>NC_090322.1:229641940-230241940 GCF_040869045.1 Eurosta solidaginis | reverse complement strand
TATATTAATCTTCTACACATCACATACTTCGAATGTAATTATGTGTTGAAGTTATGCATTTTTATGTTAAATCAAGTGATTTCACAGGGGTTACTATTCATAGAACAAAGGAGCAAAACATCAATTAGCTAAAAAAAATTTTAAATAAAATACGGGAATTAAATAAATAAGCGTAAAGCGCGATAACGTCAAAAGAGATTTTAGGCCGCGCTTCTCTTCCAATTTGCGTGGTGGTTCTTCAATTTTTCCTACAAATTGGCGGGAGGGGATCTACTTGTTTTATGCCGACTCCGAACGGCATCTGCGAGGCAGATGAGTTTTCACTGAGAGCTTTTCATGGCAGAAATACACTCGGAGTGCTTGCCAAACACTACCGAGGGAGAAACACGCTTTGAAAAATTGTCTTCTAATTGAAAAACTTGTTTCTAAAATTTTGATGTTGCTTTTCCCGGTGCATGAAAGCTCATAATTTAAAAAGACATGTGTGTTGAACTACCGGTTTTGAAATTGGTTCCTTATAGGAAAGTTTCCAAAATTGAAATCATAATTCACCTACAAAAATATATGAAAAAGTATGCTGATCCCATCCAAAATGATACCGAAAAAGTTTCGTAATGATCGGGACGAAGGGTGGCACTACTCACTTTGTAAGCCTTCGAGTTATTTCACTCATTGAGTTTGTAATATAGGTGAAGGTTAATATGCTTAAAGATATAACGTGTAAAAATTGTTAAAAAAAAATTGTTGGAAGGGGTAATGGAATGTCTCCCTTCCCATTTTCGAAAAACTTTTTCTCTCGGTCTACAACTCCAACCCCAATCTCTCGCTTTCTTTTTTCAGCCCATCGCCTTTTCCCTTTCGTTCTTCTTCTTAACCACCTCCCGATGTTTAACCCTCATTACAACATTTCATGCACATTTGGTCTACATGTATCCCAGAAATGAGTCCACGTTTGGAAATAAAGCCACTTATTAGCCATCTTAGAAACCTAACGAAACCAACGCAGTTATGATTTTTAAAATTGGCTCGTCAGATAAAGTTTCCAAAATATCGCCTTAGTAATCAATTTTAAACAAATGGCACCATCCTGATCCTGTGGAAAGAGAGTGTCCCATATATAAAACTTTGTTAAGAGGAAGGCCTGTACCAAATCTAAATGGGTTAGTCTCTAGTTCTTGTCCAGAAAAGAAAAGATTCTCACCATAATTATTTTTTAGAATAGGTCGGCCCCTGGTTCACTTCCCGGAAAAATTAACCGTGAATCTCAATCATCCTCAAATCCATTTAAACACACACACAATCTTTCATCAAAACCGGTCCAGTCGTTTAGGAGAAGTGCAGTTAAAAACATACGTACAGAAGAAATTTATATATTAAGACGGATCGGTCCACTTCCCAGAATGAAAATTTCTCAAATACTGTCTTATTCAAAGAGGTCCCGCTGTACCAAATTCGAAGCGAATTGCACCATAAATTTAATTTTTTGGAATAGGTCGACCCCTGCTCCACTGTCGGGAAGGAAATGTTTCTAAAATCCTGAGTCAAATCGCATCAAACACTTATTTGTTTACAATAGGTCGGCCCCGGGAAGTGAAATTAAAAGTTTCTGTACCGAATTTCAAGGGAATCGCTTAATAAATTAGATGGACCAAATTGTGAATACAAAGTATCGTCACAACCTGCTAACGAATAAAGGCTCATAGTTTTCGTTGGTAAGGGTATGGTTTGCGTATGGTTGAAGAAGCTCCGGGCTAGAAAAAAATGTGTCTCTACACCTGCATTTTTCAGCCAAGATTGAGGACCACTTTTGGGGTGATAAAGATAGGTGGAGTAAGACCTGATTTATCGTGGTGCTCGCAGTTGGCGTTAATTATAGCCACAATCACCTGGGCTTCAACCCTAAATTATTATGGTTAATAATGATTAATAATAAAGACAAACAATCACTTCCATTAACATCTCCAGATTGAGCTATTGCAATAAATTTCATTACCCAACGTTCCTTTAAAACTCTAGAACATGTAAATGATTACGAAAACAAAAATAAATTGGTAGTTTTCTTCGGTCGGAAAACGAAATTACTACTTTTCGTCAGGGTTTCTAGTTCCCGCCATCCATAAGCAAAAATAATCAAATTTCGTACGAGATTTTCAAAGTATTAGTTTTCGTAAAAAATTTTTTAATGTTATTCTCATATGGCGAGTCGAAAGATTATCCGCTATATGTCTCTACAGACAACTTCACTATAAAAAGCCCCAACATTTCCATTAATGCAACAGTTTTCGTTTTCAACCGGAATTGAAAATCCAAGAAAATTAAAAATTTAGCCGTTTTCGGCTTACTCATTGTTTGCCGAGGTTGTATCTTTATCAGAACCATTTGTTGATAATACTCCAACCGAGGTCAAGGAGATCAACATACAAGTTGAGTCTGACTTAGAATCATTTTCAGACGATAGCAGCTATAAGCACAGGAATCTCTTTAAATCGAATAAGGAGAAGAAGAAGAAGATGGAAAAGAAGATGGAGAAGAAGGCGACGACGAAGAAGATGGAAAAGAAGACGAAGATGAAGAAAAAGAAGATGCAAAAGAAGGTGAAGAAGAAGAATAAGAAGACGAGGAAGAAGATTAAGAAGAAGATGAAGAAGAAGACGAAGAAGACGGAGAAAAGGAAGTAGGGCGGGTATGACAAAAAGGACAAGAAAAAAAGGCAAAAATAACGCATTAGGTGGAAGCGACGGATCGGATGGAAACAGCGAAGATATGGGAGGTAACGCCGATAGCGGCGATGACGGCGGTGGCACCGATGCGGGCGATGGCCCCGATGCTGCGGGTAGAGCCGATGGCACTGATGCCGCCAGTGGCGCCGATTCCGACGTTGACGCCGGTGGCGAAGGTGCCTCGGGATATTCATACCTGGGCATCTAATGTCGGTTTGACAGTCAATGCGGAGAAGACGGATATAGCCTTGTTTACAAAGAGGTGCAAGGTCCCAAATTGGACCAGGCCTAAGTTAGGTGGGTGACCTTACAAGAGAAACCTTGCACAAAATATCTAGGAATCATCCTAGACAGTAAGTTGTCATGGAAGCTCAACGTGGAGGAGAGGGTAAAGCAGGCCTCAATGGTACCCTATGCATGTAAAATAATGCTCGGGTGTACGCGGGGCTTATCGCGCTCTCTTTCTCATTGGGTTTTTAGAGCGATTTTGAGCCCTATTCTATACTATGGAGTTCTTGTTTGGTGGAAAGCCACACAAAAACAACATACCCCAAAAAATTAGAGGGGATATGCAGATTATCGATGCTTAGCATTACGGGAGCCCTGAAAACAACCACGACGGCTGCATTGTATGCCATTCTGCACATTCCACCAGTAGACCTGGTAGCAAAGAGCACAGCGTTAACAACCGCAACCAGGCTCGGTGCCTCGGGGTAGCTTGAGCGCCGACCATATGGCCATAGTAGTATAGCGTCCTCAATCACAAGACGAACAGACCACCTTATCTTAATGCGATCTTAAGGTCACAATAGAGGCGGACGGTTGGCGCAAGGGTGCTCGAATGGCGGACGAGGCAATAGATGTGTACACAGATGGTTCCAAAGTAGTAGAAGGAGTCGGTCTGCGGTATACTGTGCTGATCCAGAAATAAACATATCCTACAGGCTGCCGGATTACTGTAGCGGTTTCCAAGCGGAAATATTAGCCGTAACCAAAGCAGTAGAAACCCTGGAAGAGAGTAGCTTAAGCTGCAACCGTGTTAACTTTTATATTCACAGTCAACCAGCAATTAAGGAAATAATCTAGCATAGCACAGCATCTAAATGCGTGTTAGAGTGTAAGCAGTCTCTGCAGAGAATCCGGGCAGGGAGAAGCATACATCTATACTGGGCCCCAGGGCATATGGGAATAGATGGGAATGAAAAAGCGGACGAACTAGCTAAAAAGGGCGCATCCCTTGAAGCTTGCTCCGTAGACCTCCCAATTAGACTGGGCGAGATTAAGCGAAGGCGAGAGGTGCACATGATCGACCAAGCGGGAAAGGCGTGGGTTCAAGCGCGGGGCTGTAAAGTGTGTAGTTCTTACAACCTTAGACTAACAAAGTTGCTTCTTTCATTAAAAGGAGAGGACTGTAGACTCATGACGGGTATTCTGACTGGACACTGCCTTCTGGCGTCACATGCCTTTAAATTAGGCTTAGTCAGTGATAGCAGATTTAGGAAGTGCGGGTTGGAGGAGGAAACGATCGAGCTCGTTCTGTAGTCGTGCCATGCACTTTCCAGGCTAAGACCCCAGCTATTAGGAGTGATACAGCTGTCAGATCTAGAAGCAGCAAGTGGTTTAAGTCCTAGGAAGCTTCTAGTATTTGCCAAGAGGACGGAGTTATTTTATAACATAGGTCCTGGATTTGGTAGGGATTTTCAGTTTGGTCGTTACAACAAACTTCTGGTAACACTACGGACTCAATCAGTCTATGTGAGTTCCTCATGGACCGGCTAGTTCACCCTAACCTAACCTAACTTGTTCTTCCCGCTTTCGGTTGAAGACTACTCGAGCCGTTCTCTAAGATTGCTGGTGAGGTTCCTGCAATCCTTAAAGATTTTACTAAACCATTATACAAATATTCCATCTGCCACCTTCAACATAGCAGGGAGTATCCCATCTGAAACCAATTTTAATAGTACCTGAAGTGTATCTCCCTTTAAGGGACTTTCCTCAGTCTTGCCGTTTTCCTGGAGCAATCAATGTGGGCACTAACATTTTTCCATGAAACATTCTTTAGCCTGCTGTTTTCACTGCCTTTGAGAAGAAGTTGTTACACTGCTCCAACTCCTCTACGTTGGTAACATCTTAAAGTTGCTCAAATTTTCCTGCTACATAAATTTGGGGGATGCTGAAGCTGATATGTGCATAGTCCTTGCCCATACGCTAGCTTTGTTTAGTTGGCACCTAGATATACGAATAATTTAAAAAACTATATCTCGCTCCCTTGTCCATGTTTTTCCAGGAAAAAATTGTGACTTGTCCAGCTTTTGTTGAGAAGTTATTTCAAAAAACGTTTTTTATAAGAACTTTGTATTTTTTAGCGGATTTCTTGCTTAGTTGCAAGTGTTTTACAACTTTCCCAATATATACTATTTAGTACCTACTCTGCCAAGATTTCGTTGTGACCATTGTAGACCTATCAAAGCTGTTGACATGGTAAATCACGTCGCGCTACTACAAGACTTGGAAGGATATACCCTTCCAACTAGTATCAACGGGTTAATGTCAAAACTCTTGATATTCTTCCGCCTTTTCTTCGTCCATCGCATTTTCTGGATGGCAGCGATGTCGGCTTTTCACAAATATGGTTTTATGTGGCGATCCCAAATTCAGCGCGCAGCCCGCTCAGCGGGGATGAAAATATTACCTGCACGTTTATATAGAGTGCCGCTTGATCCAAGACAGACGCGTGTTTGCAGCCGCACCATATGGTGATCAGGCGCTGCTGATGACGTCCTACAGATTGCTCTTAAATCGATTATGATGGAATGGCCTAGCAAGGCTCTGGCCTTCTCAAATTGGCTCATCACCAAACGTATATTTAGTTGCCATTGGTCCAGTTGCAATAAATCTGGAAAAGTGAAACTCTCGGTAGCTTCGAAAATAATACAACTGTTGTGTCACAGATAATATATATGTACATCTAGAGCATGTAAGGGTGTCTAAGTTCGGGTGTAACCGAAAATTATATACTCAGCGTGAGTTTATTTCAGATAAGTTACTTTTTCGTATTTTGTTACAAGGGATTTGTATGTTTTTTTTTTTTTTTTTTTTGAGAAATGTTGTGTAATGTTTGATCGGAATAGGGGCGGCGCACCGCCCATTAAAAGAAAATTTCTCCCACTTTCCTCTTACAATAAAACTTAGTAAGTGAAATATCATTCATATAAAATTATTTTTCGCTAAGATATAGCTTATTATTCTAGTCTAAAAGTCGTAGACATCTTTGATATATAAAATGGGGCATGCTCTTTAACCGATCCCTTCCATTTTTAACACGCTTATAAGCTTCACTCGTACATATGTATGCTTGTTTGTAACTGTCTAGGCTAGGCGCGCAAAGAAGAGTTAGACCCATCTAGCGACAAAAAGATTTGTGCTTAATAGCGGAGACACGAACCTCTGGCGTTGCGGTGCTATCAACATCAAATATCTAAGTGGATATTAAAACGGCACCATATTTGCGTCCCTTCTGGTTTTTTTAAACTATATTTTTATTATTAATAGAAATATTTCTTGCAAAGGAAAATATGTGCACCCAATCTTATTACGATCCGTTAATTTTTCTTCGAGTTATGGCAAAAAGGGGTGGCGCCAAGGCCATTTTCAAAAATTTGAATTTTTTGCTTTTTCTTGTTACAGACAGGCAGACGGACAGACGGACGGACATGGCTTAGTAAACTTTTTTTTTCGATACTGATGATTTAGATTATTATGCCAAAGGTGTGGAAAGAATCACAGAAACTGTTGATAATACATAAATATAATTCAACCAGAAGGACGCGCAAAAGGATTCAGCTGACTAATAATCAGATTCAGTGAATTTGATTCTATATACAGCAGCGGTTTAAAAAACAAAGTTCAGAGACGGGTATAGGAAAGTTTAGCTAGGTTGGGTTGACCTGGCCGGTCCTTGAAAGCCTCACATAGACGTATTGGTACCAGAAGATTGTTTAACGACCAAACTAAAAACCCCTATCACGAACCAAATACTAGAATTTTCTTAGGACCCATGCTTGTTATGGTCCACTTGGGAGAGTCAACCCTGGAACGTACCAGTTGGCTAGTGATAGGGAAAAAGGTAGGATTCACCCACACTAATGTCTGCCTGGGGTGGTTAAAACAAAATTTTCGTAGTTTCGTGCGGGTGGTATCGCCAAAAGTTCCCATGACATTGACGAATTTTTAATAACACCTGGCTCAATGGTGTAGGTCGCTTATCTCATCAGCTGATTTTATTTGTTTCATTGTACTGACCTAGAGATTGTCAAAAGGAGATGGCGAACGTAAAATGCAACCGATGCATTAGCAATTATGCACTGCCGGGGTGGTAAAGTTTTACCTAATTTAGCGCGCGAAGTTCCCACAACACATTAAAGTTACAAAGTTTACGTTTTCTCTACGTTCCATTCACTTAACATCAACACAAAGGGTTGACAGCCGGAACGCGACATGTATAATGCTGCAGAGATGAGCTAACCATAACATTGAACCATTCGATAATGGCCGCCACAGTTAGATAACTGCGTTTTTCCATCCCTATAATGGAATGGAAAATTTTCTGAAAAAATTTCACGACGGCGTGGCTGGGCATTCGAAAAAGTGAGGAGAACACGAACGGTTAGAATTCCTCCAACGAGGCGACTTCAAAAAAAAAAAAAAAAAAAAAAAAAAAAGAACTTTGATAGACTAATAGCCAATTTTAGCAGAACAAGTGTAAAATAGTGCATTTATTGTGAAATAAACAGTAAATCTACGGTTACAAGTGTGCACGAATAATTAAAACTGATTGGTGGACAAATTTTATATGGTGTTGCGTGTGCGCGGGTAATTGTATGCTGGCAGAGCACTTTTGACGAGAAGTCTTTTGCTTTGATACTACGCCATCACCACGACTAACGCCCAAGCAAAGAAAGGTAAATAGTTTGAGAAAAATTTAGATCTCTTTACCTCCGTCAATTCTAACTGAAAATATTTAGATATCCAATACGGATCCATATAGTGCGTCGTGTCCGAGTTTATTTTTACAAGAATTTCCTTCACTATACGGTGCCATTTTTGTGCATCGCCAGCGTCGTCGTCGGGTACATCACCGCATATCGTCTTTTCTTCACTTCAATTACAACGAGTGTATCATCTAGACGGAGTGTGTAGCTGGATAACACACATAAATAAGTGCATACTGCTGGAGAGGTGAGACGCAAATAATTAGCTCAGCGGGAAAATAATAAGAAAAAAAGAAAAAACTGCCAAATTTCCGCATGAAAACATAAGAATTAAGTGATGTTTAATCGATGCAGTACTCCGTTTTACTGCAAACTTAAATAAACGATTCAGCGAGGGAGAAGTGGAAGAGGTCGAACAGAAACCCGTGGACAGTGGTGCAAGCGTCAACCCCGAGCAGTGCAGCCATCAGCAGCGCCAACACCGCGCGCGAAGAGCGCGCTGATGCCGTCAACAGCGCCACAATTCCGCGCACCACCACCATCACAACTCACATAAAATCAAGTAAGTAGAACAGTGCACGATAGCGGGTAACCAAACTCCTAACCCCAGTAAATGCTCACCATCCCCCTTAAATTAAGCTGTAATAACTTACCCCCCGAAGTCGCTTTGTCGGGCGAAATATATGCCACACGCAGTGACCATAAACGCCATTTGTTTTGCTCTTTTCTTTCCCCAGCATCACCCAAATAACGTAGCAGGCGTCACGATTTTGACCACGGCGCTTCCAGCATTACCAGGTCAACCATATCACAGCCATAACAACCAAATCAACCACATCACCAGCCATAATAACCGGCAACAACACATAACCGGCAACAACACATAACCGGCAAAAACACAGAACCGGCAACAACATCTACCAGTAACTACGCGGCAGAGGTCCACGGTACGGTCTCTTTCCGGCTAAGTAGGTATCAGCCTACCGGGTGAGTCGCTGCCAAGTAGTAGAACAAATACATGTATTATACACTTTAATATAAATTTTTTTTTTCAATCAACCTAAACCTGGAATTAATGGAAACATGAAATTTTAAAACATTTTATTAAAATATTCTTGGTGCAAGAACCGATTAAGTTGAAATTGTCTACATTTGTGCGTGCATACCCACCAAAAAAAAAAAAACAAATCATTTTAGCGATTACAAGGAGTACTGATAAACGGTAAACCTTACGAAGGCCTCGTTTAGTGTCGATTAATTAGACGTTATGCAAGACTCATTTTGTACCACTTATGTGCATTATGCATAAGGTTGTGTTCGAACGAAAATTAAACCTTACTTATGTCTGTTAGCATCAGCGCAGTCTCATTTTGTATTATACTGAACTATTTAAATGGTACAATCCTTGCATAAGGTACGCATTTTTTTTGTGGGTATGCAAATCATATGTCCTTTCTATATTAATACGTACTTACATATTTGTATGTTTGTATACCAAGGCGTGTCACTTTCATTGCCCGATTGTTGGCGCAAGCAGATCAACCTTAAATACGGATTCTTCCCATCGAATTTTGTAACGCTACCTTTAAACGTTCTGGTGGAGATACTGCTAGCGAAAGTAGAAAATTTTTTTTTATAAGCAGGCGTTGCCGCGCTCATTTTTCTAAGTTTGTATGTAGGCATCGTACCAAATTGGAAGCTGGCGGCTGGTAGAAACTAGTATGTCACCTTCTCTTCATGCAAATAGGCTAAAGGGCGTATGAGCATTGCTGACCTTGATTTTAATTCGGGTGAGGTTACCAATGTAACTTCATGTCGGTTTTAGCAAAGCAAATTTTATGAATAAATTTGTTCAGTTAGGTTCAGATGCGTCTCGGTATACATCCACACACACATTAGTACTTAGCGTTTATTTAATTTAGTAAACTGAATAAAACAAAAAGTTACATATTATGTATAAATAAGATCGAATATATACCTAAGCATGTATCCGCATTTAAAACGGGGTTGCATAATAGGTCGATAAAAATTTGATAATTTGAAACCATAAGCTATGGTATCGAAGCTTTTTTTTTGTAAATTGAGTTCTATGCAACTGATTCGCTTATCTACTTTTAGGCGCTTAGCAGTAAGATCATATAGCAAATTAAATGCACCCAAAAGGAAAAATAAACAATTTTTTTATATTGCCTATAATAAAACAAGATTTAAAAAGGTATTAAAGGTGAGAAATAAAAATGATAGAATTACAGAACAAAGTACAACATAATTAGCTCAAACATACCAAAAATAAAATAAACTGTAATAAAATCAAGTTTAATAAAATAATAGAGAGTAACAAATACCGGTTATAAAAATAAAATAACAATTAAAATTAATCTAAATCAGATAAAATAAATACAATTAAAATAAGTAAATACGTTGAATAAATAAATAAGAAAATAAAATATATAGCTGAACCAAAACAACAAAATAATAACCCTTAAGACCTTAAGTCTGAATACATTTATTATAGTAGTTTTTTTTCACAAAGTCACTTTTTGGGTTGTAATAGCGTTAAAAGGGGTATGTAACTGTCAATACACCCGCAATTGATTAATTTTTCTTCCCTGATTTTGCTAAGGGTTTCTTTACAAACCTTGTAAATAAGCCTTAGTATAGGCTTAGTTGTATTGCATTTACTGCCATGCCTACACGCATTGGTGGCAATCAAGTAGGATTATACTGGAACGTTGGTCGGACTAAATCAATATCAAAACAGACTAAGCTAATGTCTCAGGTTACACCTTTTTTTGATTAAGCCTTTTATGATATAGAATCAAATTAACTGTCAAGGATGAGCAGCTTTTTTTGATGTTGATTTCAGAAGATTGACCATTCGCTAATATTGATGTTCAGCGTTTACCTAATACTAGTTAAGTATATATCTTTTGACTAAGTTTTGTATTACAATGAATTTTAAATAAAATTTATAATTTAGAATGGTAATGCTGATGGTTCCATTCATTTAGAAGGCATAGGCTATACAGGTAAGGGGCCACCGAAATACAGGTGCGTTAGTGGCCATGGATTTTGAGGGTGGGCTAAGTACCGGGCGTCGCAACAACACCCGCGGCGCCCCTCTATATATTCTGCCCTTTTTCCCTTTTCTTTCCTTTTCAGCTTTTTATTTTAATTTTCAGCCGTTTTTTTTTTTTTTTATTTCGATTTCAGAGTTTAGTAACCGGTCATTTCCGGTTCGGTAAGTTTCGTCTTTTTTTTTTTTTGCGCTAGATTTTTTTCTCCGTGTTTTTTTAACGGTCTGTCCGTGACATCCGGTTCGGCCGGATGCTGTTATAATTTGAAGTTCAAGCGTTTTGAGTCGTCTCTGCGCTTTTTTGTCAGCTGATTTGAATAGGCATGATAGGAACTTTTTTTGTTATGGCGCAGGACAGCAAGGTTGGCAAGAACCCAACCCAGCCGACATGACTAGCCACTGCGCACCACTACATCATGCCGACTGCTTTCCTTGCTGCTCCCATAGAAAATGCGTAACAATAACATACTACTTGCTGGTTCTAGATTTGACAGCTGTATCAATCCTAATAGCAGGAGACTTAGGAAAACAACTCTACTTTTCACGGAAAATTTTTTATGTAGACAAAAGATAACTAAAAGAAATAAATTCTGTTGAAATTTTTTTATACATACATATCTAAACAAACGGAAGTTGAATTGGCAAACAATATCTTACACCAACTGAAAAAATTCTTATATCCTTCGAATTAGAACGTATTATTGTTAACAATGATATTTTAATTAGGGCTCCACCGGGGTCACAAGGTGGCGGATCGTGAACGGCCTCTAGTAGGTTAGCTGCGAATAACCAATAAGCAGTCCCCGGCCAAGAGCGACCATAGAGGAGGGCGTGGCGCAAAAGGCCACACATGCCCAATGAATCTTGGTGGCAGGGCGAGTGGGTGCCGCCCTAAAACTTCAATAAGCATCCTCAGGATCGAGCCCAGTAAGATCCTGACGGCGACAACTGGAAAATGTTAAGGAAAAGATTGCTATGGGCTGGCGTGGACGGTATTCTACCATCTTAGTAGCCGAGGGTGACACCTCGTCGAAACGGCTGGTGGGCTAATATCGTCTTCGTCTCCGTCTCGTTAAAACCTTGGCAGGTCTCCAAGTACATTCGAAGCCACGTCACCATTAAGTTGGTGGTACAGGATCAGTTAAGATGACTCCTGACTTACGCCGGATTCTGGCCTTGAACACAGACTCTCATAAGGACCTGTGTCAACCCTCGCGTGGCCTCCCTGCACATGCAAAGATAACCACGGGAATCTAAAACGGCGACTGCACATCGGGCGGAGATAGCGGCTTGGAGCGGAGACCCAACCGAAAAGAAATGAACCAAACAATTGAAACGCGTAAAAGTAACGAGGTTAATGATAGCGGTGTAACCGCTTTTCAAAGGAGCAGCAAGGTGCTCCGATCGCCGGTGTTAAAAGCCGCTAGCAATGCGACAATAGCACCAGCAGAGAAACAAGTTGGCGGGTCAGCAATGGCCAGGGACACCCCACGACGAACGCAAGGGGGGACAAAAGCTAGGGAAAACAGTAGGAAAGTAGATGCCACCCCATCTACCCCTGGACAGCAAGGTGACGGCAGTGACGGGCGGGAAACCTCCGTATGCGGTGCAACACCGGGGAGGACAAGTCAAGTTGACCTCCTCGAGTATGCAAGAGTTGTGCTGCGCAGCATGCAGGCTGCTGCGGCCAAACAGAAAAATGTGTCGATGGACATAAAGAACGGCATGGCACAACTTGAAGAGACACTGAGTCGCATGCGCTCTTTATTAGAGGGTAAAAGCGCAGAGTACACAGAACCGAAAGCGACTCGTGGGAACAAAAGAACACGAACGAACTCTGGCTCGCAACCGGGGGCCTCGGAGGCCAAGAAAAAGTGCGATGAGGGTTCTGGGAAGACAATCTCGGGCGAGGCCTGGACGACCGTAGGGAACCGGAAAGCCAAACCACGCCTTGAGAAAGCACAAAGGACACCACCTGGGCAAGCCAAGAAGGCAAAAAGAAAAGGCAAGCCCAGAAACAGACGGGCCGCAACTTTCGTAGTTAGACCAGCCCAGGGAAAGAACTACGCCAAAGTCGTAGGAGCCATCCGGGGCGAGCTTCGGCCTGAAGATACAGGGACTGTCATACGCTCCGTCCGAAAAACCAAATCTGGGAGTGTACTTATCGAAACTGCACGTTGCGACGATAAATCAGCGTTCATCCAAGCGATAGGAAGCGCTGTTGGAGAAGCGGGCGAGACCAGGCAGCTTACACGGCGAATGCGGATAGAGGTGCTGTGCATGAACTGTCTGGCAACCGCCGAAGAAGTCGCCCAGGCTGTTAGGAAAGCTGCTGGAGGGGAAATGACGGGGCAGGTCCGTGTGTCTATTTTCTCGGCAAACCAGCGTGAACAGAAGATGGCAGCCATTGAAGTGGACGAAGCTGTTGGCGTCCTTTTACTAGCCAAGGGCGGATCTGCAGGCTTAGACAGAGGGTAGACGTGCAGCGATGCTTCAGGTGTCTAGGCTACGGACACCAAAAAGCAGACTGCAAAGGCCCTGATAGAAGCAGTGCTTGCTGGAAGTGCGGACAGAGTGGCCACCAGGCCTCGGCCTGCACGGAAACTCCAAAGTGCTTTTTATGCCAGTCAGAGAATGTCGACCACCTTCCCGGGTCTGGAGCATGCAGCACCTTCAGGGAGGCACTCGCTGCCGCAAAGGCCAAACAGGCGCGCAAGTGACCAGGTTCATCCAAGGCAACCTGAACCGAAGAAGGTTAGCCGATAGTCTGCTGGACCAATTGGTTCTTGAAAGCAGAGCCAGCTATGCCATCATCAGCGAACCTTGTAGAGTCAGGAGTGACTGGCACGTAGACTCAACAGGTGCTGCTGCGATCTGGATCCTAGACGCTGGCGCCCACGTACGAAGCCGTGTTGTCGGAAACGGCTACGTACGCGTAACAGTGGCGCACACCACACTAGTGAGCTGCTACCTGTCACCAAACGATCCAATTCAAGGGTTTAAAGATAAGCTAGAACTAATCGAAGACGATTTGCGTGAGGACACCGGTAACGTGGTCGTCGCTGGAGATTTCAATGCTAGGGCTGTTGAGTGGGGAATGCCCCAGGCTAACTCCAGAGGAAGGCTAGTGCTAGAAATGGCTGCCCGACTCGGATTGGTCATTCTGAATACCGGCACGACCCCTACATATCGGCGACCAGGCTTTGGACACTCTATCCCTGATATTACATTAGTATCGGAAAACCTGCTGTCAAAGGCGGCTGGATGGAGGGTGATGGAGGATCTCACGGGTAGTGACCATAACTACATCACTTTCCATCTTAATGACTCAGGGCAAAGTCGGACAGAGAGACCGCCCCGTATGAAAACAAAATGGGACGCCTCTAAGGTTGACGCTGCAAAGTTCTCCGCTGTTGTACAAGCGAGCGCACGACAGATAGTCGACAGTGCCGAAGCGGCGAACGCTACGGTAGAACAACGCATGCACGACCTCAATGCCACGAAAAGGGCCTAGGAGAGGTAAAAAACAAGTGCACTGGTGGAGTAGCGAAATCGCCAAACTACGCAGGGTATGCCACAGAAAGCGAAGGCTGGCAACCCGCGCACGCAGCAGGCCTGACGCGCTAGAGCATGCGGAGGCATACAAAAGAGAAAAAAAGGTTCTCTGTGCCGCCATAAAGCAAAGCAAACTTCATAGCTGGAAAAAGCTTTCCAAAGAAGTTGATCGTGATCCTTGGGGACAAGGGTATAAAATAGTAATGGGGAAATTCCGCCCACCGAACCAAACGATGGATGAGGGAAAGATGCGGAGTATAGTAGATGCTCTGTTCCTCACTCGCACAAGCAGAGAGGGTGACCACGTCACCCACGAAGGCCACGACGTGCAGCCGTTCAGTGAAGGTGAGCTAAAAGCGGCCCTACACAGAATGAAGCCCGGTAAAGCGCCAGGACCGGATGGGATACCAGCTGAAGCAATAAGACTGGCTGCTAAGAGCAGTCCTGAGTTGTTGTTGCACATGTATAACAAATTCCTGGAAGCCAGGATCTTTCCTACAAGGTGGAAGACAGCGCACCTCGTGCTAATCCCGAAAGGCAAGGGAGACCCGAACTCCGCGTCGTCTTTTCGACCATTATGCATGCCCGATACGGCCGGGAAAATGATGGAAAGCCTCCTTAAACAATGGCTGATAGCAGCCATTGAGGATGGAGGTGGTCTGTCCCATCGGCAGCATGGGTTCCGGAAAGTCACTCCACAATAGATGCCATAGCCGAGGTTATAAATGCGGTAAGGAAAGCCGAAACCGCGTGCCACCAAGTTAGGCCGGTTGTCTTACTGGTCACGCTGGACGTGAAAAATGCCTTCAATTCCGTCAGGTGGGACGATATGCTCGATGCGCTGAAACACTCTTTCAAGGTACCTCCTTATCTACTAGCCATATTAGGGGACTACCTAAAAGATCGCTGGCTCACGTACGAAACAAACCAAGGTCAGAGAAAGGTGAGGATAACAGGCGGAGCAGCCCAGGGATCGGTGTTAGGTCCCGACCTCTGGAATGCTTCGTATGACAGCCTCCTTCGTTTGCACATGCCAGAGAGTGCTTTTCTTGTCGCTTTCGCAGACGACGTGGCTGCCGTAATTACAGCACGGAACTGCGAGCTGGCGCAGCTTAAATTAAACCAAGTAATGCGCAGTGT
This sequence comes from Eurosta solidaginis, assembly GCF_040869045.1. NCBI lineage: Eukaryota > Metazoa > Arthropoda > Insecta > Diptera > Tephritidae > Eurosta > Eurosta solidaginis. Next base: position 230,226,458 of record NC_090322.1, on the reverse strand, counting down.
AAACAGATGGATGAGTGATCATGGACTTCAGCTCGCGACAGCGAAAACTGAGATCGTAATCCTCACGAAGAGACGAATTCCCACCATTACGAATATGATGGTTGGAGAACAACAAGTACAAACACGCAGCTCCACGAAATACCTTGGGGCGAGGCTAGATAGCAAACTAACCTTCTCGGAACACTTTCAAGGAGCATGTGAGAAAACTGCACGGACCATAGGATACTTAAGTCGATTAATGGTAAACACAGGCGGGCCAAGGCCATGTATAAGAAAGCTGCTTGCTTCCGCTTCGGATTCTATACTCTTCTTTTACGGTGCAGAAATTTGGGCGGATGCAATGAAATTCCGAAAGTACCGAGCAGCTATTACTTCTGTCCAACGCAGAGGGGCGCTACGAATTGCCTCAACTTACCGCACGGTATCCGCAGACGCAGTTCTTGTTATTGCGGGAACCATACCGATACATCTTCTCGCTGAGGAGAGGAAATCAATTTACCACCTCCGAGGAGAAGTACGTAGAGATGTTGTTGCCGCGCAGGCGCGAAAAGATTCTATCCGACGCTGGCAACAGCAATGGAGCTGCAGCACTGCAGGCAAGTGGACCAGGGAACTGATTCCCGAGCTGGAGCCATGGTTAGAACGGCCACATGGAGAGGTCGACTTCTACCTGACACAGTTTTTAAGTGGCCACGGCTACTTCCGGGAATACCTCCACAGGATGGGCAAGGTTGAAAATCCGAATTGCTTATACTGTGGGCTCATATACGACGTATGCCACACCCTTTTCGAATGCGATCACTTCGCACAGCAACGAAGAAGAGTAGAAGTAACACTAGGCGACCTATCCCCGGGCAGTGTCATCCATAAAATGACCTGCGGAAATGACAGATGGGACATGGTCAGCAGATATGCAAGGAATATTCTCCTCGCTAAACGGCAAGATGGTTGCTTAGCCCAATAACGTGAGAGTAGTTATACTAAACGCGGTCCCAGGTGCGGAAAATGCGCGGACCGTGGGAGGTTAGATTTTAATGGGTAGACCATGAAGAAAAAGAAAGGGAGTCCTACACTCGGAGAGGCTCGCTGCTACAGAGAGTAGCACCGAGGCTTAACAACCCGGTCCTTCCACGTAACAAAAAAAAAAAAAAAACAAACACAGCATGGATACAAAATAATTTTTATAAAGGTGTTATTCTTACGTGTAAATATGCTTAAATTTAATAAGCTGCTGTTTTGTACTTCAACTAAAATATCATTGTTATCATTGTTAACAATAAAAAGTTCTAATTTGAAGAAAATATTAGGTATTTAAGTTGATTTAAGGTATTGTTTACCAATTCAACTTCTCCTTATTTGTAGTTAAAAGAACAAATTTCAAGTGAGTTTCATTCTTTTAGTTATATTTTGTCTACAGACAAAATTGACGTGGTATACGAAAACTAGCACTGGATTTGTAAGGTCTGACAAAAACTAGCAGTTTTACTTTATGGCTGACGAAAACTAATACGCACACTGAGTTTCTTATTTTTTTTTCAAAGTTTTCAATATTCAATTATGTTATTTATATTATTACTAGCCGTCCCCGTCCGCTAGGAGAAAATATAATATATGGCCTATTCACGTTGGCCTGCTTATCAAGTTATATGTCTAAAAATAATCTCTGAACTAAATGAGCTCATAATCTGATAAGCACGCTTACGTGAATAGTACAAAACAGCTTTTTCCAATTTAAAGAAAAAAACATTTAATTTTTATGTTAACTGTTTGTAAGAGTTAATCGGGGATTGTCCGTATTGCTTTAAATGTATGAAAACATTTACTTCAAGCAATTTTTAATTTTATAATTTATTAAATAATTTGGGAAAAATTTAAACAACGTGACATCAGGACGGACAAGGCGACAGCTGTTTCGATTATACCTTGTAAATCTCTTCAAAGCCTTTTCTCCCGGGAGTGGGATTCGAACCCGCACTCGTACGATAGTTGAAATGGTTACAAACGCATTCCGCTACGTCATGCCTTAGTTGTTGTAAAGTTTTTCCCAATTGCCTTCTTTTGCATATATTAATCTTCTACACATCACATACTTCGAATGTAATTATGTGTTGAAGTTATGCATTTTTATGTTAAATCAAGTGATTTCACAGGGGTTACTATTCATAGAACAAAGGAGCAAAACATCAATTAGCTAAAAAAAATTTTAAAGAAAATACGGGAATTAAATAAATAAGCGTAAAGCGCGATAACGTCAAAAGAGATTTTAGGCCGCGCTTCTCTTCCAATTTGCGTGGTGGTTCTTCAATTTTTCCTACAAATTGGCGGGAGGGGATCTACTTGTTTTATGCCGACTCCGAACGGCATCTGCGAGGCAGATGAGTTTTCACTGAGAGCTTTTCATGGCAGAAATATACTCGGAGTGCTTGCCAAACACTACCGAGGGAGAAACACGCTTTGAAAAATTGTCTTCTAATTGAAAAACTTGTTTCTAAAATTTTGATGTTGCTTTTCCCGGTGCATGAAAGCTCATAATTTAAAAAAACATGTGTGTTGAACTACCGGTTTTGAAATTGGTTCCTTATAGGAAAGTTTCCAAAATTGAAATCATAATTCACCTACAAAAATATATGAAAAAGTATGCTGATCCCATCCAAAATGATACCGAAAAAGTTTCGTAATGATCGGGACGAAGGGTGGCACTACTCACTTTGTAAGCCTTCGACTTATTTCACTCATTGAGTTTGTAATATAGGTGAAGGTTAATATGCTTAAAGATATAACGTGTAAAAATTGTTAAAAAAAAATTGTTGGAAGGGGTAATGGAATGTCTCCCTTCCCATTTTCGAAAAACTTTTTCTCTCGGTCTACAACTCCAACCCCAATCTCTCGCTTTCTTTTTTCAGCCCATCGCCTTTTCCCTTTCGTTCTTCTTCTTAACCACCTCCCGATGTTTAACCCTCATTACAACATTTCATGCACATTTGGTCTACATGTATCCCAGAAATGAGTCCACGTTTGGAAATAAAGCCACTTATTAGCCATCTTAGAAACCTAACGAAACCAACGCAGTTATGATTTTTAAAATTGGCTCGTCAGATAAAGTTTCCAAAATATCGCCTTAGTAATCAATTTTAAACAAATGGCACCATCCTGATCCTGTGGAAAGAGAGTGTCCCATATATAAAACTTTGTTAAGAGGAAGGCCTGTACCAAATCTAAATGGGTTAGTCTCTAGTTCTTGTCCAGAAAAGAAAAGATTCTCACCATAATTATTTTTTAGAATAGGTCGGCCCCTGGTTCACTTCCCGGAAAAATTAACCGTGAATCTCAATCATCCTCAAATCCATTTAAACACACACACAATCTTTCATCAAAACCGGTCCAGTCGTTTAGGAGAAGTGCAGTTAAAAACATACGTACAGAAGAAATTTATATATTAAGACGGATCGGTCCACTTCCCAGAATGAAAATTTCTCAAATACTGTCTTATTCAAAGAGGTCCCGCTGTACCAAATTCGAAGCGAATTGCACCATAAATTTAATTTTTTGGAATAGGTCGACCCCTGCTCCACTGTCGGGAAGGAAATGTTTCTAAAATCCTGAGTCAAATCGCATCAAACACTTATTTGTTTACAATAGGTCGGCCCCGGGAAGTGAAATTAAAAGTTTCTGTACCGAATTTCAAGGGAATCGCTTAATAAATTAGATGGACCAAATTGTGAATACAAAGTATCGTCACAACCTGCTAGCGAATAAAGGCTCATAGTTTTCGTTGGTAAGGGTATGGTTTGCGTATGGTTGAAGAAGCTCCGGGCTAGAAAAAAATGTGTCTCTACACCTGCATTTTTCAGCCAAGATTGAGGACCACTTTTGGGGTGATAAAGATAGGTGGAGTAAGACCTGATTTATCGTGGTGCTCGCAGTTGGCGTTAATTATAGCCACAATCACCTGGGCTTCAACCCTAAATTATTATGGTTAATAATGATTAATAATAAAGACAAACAATCACTTCCATTAACATCTCCAGATTGAGCTATTGCAATAAATTTCATTACCCAACGTTCCTTTAAAACTCTAGAACATGTAAATGATTACGAAAACAAAAATAAATTGGTAGTTTTCTTCGGTCGGAAAACGAAATTACTACTTTTCGTCAGGGTTTCTAGTTCCCGCCATCCATAAGCAAAAATAATCAAATTTCGTACGAGATTTTCAAAGTATTAGTTTTCGTAAAAAATTTTTTAATGTTATTCTCATATGGCGAGTCGAAAGATTATCCGCTATATGTCTCTACAGACAACTTCACTATAAAAAGCCCCAACATTTCCATTAATGCAACAGTTTTCGTTTTCAACCGGAATTGAAAATCCAAGAAAATTAAAAATTTAGCCGTTTTCGGCTTACTCATTGTTTGCCGAGGTTGTATCTTTATCAGAACCATTTGTTGATAATACTCCAACCGAGGTCAAGGAGATCAACATACAAGTTGAGTCTGACTTAGAATCATTTTCAGACGATAGCAGCTATAAGCACAGGAATCTCTTTAAATCGAATAAGGAGAAGAAGAAGAAGATGGAAAAGAAGATGGAGAAGAAGGCGACGACGAAGAAGATGGAAAAGAAGACGAAGATGAAGAAAAAGAAGATGCAAAAGAAGGTGAAGAAGAAGAATAAGAAGACGAGGAAGAAGATTAAGAAGAAGATGAAGAAGAAGACGAAGAAGACGGAGAAAAGGAAGTAGGGCGGGTATGACAAAAAGGACAAGAAAAAAAGGCAAAAATAACGCATTAGGTGGAAGCGACGGATCGGATGGAAACAGCGAAGATATGGGAGGTAACGCCGATAGCGGCGATGACGGCGGTGGCACCGATGCGGGCGATGGCCCCGATGCTGCGGGTAGAGCCGATGGCACTGATGCCGCCAGTGGCGCCGATTCCGACGTTGACGCCGGTGGCGAAGGTGCCGGCGATAGTGGCGATGACGGCGGTGAAACTGATGCGGGCGATGGCCCCGATGCTGCCGGTGGATCCGATGGCGCTGATACATTGATTCGAGATGATACGTACAAAGTTTTTATTATTTCTATAAAATATTGTAGCAAGGAACTTAAGACTTTAAGGAATGCCACTACCAGCTGAGCAAATGGTTGACTACCGTGTGACGGTACTGCAGTGCAAGGACGATGATAGGAACGACGTTCTCTGTTGACGTTTTTCTGTTTAAATATTTATGAATATGCGTATGAAATTGCAACAGAGGCAAGTCGGCAAATGTACATTTTCCTCTGTGCGTTAATTAAATCGCCGCCGCTACCATTGTAATGCAAATGTTAAAAACAATTTTGCGAAAAAATATGCAGCACATGCTGCGGTATGTTACTATCCACACACAATATCCCACTGTTAAATTCATATGTATGTAATAAAATCAACAGAGTTTATACAAATACATATGAGAGCAAATGAAAACAAACTTTTAGCAAATGCAATAATATGAACTATGCTAGCACAATAACAAAAAGAGGCAGCGTAGCAAACAGAGAACCACTCCAGATTTGCATATATTAAAGACACTGCAACCAATGGTAAATTTGTTACAAAGGCGGAAGTTACAGTGTGATATAATAGTTTTATTCTTCCTAACTCGTCATCAAGCAAGTTACGCCAGCTATCCCTATTTCGCTATACCTGACACTAATTGAGAACACAAAGGCAGGTCAAGTCTTCCTCCAACTGCCTCTCCCAACTCAGAAGAGGCCTCCCTCTTTCTTTGCCTCCACGATGCGATGTCGACCAAAGTACTTTTTTTAGCGGCAGCGGCTTCATTTGTTCACATAAATGACCAGCGCAACCTTTGGATTTTCATTCAACTCACTATCGTCATAGCTGCTCATAAAGCTCAAACAGCTCATCACTATGACTCATTATCTTGAACACTGCAAGAGCTATCTCATTTTCTCTCGACACCGTCCATGATTGGTCACAAAGTCAATTGACTTTATAGTCGTTGACCATATGTCACCCCATATAAGAAATCATTTGAAAAGCGTCCTATATCAGAATTTTGTATACTCAGTTGAGCAGAGCTCACAGAGTATATTAATTTTGTTCGCATAACGGTACCCCGTAACGCCATAAACTAATCGAGATAGATATAGACTTCTATATATCAAAATGATCCGGACGAAAAAAGAAATTCATTTAGCCATGTCCGTCAGTCCGTTTGTCCGAAAGCGCGATAACTTAAGTAAATTTTGAGGTATCTTAATGAAATTTGCTTCGTGAGTTCCTGGGCACTCATCTCAGATCGCTATTTAAAATAAACGAAATCGGACTATAACCACGCCCACTTTTTCGATATCGAAAATTTCGAAAAACCGAAAAAGTGCGTTAATTAATTACCAAAGAGGGATAAAGCAGTGAAACTTGGTAGGTGGGTTGACCTTATGACGCAGAATAGAAAATTAGTCAAATTTTGGACAATGGGCGTGGCACCGCCTACTTTTAAAAGGAGGTAATTTAAAAGTTTTGCAAGCTGTAATTTGGCAGCTGAGTATGTAATGTTCGGTTACATTCGAAATTAGCCTTCCTTACTTGTTTTTATATAAAAAATCTCCAAGGACTACTACATGAGTGGTGGCGTCAACTGTTTGTTGACTTTGATGGTAGTTACAACACTTAGTTGACGGAAAAAGTATATGGAAGCTGTAGTCGAGAAAAAAAAATTAGTTTTACAGCGAAATACATTTCTACATTCACTGCTCCTGTTACTGTATCAATTACTATATCCATTTGCAACGCATACTCTCAGTTGCTCCAATGGTACATTGTCAACACTTTGGCTGTTGCATAAATAATCTTAAATGTTGCATTTCCGCTTATTAAATAATTAAAGCAATTGCACTTTTGTATTAGCTTATTATGTCTTTTGTATATATCTTCTTGTTGCATGGTATAAGCAACTTTTACTTTATTTCAACCCTAGTGAGATAACGTACATCTGTGAGACGTACGTCGTTTTAATTTTGCTCTCAGTCTCCCACAATCGTAAGGAGAGAACATTCTCATTCTCAGTTTTCTCAGTTACCATTACCAACTTGTCAGTGGGGTGTGTTTTTCAGTAGTAACTTTTTTGTTTGCTGAAATATATACGATTGTTTTTTAAAAATACGGCTACTACGTGACTACAAATTTTATATGTAATTTTTGCCTAAAATGGTAATTTTAGCTAATATTTTTAAGTATAGTTTAAAACAGTTTATTCATTCAATTGAAGTACAAAGAAATGTATTTTATTTGAATTTATTTGAAAGGACAAATCACAGACAAGCCAAACTTATTTTTTAATATATTAAAAACAATATATTTTTTTAAATATTTAAAACAAGTACTTCTATTCATGATATATATTCATCAAATAAATGATTAAAAAAAAAACAAATAAAAAATATAATTTTTTTTTTATGTCTTTAGGGTCCTTAAACTTGAACACGTCTCTCAGAAGTACGTTATCTTTCTAGGGTAAAAAAATAACGCTATCTTTCTAGGGTTATGAAACTATTTCGTTTGGTTAAAATATACTTTCCTGTGTCTGTTTACGCTTTCAGCAACCACTCAGCGTTATTCCAACTCAAGCCATGCCAGTTCTTTCGTAATTCTATCTTCTCTCACTCAGTTTGTACTTACTTACTTAAAGCTCTTACATTCTATGTATCCGGTTTGTTCTATTGAATGCAAAATTTATTAGTATGTGGTATATTGATGTCCTTGTAACGTACACACATACACTTAGGCCCGGTTTTTCAGTACAAGTTCAACTCAGTTTGTCGGTTAAATTACGCTTCAACTTATTCTGCAGTTTTTCAGTCCACTTTAACTGAAGTTTAAGCTGAGCTTAAGCGGCCGATCTGGCAAAGTTAAACCCTAGTTAACCTATCAGTTATTTGCGTTCGTTCGAAATGGCGTTAAATATACCCAACAAGCATTTTGGCTTGTGTACCATTAGAGCTCATGTTGATAATTAGGCATACTTCTAAAATCTCAAGAGTTGTTACGAATAGTGGCTCAACTGGAGAATCAAAACATAGTCTGCAAAAGAGGGAAGTTTTTATAAAATATAAAATGCTATTACTTAAGTTGAAAAAATTTAATTCCCAACTTGTGGTTCTCTAACTGGACTCGAATGTAAGATTCCATACCACAGTATTTTCATGAAAATAAAATAAAATAGATATATATAATATATTTTTGATTAATTCCACTTTATTACTGCTATCAACTGGGTGTTTATTTATTACAATAAACAGCTGTAGATTTTGGTGGTACCTCCTTTGATATTTTGTTTTCAACTCCACCTCAACTCGATATCCGATGTAGGATATTAGCTGGAGAAATGTGTTGAATATTCATTTCACAACTGTACATTTCTCAAAATCTCTCAAATGGAAAATAAGGAAGGTTTCTACGTTAGAGATTCGAGAACTATACATTTTACAAAATTTCTCAATGGTTGGATAGTGATTGGAGAATGAAGTTGGATATCAACTAGAGAACTATCTGGTTTAAGAATAATTAAATAATAATGTTGGATAACACCTTCGGAACTAGATATATTTCGCTGGAGGAATTGTTTTTCCATGTTTGTTGGGTAACCAAATTCATCTGTTGCCGTATCTACAAATTATCTAGATAATAAACAAGTAAAGAAGTCTAAGTTCGGGTGAAACCGAACATTACATACCCAGCTGTACACTTGAAATGCTGTTGTTGTTGGTTTTGTGTGCTTAATAGTTTTACAGGGCTGCGCAATAATACATATACATATGGTCTATTCTGAACTAATTTTTCTTCGAGTTATGGCTCCCGAAACATAGAAAATTGCTTAGTCATAAAAGGGGCGGTGCCACGCTCATTTTTTTTTTAATTTAAAGTTTTGCCTATCTATTGTTATAAATCCACTTGGGAAATGAAATACCATTGATATAAAGGTCTTTTTTGCAAATATATAGCTTATTTTATTCGTTCACGTCCCTTTTAAAAATATTTTATATAAAAGTGGGCGTGGTCCTTAACCGATTTCGTTAATTTTTCTTCAAAGCATTCCTTATAAAAAGGCAACATCTCTGCCGAATTTTGTTACGGTAGGTTTAACGATTTTTAATTTATGATTAATAATATTTGTAAAATTGATTTTATCACAAGTGAGCGGTTCCACGCCGATTAAAAATTTTTTTTTTTCAAATTTTTATCAAGAGTCTCAATATCAGTCCACACGTCAAATTTCAACATTCTAGGTATATTATTTACTAAATAATTAGGTTTTTTATGTTTTCCAAAATGCTATATATATAAAAAGTGGGCGTGGTTATCATCCGTTATCGTGTTAACGGACAGACGGACGGACGGACGGACATGGCTCAATCAAATTTTTTTTCGATACTGCTGATTTTAATATATGGTCTATAGTCTAAGTCTATATCTATCTCGATTCCTTTATACCTGTACAACCAACCGTTACCCAATCAAAGTTATAATACCCTGTCTCCAAGTACAGCTGGGTATAAAAACCAATGTTGCCGCACAAGAAAGCCTACCCTAAAGGCGGCCTTAAACTGTGACTGAAAAACTACTCAGAAGTTTAACTGGCGTTTAAATTTGACTAGAGTTTAAGCAAATATAGTTTAAGCTTAGCTTAACCAACTACTGAAAAACCTGACCTATTATACAATAATATCTCATATACAAATTTGTTATACACTTCTGATTCTGATTCAATTGTAGATGCGTATGTTGTATGTTGCATTCATTAACCTCATTTGTATTTGGTTTAAGAAATTACCAGAAACCTACCTACACTCAGATTGTTTAAAAAGTTAATTGTCTTTGTCACTATTTGTTGTTGCTTTGTCCGTAGAGAAATTTACTTGATTCGTACTTGCTTCTGTAGCAGCCTAGCAGGAAAAGAAGCTAACTACGAGCTAACTGTATGTTATTTACAAATAAACCCACATGCACTAATCTGATTGTTTTCAATCTCTCAGTTACAATTAACGGAGATGCTCATCCTCGAGAGCTATCCTCATTATGTCATATAGCCAGGCAGCATTACGTACCTTACAGTCTTATTCAAGAGGTTTTAGGTAATGAATGAATGCAATGGAGTCCCAAATAATTTGGGAGCCAAAAACAAGGTTTTGTTAGGATGGGTTTCCGGACATCAGCGTCATGAACGTAATGAACTGGCAGATAATCTGGCCAAGCTGAGTTGCTGTCTATGGTTGTTGTTGTTGTTATAGTAACGATAAAGAAACTCCTCAAAGATTTTTGGGAGTGTTATCTATGTTGATAGTCTTTTGTCGGATATAGAACCTGTACGTTCAGGTAACAAAGCACCATTAAGGTATTACCACGACCATCTCTGGAACAATTAATATAACTACATTCTAGGCCATAACGCCCGCCTTCCCCATCCCCTAGTTGCATGAGGAACTTGCGGTCGCCAGAGCCTCGCATCCTAAATATGTATCATACATTCATATTTGCAACAGCATTCCCCTCGCGTAGGTGAGGTTGCCAATTGTGTTGCGGGGGCTTTGAAGATATAAAGCTTTGAATCCCAGATTTCTATAGCCCATGGCCCTTCTGTCGACTCATAAAGATACACACTAGGGAAACTATAAGAACCTAGGAACAAAGCAGTTCAGGGAACACTGAATTGAATATCCAGCGCAAAAATAAGTCAAATTGTTTATATTCACAGCAGCGAGAGTATCAGCCAAAATCATTAATCTAAACTTAGAAGAAATACAAACTCTCACTGGGTACTATACGACGCGGTGTAGTCTACGATATTACCTTAATAAAATCACACAAAAACGTCGCTTAAGTGAGCTCAAAATGTGGTTCACATTAATTTCGTGTGAGTCGCTCTGGAAAGACAGACCCTTAACCCATTCGGGATATGGAGTAAAAAGCCTAGAAGAGGTAATTAAATACATTAAAAACCTTCACATAAGCTAAAAGGTCAAGCACAATATATTTAAATAAAGGTCGCAGGACATCGACCGCTAATAATAATAATAATAATAACTAGATCTGATTAGAGCAAAATAGTAGATAAATAAAATTTTGGAAATGGCCTCTACTTTCAATAGGAACGGCAATGGCGTTGGAAGTGATCGATTCCTCTTATTACAAAATAGCGAAAGATGCGGCGAATTGGATACCCTAGTACCTGTGGTTATGCAGTAGGTTCCACCACCCGACTACGACGAAGTGAGAGTGTCAGTAACTGATGACGAACTATTGGTCAAATTATACATAAACCATTTTGCGTAATATAGTCGAACGAGCGCATGCCTCTAGGTTAGCCCCTTTGCATTTCAGGATACTTCGTGATGAATTAATTTTCTCGCCGCTTGACTACGCTGTCTGGTAGTAGTTTTCGGGGCTCCCGTTATTCAAATCATTCATAATTTGCATATCCCCTCAGATTTTTTGGTAAACGTAATTTTTTGTGCGGCTGTCCACCAAACAAGGACCTTATAGTATGGGCTTGACAATTGCCGTAAATATCCAATGTGAGAATTTGGGCGATAATACCCACGTGCATCCTAGCGTCCTCATGCCGGCATATAGTGCTACAAAGGCTTCATTCGCCCAATCTCCCACATAAGCTTCGACGACAACTAGAAGGTAGTTATTATAGTTAGATAGTAGTAGTTAGTATATTTCTTATATATTTTGCACTGTATTTAATTTTTTATTTTTGTAGGGTCTCCAAGCTTAGGCTTAGTCCAATTAGGGATGTTATTTTTCCTTCTCAGTCATGTTCATCCCGAAGCGGCTGAACCTTTAGAGAGCTTATTTTTAGTAGACAAATGCCGCTTATGATGACTAAATTGTCATCCAGATACGCTGTGAGTTTGGCTGATTATCCGTCGAAACGCCTGCGCAATTGGTTGGTGGGCAGCGCCCACAGCATTGGTGATGACAAATCACATTGCGGCGTTCCTCTGCTTACCGATTTTGTGGCCCCGCATAGACCCCATTCGGACGTGATAATTCTGAAGCTCAGCATGAAACCGATCCAATTAGTTAAGACCGTATGTGCTACAATCGAGTTCAGATTAACGATGATTGCTCGTCTCGGGCAATATTGAAATCCCCGGCATTGTCAACAAAAATCCCTAAGACATATTTCTGGTGTTCTAGAGCTTTCGCTATATTCATGACCATTTTGTGCGATGCATTATCATCTGATTTGATTTTGTCGTAGGCATGTTGTGCTGAAGAAAATAATGCTTCATTCATATACGACTTCGTTTATAAAAAAGATTCCAAACTGATAGGCTTGTAGTTTTTAGGGTGCAGATGAAGTGTTCTTCCCGCTTTCGGTATGAAGGCTACTCGAGCCGTTCTCTAAGATTACTGGTGAGGTTTCCTGCAATCTTCAAATATTTTTCTAAACCAATATACAATCGTTCCACCTGCCACCTTCAACATACCAGGGAATATTCCATCTGAAACCAATTTTATTAGTCCCTGGAGTGTACCTCCTTTAATAGGACTTTCCTCAGTCTTGCCGTTTTTCTGGAGCATTCTATGTGAGCACAGAAATTTTTCAATGAAACATTATTTAGCCTGCTGATTTCCCGTTTGTATATCCTCAACAGCTCTCGTTATTTTTCCCAGCAGTTTTATCTTTCCGTCATTTACCTGCGCTGAAAGAAGGCTGAACTTAACTTAACCATGGGGGAATTTTTTCCCCTTCTCCGAGTACAAAGTCTGCTGTACGCATTTTTCAGTGCCTTTGCTAAGAAGTTGTTACACTGCTCCAACTCCTCTACGTTGGTAACATCTTAAAGTTGCTCAAATTTTCCTGCTACATAAATTTGGGGGATGCTGAAGCTGATATGTGCATAGTCCCCTGCCCATACGCTAGCTTTGTGTAGTTGGCACCTAGATATACGAATAATTTAAAAAACTATATCTCGTTCGCTTGTCCATGTTTTTCCAGGAAAAAATTGTGGCTTGTCCAGCTTTTGTTGAGAAGTTATTTCAAAAAACGTTTTTTATAAGAACTTTGTATTTTTTAGCGGATTTCTTGCTTAGTTGCAAGTGTTTTACAACTTTCCCAATATATACTATTTAGTACCTACTCTGCCAAGATTTTGTTGTGGCCATTGTGGCGCTAGATATATCAAATCCATTGACGTGGTCTATCACGTCGCGCTACTATAAGATTTGGAAGGATCTACCCTTCCAACGAGTATCAAGGGGCAAATGTCACAACTTTTGATATTCTTTCTCCTTTTCTTTGTCCATCTCATTTCTTGGATGGCCGTAAAGTCGGCTTTTCACGAATATGGTTTTATGTGGCTGTCCCAAACCCAGCGCGCAGGCAGCTCAGCAGGGATACAAATATTACCTGCACGTTTAAATAGCGTGCCCCTTGATCCAAGATAGACGTTCGTTTGCAGCCGCACCTTGTGGTGATCAGGTGCTGCTGATGAAATCCTCCAGATTCCTCGAATGGCCTCACCACCAAACGTATGTTTAGTTACCTTTGGTCCAGTTGCAGCATTCATTAATTCATTGATTCAGTCATTCATTTGTACAAACATATATTTTGACTCGTTTTAGTATGTCTTGATATACCTTGACTCTTACATACATATTCATTCATTTGTACATACATATTCCGACACGCGCTATGACAGCCTACGTCTCGTAACTTGAGGCTTATTCTATTTCAATTTAAGGCTGACTAATTGCTCACCACAAATCTTGGCCTGCACACAATTTATTACCACAACTCGTTTGCACTTAACTTGCATTTTCCATACTCTATTCCGTTTTTGCTTACCTTGCGCTTCCCACCGAACTGAATATATATGTATCTATGCGGTTCGCTGGCAAAGCGCCTAATTATATTTTGTACACTTAGTATTTAAGTATGTAGTAATGTAAATATGTAATGTAGGTAGCTCATAAGGATTAACTAAAATAATTTTGTATAAATACGAATGCAACTTCACTAATAAAGACAATAATTCGTATCACGCCAAGACGATTTTAAGAAGCAGTCTGATAAACACCTCAAGCAGGATCACATGGTTCTAATTACTACAGGACTACATCCCACATCATTATTATATCGAGTATTATCAGCAGACTGCTGTTTAGAAGCAGACTGCTAAACTCTCGAAGGTCTGGCAGTCACGGGCTCTTAGACCATAAGTTAGAATGCCTAGAATAAAGAATAAAATCAATAATTTTCTTAATGCTTAAATTAGTCCCTTTTTAACAGGAAAGTTATTAAAGGAAATTTTTATTTTTCCAATATGTCTTGGTGGACAAAGCAAACGGCATTATGATAGCCATAGCTGGATATGAAATAGGAAAAGAAAACTCAAGAAATTCGGAAAACGAGGTATCAGAGAACGGAATAATTAAATATGAGCCACCAGTTGAAGAAGAAACCAACAACATTCAAAATATCCCCGATGTTTGGTTAATGTTTTATTTTTCGCATTCATACTATTAACCATTGCATTAGCTATGATGCTCAAAAATTATATCAAAATTTAATTTAGACAAATAAAAAGCCTTCAAGAGCGTGTTTAAAACATCGTTTTAACAAAAACCTTATTACCTTACTATTGAAAACCCATTTCCAAACTATAACATTCAAAATGCCACAATCAACAGTACAATTTCTTAAGGCAGCTTCATCAGCACTGTCTAAGTTCAATGGCAAATCAAGAATTTACACAATTTGTTTGAATGCTCCTGATAACTTTGAACAAATCAAAGAAAGTCAGGAAGCAATAGCAAAATTAACATTAGATACCAGATTATTTTCCATGGAAATAACAACTGCAAAGTCCGAAAAGGTAGAAGATTTATACCACAGCCTGATAATACAATAATTTTTCACAAAATTGCCTGATTAAAATTCTTATGTCGGTGGAAGTATGCAAAAGTTTAAAAGGGAACAGAAAACCAGCCAACAACAATATTACCAACAATAATGAAGAAAAAAAAAGTCACAAAGAGAACCTTATTATAAATTAAGCGTTAAATAAATTTGCAATTAAACATGTCGATAGAAAATTTTTAGCATAGTAAATACAAGCAACCTGATTGTTGAGGAAGAGATTGACTTAGGATAATACTTAACCAGGCTGTACACGTGCTGTACAAATGCCGGCAATCTAGGACTTGTAAAATAAAATGACAGTTGTCCCTTAGGAGACAAATTAGTCAATAATAATAAATACTGCAGTAGGCAAATTTAGACAAATAGTACCAAGTTCTCAAAGATCTAATAATAGCATCAACCCCAGAAGTTATACATGTGACAAAAGTCGACAAAATAAAAAATAAATAAAAAATAAAAAAAAATAAATTCTTCATAAATATCATGACGATCCTGTTTTTGGTGGCCCAGACAGAAATCGCATGATACACAAGATCAGATAAAAATATTCCTGGAAAATATAAAAAATGGTATAAGAAAAATATAAATAAAAATTTCCATCCACCGTACCTTCGATCCATTGGTTTAACTACTACTACTATAAATTACCGTGCTCTTCCATAAACAACAGCTCCTCAATTTTCTGTATAATTAGTAGGGCGTGGACTATCCGCATATTCGAATATCCGGATATCCATATGGATGTCCGTTGACACGGATAAAATCCGTACGGCATGGATATCCGGTTAATATTCGTTTGAGAAACTATCCGGATATCCGGATTTATTAAGACCGCTTAATAACCGTATTTTTGGATATCAATTGAAAGCAACAAATTTATGTACCATATATGTTTATTTAACATTAATAACAATAAATTCGTGGTGCATTTAAATCAATTAACAGAAAAGGTAATATAATGTTAAAATATTTTCTTAATAATAATTTAATAATCTACAAACATATTTTATGAATAATTTTCGATGTTTGCTTCGTTCAATTCTGATATGCAGATATTCAACTTTTATATTCCAATATCCGGACATACGGATTTTTTGCTTAGCTATCCAGTTATTCGAATATCCGGTTTATCCGGATAGGTGAAAAATCCGGATGCAGTTCAGAGCCCTAATAATTAGTTACAGATTCCTTATTTTATATGTTCTGAGTTTAATAAAAACAAAACGAAATGGCATAACAATGAACAATTTTCGTTTAATAGAAATATTTAAGGTAAGGAAACCTAAATCTCCTATATTTAGTCGGCCATAAGATAGATAGTAGATATATAGGGCCCTTTGGAGTAGGAAGTATTGATAGGAAAAATAATTTTACATTAATTCCCTTTAGACTAGAAAACATTGATAGGAAAAAATAATTTTACATAACGATGTAAGCCTTTAGAGTAGAAAAAATCGATAAGAAAAATAACTACATATTAATTCCCTATAGAGTAGAAAATATAAACGAAAACAAGAAAGTAACAATTCATAAAAATAGGCTTAAACTACTATATATTTAACAAGTAAGGAAAGCGAAGTTCGGGTGTAACCGTACATTACATACTCAGCTGAGAGCTTTGGAGACAAATAAGGGAAAATCACTATGTAGGAAAATGAACCAATGGTAACCCTGCAATGTGTTTGTATGACATGGGTAGTAAATGGAAGAAATTAAAGAGTATATTAGAAGGGAGTGGGCTTTAGTTCTATAGGTGGACGCCTTTTCGAGATATCGCCATATAGGTGGACCAGGGAGACTCTAGAATGTGTTTCTACGATATGGGTATCAAATGAAAGGTGGTAATGAGTATTTTAAAAGGAAGTGAGCCTTAGTTCTATAGGTACACGCCTGTTCGAGATATCGCCATAAAGGTGAACCAGGGGTGACTCTAGAATGTGTTTGTACGATATGGGTATCAAACGAAAGGTGTTAATGGGTATTTTAAAAGGGAGTGGGCGTTAGTTCTATAGGTGGACGCCTTTTCTATATATCGCCATAAAGGTGGATCAGGTCTCAAAGGGAGTGTCCCTTAGTTGTATATGTGAAGGCGTTTTCGAGTTATCGACCAAAATGTGCACCAGGGTGACCCAGAACATCATCTGTCGGATACCGCTAATTTATTTATATATGTAATACCGCGAACAGTATTCCCGCCATGATTCCATTGGCTTTTGATTTCACCCTGCAGAAGTTTTCCATTTTCTTCTATTTAATGTGGTAGGTGTTACGCCCATTTTATAAAGTTTTTTCCAAAGTTATTTTTGCGACAAAAAACCAATCCAATCACCATGATTCATCCCTTTTTTCTTATTTGGTATATAAATATGGCATTTTTTCATTTTTCGAAATTTTCGATATCGAATAAGTGGGCGTGGTCATAGTCGGGTTTCGACCATTTTTAATACCAAGATAAAGTGAGTTCAGATAAGTAGGTGAACACAGTTTAGTAAAAATATTTGGATGTTTGCTAAAGTTATCGTGTAAACGGCCGAGCGGAAGGACAGACGGTCGACTGTGTATAAAAACTGAGCGTGGCTTCGTCCGATTTCACCCATTTTCTCAGAAAACAGTTACCGTCATACCCTTAACAAATTTCACAAGGATTGGTACATTTTTGTTCGACTTATGGCATTAAAAGTGATCTATATAAATTAATCGAAAAAGAGCGGAGCCACGCCCATTTTGGAATTTTCCTTAATTTTTGTATTTTGTTGCACCATGTGATTACTGAAGTTGAATGTTGACATAATTTATTTATATACTGTAAAGATATTAAATTTTTTGTTAAAATTTGACTTTTATAATTTTGTTTTTTCCCAAGTGGGTGTGTTCGTCATCCGGTTTTGCTAAGTTTTATTTAGCATACATACAGTAAGGGGAGTAACGTTCCTACCAAATTTCATCACGATATCTTCAACGACTGCCAAATTACAGCTAGCAAAACTTTTAAATTACCTTCTTTTAAATTTCGTGCCACGCCCATTGTCCAAAATTTTACTAATTTTCTATTCTGCGTCATAAGGTCAACCCACCTACCAAGTTTCATCGCTTTATCTATCTTTGGTAATGAATTATCGCACTTTTTCGGTTTTTCGAAATTTTCGATATCGAAAAAGTGGGCATGGTGATTGTCCGATTTCGTTCATCTTAAATAGCGATCTGAGGTGAGTGCCCGGGAACTTACATACCAAGATACCTCAAAATTTACTCAAGTTAACGTGCTTACGGACGGACGGACTGATATAGCTAAATGAATTTCTTTTTTCGCCCAGATAATTTTGATATATAGAAGTCTATATCTATCTTAATTAGTTTATGCTGTTACGGATTATCATTACGCGAACAAAATTAATATATTCTGTGAGCTCTGCTCAGCTGAGGATAAAAAGCTGTATTGGATATTAAAGATAAAACATACCGAATTTTAATTACGAATAATTAGCAGCAAATCCATGGACATGAAAGGGCATAATTTAAAAAGGAATGTGTGCTGAACTACCGGATTCGAAGGGTCCTCAAAAGATCCCGGAAGGGTCCCAAAATGATACCAAAATAGTTCAGAAATTATCCCGACGGGATCCCGGACAAATCCCGAAAACCATGCAGAAATGATCCCAGAAGGGTCCTCAAATGATCACGAAATAATCCATAAAAAGTCACGAAACGACCACGACTGGATCCGGGACGGGTCCTAAAAACCATCAACAAATGATGCCAAAAGGGTCTCCGAATGATCCCGACATAGTAGAGAAATAGTCACGAAATAACCACAACGGGATCCCAGACGGATCCCGAACACTATCCAGAAATGATGCCGGAAGGGTCCCCAAATGATCCCAATAGTCTCGAAAAATTCCCGAAATGACTCAGCCGGGATCACCGACGGATCCCGAAAACCAACCAGAAATGATGCCGGAAGAGCCCCAAATGATCCCGAATAAGCGCCGAAATAACCCCGACTGGATCCCAGAGGGACGCCAAAAACCATTCACAAATGATCTCCTAAAGGTCTACGAGTGATATCGAAATAGTGCCGAAATGACCCTGGCGCTATCTCGGCCGGATCCGGAAAACCATCCAGAAATTAAGCCGGAAGGGTCCCAAATGATCCCCAAAAAGTCTCGAAATTACCCAGACGGCGTCCCGAAAACCATACAGTAATGATCCGGGAAGGCTCCCGAAAAGATCCCGCAATAGTTCGAAATGACCCTGACGGGATCCCGGACTGATCCTCAAAACCATACAGAAATGATGCCGGGAAAACCCCAAATGATCCCGAAAAGGTCCCGAAAACTATCCAGAAATGACCCTGACGCGATCCCGGACGGATCGCGAAAATCATCCACAAATAATACAGAAACGGGATCCCGAAACCCATCCAGAAATGAACCCAGAAGAATCCCCAAATGATCCCGAAATAACACTGACGGGATCCCGAAACTCATCCAGAAATGATACCGGAAGGATCCCCAAATAATCCTGTAACATTTTCGATATAACTCCGACGGGATCCCAGACCTATCCCGAAAATCATTCAGAAATTAGCCCGGAAGGGTCCCAAAATGATCCCGAAATGGTCCCGAAATGATCCCGACGGGATGCCGGACGGATCTCGGAAACCATTCAGAATTGATTTTGGAAGGGTACGCAAATGATCCCGAAATAATCCAGAAAAATTCCCGAAATTACCCCGGCGGGATGACGGTCGGATCCCGAAACCCATCCAGAAATGATGCCGGAAGGGTCCCCACATGATACAGAAAATAGTCACGGAATGACCCTGACGGTATCCCAAAAACCATCCAGAAACGATCACGGAATAGTCCCGAAAAAGTCCCAAAATAACCCCGACGGGATCCCGGACGGACCCCGAAAACCATCCAGAAAAAATCCCGGAAGGATCTCGATATAACTCTGACGGGATTACAAATAAGTTGAAGCTAATTATAAACGCGTGTTAATAAGACAGCAGGCGCGTTGAAGTGAATGAAGAGTTACATACAGGTAAAGCTAATAAACGCGTGCTAATAAAAACCATTAAAGGAGTGCAGATGGCGGGAGGAGAAGGAGAGCACCATTGATCGTTTTTACAAAATTGTAGATCTCGATCTGTATGAGCCAGATACCAACAATTATTTATTTAGGAGAAAATGTATATTGAGTTATAACAATTTATAGATAAGATTAATACTGTTTTCACACAGAAACTTAATGATCTCATTTCACCTTCTAATGAAATCGTAAATAATGACAATGCTATATGACAGACAATCATGGCGGAACGATACAAGGTGGCAGCATGGTGACATACCTACAAATAAAAAAATTCCATGTACTTGTAAATTCGATGGACAAATGTCACAGACAGTGAGTGCTTACGGGAGTCCCTGTCTTCGTAGACTTACCTCCGGTGTAAAACACAGACCCATGTCCGTTGATCTTCGGCCCAACAAGTTGGTACCAATCGGTGAGCTGGGGTGTTCAAGTCCACCAGCCTTGGTTTGGCCGAGGAGGACTATCCATCCTCCTCTTCCATTTTCGTGTAATGGCATCCGGTTGCACGGCAACTCCACCGCGAGTTCCGTACTTGCCTCAGAATCCCTCTTTCATTGATTTTGATATCTCGATATCTGATTAACATGTGTCCAACCTTTTCCGCTCACAGACCTGTAAGTGACCGAGTACTTGCCCCAGCGACATCCTTGCATTGCAGTCCGCCACACTGCAGTGATTTGACAGCATCAAATCTTGCCACATTTTTGGATGTGGCCATCCATACCGCAAACGCCTCCTATTCGCTTACGCAGTCTAAAGCAGCCTCAAACATCTCAAAAGACGAGATGAGCACCGGCCCACTCGTACAATTATCGATTGTTTTTCGGCTGACGATAGACATGCGTTCTTTCACCATCTTTCCTCATCGTTTTACAGCATATTTAACTGGCATCTCCGGTTGCCACAAATTAAGGGATGTGACCAACCTATCATCTGCCCCTCAGGGTCAGTTTCTCAATGAAATTGGGATTGCCGTGGCAAGCATGAGACCGAATTCCCTTGGGTTTGCACGCCCCATGGGAAAACAAGTCTACTCAGAGCGTGTGTCATAAGTGAACTCTATTTGAAACCACAGCCACCGCGATGCTCCCACAAGGGGGCCATCCCAGGAGAGGAGGTGATTCAGTGACTTAGCTCATATATACAGCAGGGGTCTAAAAAAGAAAGTTAAAAGACGGGGTATAGAAAGGTTAGCTAGGTTGGGTTGAGTCCTTGAGAACCTCACATAGACTGAATAAGTCCATAGTGTTATTAGAAGTTTGTTTAATGACCAAACTAAAAACCGAACCAAGACCCACGTTATAAAATAAATCCGTTTCTTGTCAAATAATATAAGTTTACTAGGACCAATGCCACTTGCTGCTTCTATATCTGACAGCTGTATCAATCCTAATAGAAGGAGCCTTAGGAAAACAACAATAAAAAGTTCTAATTTGGAGCAAATATTGGTTTTTTAAGTTGATTTAATGTATTGTTTGCCAACTCAACTTCTCCTTTTTTATTATTATTACCTTTATATTAAGTCCCTTTCACGTTGGACCCCCCATTTCCATACGAATTTTTGACCCACGGAAAAGTCCTTTTCGGTAACTTCCCTTTGAGCTGGACACTTGATACTTAGAACATAATTCAGATCTGGGAGACATTACAATGCAAGTGAAAAAAACATCCGCGCACGGATCGAGATATACAGAAAATTGGTTTTAAAATGGAAATTTTGGGATCGACTTTTAACTAACTTCTCTGTGGTCCAGAGACTAGAAGCTTGTTTACGATTCGATGGCACTACAAATCGTGGAAAGCAAAATGCCGCTAGATGGCAGACGAATCAAGATAGATGAAAATCCCTGAAAATCCCTGAAAAAACGCAGGGAATCTTGCGATAGATTTTTAAGCAACTTCCCGGTGAGCTGGAGATATGAAGCTTGAGCCGTAAGTCAGAGCCCGGTGACAATGCAATATTTTGTCAAAAAAAAAAAAAAAATCCGCTAGGTGGCGCATGGATCGAGATATTAGGAAAATTAATTTTAATTTGAGAATCTTTCAATCCATTTTTAACAAACTTCCAGTTACCTAGAGACTTGTAACTTAGCACATAGTTCGAGACCCTGTGACAACACAATTTGTAGAAAACAATGTTCCGCTAAGTGGCGCGCTGATTGAGATAACTACAAATCCCTGAAAAACGAGGGGAATCTTGCGATCGATTTTTGAGTAACTTGCCGATGAGCTAGAGACATGAAATTTGGGCCGTAAATCAGAACCCGGTGACAATGCAATATTTTATCAAAAAAATTCCGCTAGGTGGCGCATGGATCGAGATATTGAGAAAACTAGTTTTAAATTGGGAATCTTGCAATCGACTTTTAACTAACTTCCTGGATATCTAGAGACTTGAAACCTGAAATATAGTTTAAAACTCGGTGACAGTGCAATGTTTGATCAAACAAGTAAGGAAGGCTAAGTTCGGGTGTAACCGAACATTACATACTCAGTTGAGAGCTATGGAGACAAAATAAGGAAAATCACCATGTAGGAAAATGAACCTAGGGTAACCCTGGAATGTGGTTGTATGACATGTGTATCAAATGGAAGGTATTAAAGAGTATTTTAAGAGAGAGTAGGCCATAGTTCTATGGATGGACGCCATTTAGGGATATCGCCATAAAGGTGGACCAGGGCTGACTCTAGAATGTGTTTGTACGATATGGGTATCAAATGAAAGGTGATAATGAGTATTTTAAAAGGGAATGGGCTTTAGTTCTATAGGTGAACGCCTTTTCGAGAAATCCCCATAAAGGTGGACCAGGGGTGACTCTAGAATATGTTTGTACGATATGGGTATCAAATGAAAGCTGTTAATGAGTATTTTGAAAAGGAGTGATCCTTAGTTCCCTAGGTGGACGCCGTTTCGAGATATCGCCATAAAGGTGGACCAGGGGTGTCTCTAGTTGTACGATATGGGAATCAAATGAAAGGTGTTACTGAGCGTTTTAAGAGGGAGTGGGCATTAGGTCTATAGGTGGACGCCTTTTCGAAATGTCGCCATTAGGGTGGGCCAGGGGTGACTCTAGAATGTGTTTGTACGATATGGGTATCAAACGAAAGGTGTTACTGAGCATTTTAAGAGGGAGTGGGCATTAGGTCCATAGGTGGACGCCTTTTCGAGATATCGCCATTAGGGTGGGCCAGGGGTGACTCTGGAATGTGTTTGTACGATATGGGTATCAAATGAAAGGTGGTAATGAGTATTTTAAAAGGGAGCAATCCTTAGTTCTATAGGTGGACGCCTTTTCGAGATATCGCCATAAAGGTGGACCAAGGGTGACTCTAGAATGTTTTTACGATATGGGTATCAAACGAAAGGTGTCACTGAGCATTTTAAGAGGGAGTGGGCACTAGGTCTATAGGTGGACGCTTTTTCGAGATATCGCCATTAGGGTGGGCCAGGGGTGACTCTAGAATGTTTGTACGATATGGGTATCAAACGAAAGGTGTTACTGAGCATTTTAAGAGAAAGTGGGCATTAGGTCTATAGGTGGGCGCCTTTTCGAGATATCGCCATTAGGGTGGGCCAGGGTGACTCTAGAATGTGTTTGTACGATATGGGTATCAAATGAAAGGTGGTAATGAGTATTTTAAAAGGGAGTAATCCTCAGTTCTATAGGTGGACGCCTTTTCGAGATATCGCCATAAAGGTTGACCAAGGGTGACTCTAGAATGTTTGTACGATATGGGTATCAAAGGAAAGGTGTTACTGAGCATTTTAAGAGGGAGTGGACATTAGGTCTATAGGTGGACGCCTTTTCGGGATATCGCAATTAGGGTGGGCCAGGGGTGACTCTAGAATGTTTTTACGATATGGGTATCAAACGAAAGGTGTTACTGAGCATTTTAAGAGGGAGTGGGCATTAGGTCTATAGGTGCACGCCTTTTCGAGATATCGCCATTAGGGTGGACCAGGGTTGACTCTAGAATGTGTTTGTACGATATGGATATCAAATTAAAGGTATTGATGAGGGTTTTAAAAGCGAGTGGCCCTTAGATGTATATGTGAAGGCGTTCTCGCGATATCGACCAAATGTGGATCAGGTGATCCAGAAAATCATCTGTCGGGTACTGCTAATTTATTTATATATTCAATAACACTAACAGTATTCCTGCCAAGATTCCAAGGGCTGTTGATTTCGCCTTGTAGAACTTTTTCATTTTCTTCTACTTAATATGGTAGGTGTCACACCCATTTTACAAAGTTTTTTCCAAAGTTATATTTTGCGTCAATAAGCCAATCCAGTTACCATGTTTCATCCCTTTTTTCGTATTTGGTATAGAATTATGGCATTTTTTTAATTTTTCGTAATTTTCGATATCGATAAAGTGGGCGTGGTTATGGTCGGATTTCGGCCATTTTTTATACCAAGATAAAGTGAGTTCAGATAAGTACGTGGGCTAAGTTTAGTAAAGATATATCGGTTTTTGCTCAAGTTATTGTGTTAACGGCCGAGCGGAAGGACAGACGGTAAATTTTTGTTCGACTTATGGCATTAAAAGTATTCTAGACACACTAAATGAAAATGGGCGGAGCCACGCCCATTTTGAAAGTTTCTTTTATTTTTGTATTTTGTTGCATCATATCATTACTGGAGTTGAATTTTGACTTAATTTACTTATATACAGTAAAGATATTAAATTTTTTGTTAAAATTTGCATTTAAAAAAAATTTTTTTTAAAAAGTGGGCGTGTTCTTCATCCAATTTTACTAATTTTTATTTAGCACATATATAGTAATAGTAGTAACGTTCCTGCCAAATTTCATCATGATATCTTCAACGACTGCCAAATTACAGCTTGCAAAACTTTTAAATTTCCTTCTTGTAAAAGTGGGCGGTGCCACGCCCATTGTCCAAAATCTTACTAATTTTCTATTCTGCGTCATAACGTCAACCCATCTACCAAGTTTCATCGCTTTAACCGCCTTTGGCAATGAATTATCGCATTTTTTCGGTTTTTCGAAATTTTCGATATCGAAAAAGTGGGCGTGGTTATAGTCCGATATCGTTCATTTTAAATAGCGATCTGAGATGAGTGCTCAGGAACCTACATACCAAATTTCATCAAGATACCTCAAAATTTACTCAAGTTATCGTGTTAACGGACGGACGGACGGACGGACGGACGGACATGGCTCAATCAAATTTTTTCTGGATCCTGATTATTTTGATATATGGAAGTCTATATCTATCTCGATTCCTTTATATATGTACAACCAACCGTTATCCAATCAAACTTAATATACTCTGTGAGCTCTGCTCAACTGAGTATAAAAATTTGAGCTACGTAACGCACAAGTCGAACTATTTAGAAGATTAGGCCATACCTTCATGGCTAGCCTCCTGAGTGATGCAGGCATTGTAGAATTCGACCTCTTTGAATGCCCAACTCAATGCACGTCCTTGCATACTTTCAGGCGTACGCGACTTTCACCACGATTCTTTTAGACTTTTAGGCGTATGCGAATTACACCACGATTTTCAGCTGTGCAAATTAAGTAGTTGACAAACGAGGTGGAATTCTCTTGTTATGATGCAAGGTGGAATTCTGTTGTTTTCGTCAGTGTTGTCAGCGAAAATTCCACTAATTCTCTTAAATCTTGCTATTTTGAACAAATAAATAAAGATAAGGATTTTCACCTAGGAATTTCTTAAATTACTGATAAAAGTTGCAATTGCCTCTATGTAGGCAGTACTAAAAAATTGAAAATAAAAAGATGATAAGAAAAATTTTAAGGACTACCTTTATATAAATGGACCAAAAAATAGAAGGCAATTTTTCCTTTAATACAGACATAGTCTTGTTAAATTTTGACTAAAAACTTTAACAATAGCTCTTGTAAACGAATTTTGGGATTTAAAACTATAAAGGTGGAGCGAAATCTTTCAATTTAAGGCAAACCATGTACTTGGGATTAACTAATTGATTATTTAAAATTTAAACACGCACTCTACCCACAGATGAATAACAAAAACAAATCAAAGTTGCTATAAAAAAATGCAACAAATATAATAGATTCTAACATGGCACATAGATTGGTCCAAATGAACCCTTCGGCTCCTCCACTGATTGCGCTACCAAAAATTCACAAGCCGGACACGCCAATGAGGAACAAAGAACAGCAAATTGGTATCTTTTGACATAAAAGATTTATACCCATCATTACCACTATCGTAGACTTTGGACATAGTTAGCTCAACAATAGTTCATAATACAAAAAACAAAGTGAACAAGTAAGGAAGGTTAAGTTCGGGTGTAACCGAACATTACATACTCAGTTGAGAGCTATGGTGTCAACATAAAGGAAAATAACCATGTAGGAAATGAACCGAGGGTGACCCTGGAATGTGTTTGTATGACATGTGTATCAAATGAAAGGTATTAAAGAGTATTTTATGAGGGAGTGGGCCATAGTTCTATGGGTGGACGCCATTTAGGGATATCGCCATAAAGGTGGAACAGGGTTGACTCTAGAATTTGTTTGTACGATATGGGTATAAAATGAAAGGTGTTAATGATTATTTTAAAAGGGAGTGATCCTTAGTTCCATAGGTGGACGCCGTTTCGAGATATCGCCATAAAGTTGGACCAGGGGTGAACCTAGAATTTGTTTGTACGATATGGGTATAAAATGAAAGGTGTTAATGATTATTTTAAAAGGGAGTGATCCTTAGTTCTATAGGTGGATGCCGTTTCGAGATATTACCATAAAGGTGGACCAGGGGTGACCCCATAATTTTTTTGTACGATATGGGTAGCAAACGAAAGGTGTTAATAAGTATTTTAAGGGGAATGTGCCTTAGTTCTATGGGTGGACGCCTTTTCGGGATATCGCCATAAACGTGGACCAGGGGCGACTCTAGAATGCGTTTGTACAATATGGGTATCAAATGAAAGGTGTTAATGAGTATTTTAAAAGGGCGTGGGCCTTAGTGCTATAGGTGGACGCCTTTTCGAGATATCGCCATAAAGGTGGGCCAGGGGTGACTCTAGAATTTGTTTGTACGATATGGGTATCAAACGAAAGGTGATAATGAGTATTTCAAAAGGGAGTGGGCCTTAGTTCTATAGGTGGACGCCGTTTCGATATATCGCCATAAAGGTGGACCAGGGGTGGCTCTATAGTGTGGTTGTACGATATGGGTATCAAATGAAAGGTGTTAGTAAGTATTTTAAAAGGGAGTGAGCCTTAGTTCTATAGGTGGACGCCTTTTCGAGATATCGACATAAAGGTGGACCAGGGGTGACTCTAGAATTTGTTTGTACGATATGGGTATCAAATGAAAGGTGTTAATGAGTATTTTAAAAGGAAGTGGTCCTTAAATCTATAAGTGGACGCCTTTTTGAGATATCGCCATAAAGGTGGACCAGGGGTGACTCTGGAATTTGTTTGTACGATATGGGTATCAAACGAAAGGTGATAATGAGTATTTCAAAAGGGAGTGGGCCTTAGTTCTATAGGTGGACGCCGTTTCGATATATCGCCATAAAGGTGGACCAGGGGTGGCTCTATAGTGTGGTTGTACGATATGGGTATCAAATGAAAGGTGTTAGTAAGTATTTTAAAAGGGAGTGAGCCTTAGTTCTATAGGTGGACGCCTTTTCGAGATATCGACATAAAGGTGGACCAGGGGTGACTCTAGAATTTGTTTGTACGATATGGGTATCAAATGAAAGGTGTTAATGAGTATTTTAAAAGGGAGTGGTCCTTAAATCTATAAGTGGACGCCTTTTTGAGATATCGCCATAAAGGTGGACCAGGGGTGACTCTAGAATTTGTTTGTACGATATGGATATCAAACGAAAGGCGATAATGAGTATTTCAAAAGGGAGTGGGCCTTAGTTCTATAGGTGGACGCCGTTTCGAGATATCGCCATAAAGGTGGACCAGGGGTGGCTCTATAGTGTGGTTGTACGATATGGGTATCAAATGAAAGGTGTTAATGAGTATTTTAAAAGGGAGTGGTCCTTAAATCTATAAGTGGACGCCTTTTTGAGATATCGCCATAAAGGTGGACCAGGGGTGACTCTGGAATTTGTTTGTACGATATGGGTATCAAACGAAAGGTGATAATGAGTATTTCAAAAGGGAGTGGGCCTTAGTTCTATAGGTGGACGCCGTTTCGATATATCGCCATAAAGGTGGACCAGGGGTGGCTCTATAGTGTGGTTGTACGATATGGGTATCAAATGAATGGTGTTAGTAAGTATTTTAAAAGGGAGTGAGCCTTAGTTCTATAGGTGGACGCCTTTTCGAGATATCGACATAAAGGTGGACCAGGGGTGACTCTAGAATTTGTTTGAACGATATGGGTATCAAATGAGAGGTGTTAATGAGTATTTTAAAAGGAAGTGGTCCTTAAATCTATAAGTGGACGCCTTTTTGAGATATCGCCATAAAGGTGGACCAGGGGTGACTCTAGAATTTGTTTGTACGATATGGGTATCAAACGAAAGGCGATAATGAGTATTTCAAAAGGGAGTGGGCCTTAGTTCTATAGGTGGACGCCGTTTCGAGATATCGCCATAAAGGTGAACCAGGGGTGGCTCTATAGTGTGGTTGTACGATATGGGTATCAAATGAAAGGTGTTAATGAGTATTTTAAAAGGGAGTGGTCCTTAAATCTATAAGTGGACGCCTTTTTGAGATATCGCCATAAAGGTGGACCAGGGGTGACTCTGGAATTTGTTTGTACGATATGGGTATCAAACGAAAGGTGATAATGAGTATTTCAAAAGGGAGTGGGCCTTAGTTCTATAGGTGGACGCCGTTTCGAAATATCGCCATAAAGGTGGACCAGGGGTGGCTCTATAGTGTGGTTGTACGATATGGGTATCAAATGAAAGGTGTTAATGAGTATTTTAAAAGGGAGTGGTCCTTAAATCTATAAGTGGACGCCTTTTTGAGATATCGCCATAAAGGTGGACCAGGGGTGACTCTAGAATTTGTTTGTACGATATGGGTATCAAACGAAAGGTGATAATGAGTATTTCAAAAGGGAGTGGGCCTTAGTTCTATAGGTGGACGCCTTTTCGAGATATCGACATAAAGGTGGACCAGGGGTGACTCTAGAATTTGTTTGTACGATATGGGTATCAAATGAAAGGTGTTAATGAGTATTTTAAAAGGGAGTGGTCCTTAAATCTATAAGTGGACGCCTTTTTGAGATATCGCCATAAAGGTGGACCAGGGGTGACTCTAGAATTTGTTTGTACGATATGGGTATCAAACGAAAGGCGATAATGAGTATTTCAAAAGGGAGTGGGCCTTAGTTCTATAGGTGGAAGCCGTTTCGAGATATCGCCATAAAGGTGGACCAGGGGTGGCTCTATAGTGTGGTTGTACGATATGGGTATCAAATGAAAGGTGTTAATGAGTATTTTAAAAGGGAGTGGTCCTTAAATCTATAAGTGGACGCCTTTTTGAGATATCGCCATAAAGGTGGACCAGGGGTGACTCTAGAATTTGTTTGTACGATATGGGTATCAAACGAAAGGTGATAATGAGTATTTCAAAAGGGAGTGGGCCTTAGTTCTATAGGTGGACGCCGTTTCGAGATATCGCCATAAAGGTGGACCAGGGGTGGCTCTATAGTGTGGTTGTACGATATGGGTATCAAATGAAAGGTGTTAATGAGTATTTTAAAAGGGAGTGGTCCTTAAATCTATAAGTGGACGCCTTTTTGAGATATCGCCATAAAGGTGGACCAGGGGTGACTCTAGAATTTGTTTGTACGAAATGGGTATCAAACGAAAGGTGATAATGAGTATTTCAAAAGGGAGTGGGCCTTAGTTCTATAGGTGGACGCCTTTTCGAGATATCGCCATAATGGTGGACCAGGGTTGACTCTATTGTGTGGTTGTACGATATGGGTATCAAATGAAAGGTGTTAATGGGTATTTTAAAAGGGAGTGGGCCTTAGTTCTATAGGTGGGCGCCTTTTCGAGATATCGCCATAAAGGTGGACCAGGGGTGACTCTAGAGTGCGTTTGTACAATATGGGTATCAAACGAAAGGTGTTAATGAGTATTTCAAAAGGGCGTGGGGCTTAGTTCTATAGGTGGACGCCTTTTCGAGATATCGCCATAAAGGTGGGCCAGGGGTGACTCTAGAATGTGTTTGTACTATATCGGTATCAAATTAAAGGTATTAATGAGGGTTTTAAAAGGGAGTGGTGGTAGTTGTATAGGTCTTCGGCTGTTCGAGATATCGCCATAAAGGTGGACCAGGGGTGACTCTAGAATGTGTTTACGATATGGGTATCAAAGTAAAGGTATTAATGAGGCTTTTAAAAGGGAGTGGTGGTAGTTGTATATGTGAAGGCATTTTCCAGATATCGACCAAAATGTGGACCAGGGTGACCCAGAACATCATTTGTTGGATACCCCTAATTTGTTTATATATATAATACCACGAACAGTATTCCTGCCAAGATTTCAAGGGTTTTTTATTTTGCCCTGCAGAACTTTTTCATTTCATTCTACTTAATATGGTAGGTGTCACACCCATTTTACAAAGTTTTTTCTAAAGTTATATTTTGCGTCAATAAACTAATCCAAATACGTGGTGCGTCTGATCTCATAATCTGTGCTTCGTACATACCGCCGGCAAGCGCTGACGCCATCTATAAAATGCACGTGGACAACATTGTGGGCTTAGTTTCTAAGAATTCTAATTGTAATTTCTGCATTCTGGGTGATTTTAATTTAAGTAATTTAGAGTGGATTTCCTGTGATAACAACTTTACATTCATTCCAAAAACTGTTATTAGTTTTCCAAAGTCTTACGTAGTCGACAACATGGCAAGCTTAGATCTTTCTCAGGTTAACCAATTTTCCAATAGTCTTTCTAGATATCTTGATCTTATTTTCGTTAATGATAATATAAATTTTTCTATAACCGAATGTTTGGATCCTATTTCTAAGACAACCATTCATCATATTCCTCTTATTATACTTATTGAGTTCTATAATTTTAGAGAAGTTTCGCTTAAAAGTGTTTGTTCAAGTTTCAATTGCAAACGTGGAAACTTGCATAATGTTAATTTGGATATAGCTGCCTTAGATTGGGACTCCTTACTTGCTAATATCAATACTGAGGAATGCTTTCAAGTATTTAGAAATAGAATTCAAACATTTTGTTTCAAAACATGTTCCAGTTTTTGGGAAGAAATGCCATAGGATACCATGGTATACATCGAAATTAAAGAGGTTGAAGAATCTAAGAAACAAATTTTACAAAAAGTACAAGTCTTCTAACTCTGTTTCTCATAAAGAAAAATTTCACCGCTATCGCAAAGAGTTTAAATCCCTAAATAAGGACTTATACTGAGATTATTTTAATAATTTTGAATCTGACATCAAGCAAAATCCAAAATCTTTTTGGCGTTTTGTTAAATCCAAAAGAATGTGTTCTAGCATACCATCGGATGTGTTCTATAATGGAAGCAGTGCATCCTCTCCGCAAGAGGCTGCTAATCTTTTTGCTGACTTTTTCAGCTCTAATTTCGAGTCGTCGTCTGAGCCGTTCGATGACAACTATTTCCCAGATACCAATTCACCAATTAATTTTGGATCACTTTTCCTATCGCTTGATGATGTGCTCGATGGTATTCTGCATATTAAGTCGTCTACGAGTTCGGATGTTGATGGTTTCTCATCTTACCTTTTCAAAAACTGCACTGCTGTTGCTTATCCTCTTATGATAATTTTTAATAAATCACTTCATTCTGGTGTTTTTATTGATGCCTGGAAATTTACCTCTACCACGCCTGTTTTCAAAAAAGGTAATAAAAATGATATTGCCAACTACAGGCCAATTTGTTGTTTGAATATATTGTCAAGCAAAAGACGTTCTTTTCCATCAAGGGATATATTTCTATCAACCAACATGGCTTCATGTCTAGTCGATCCACGGTTACCAGTCTTGCCGTGTTTTCTGAATTCTGTACATCTGCTTTTAATGATCACCTGCAAATTGACACTATTTATACTGACTTTTCCAAGGCCTTTGGCAAAGTGGGTCACACACTTTTAGTTGAAAAGTTGGCGAATCTGGGCTTTCACTCTACTTTTCTATCTTGAATAAAATCGTACCTTTCTTCTCGGCACTGCATTGTAGTTGTTGACAATTTATCATCTTATAACTTTATTGCCTCCTCTGGTGTGCCTCAAGGTAGCATTCTGGGGCCCTTACTCTTTATCATTTTTATTAATGATATTTGTAAGTGTTTTACCTTCTCCAATTTTCTGCTATACGCTGACGATCTTAAAATTTATTCCTCTGTTCGTTCTCTGTCTGATTCATCTAGAATTCAGAATGATTTAAACAACGTTGTTTTGTGGTGTGAAAAAAATCGACTTCTTCTTAATGTTAGTAAATGTTTCCATGTGTCGTTTGCGAAGTCTCGTTCCTCTATTCCCACCTCCTATTCCATTGGCAACTCTAATATATCCACCCTGAATGAAATATCCGACCTGGGTGTTATTTTCGATGCTAAGTTTTCATTCTTGAGCCATATCAATAGCACTATAGCAAAATCGTATGCTATGCTTGCTTTCATTCGTCGGTTTAGTTCGGACTTTAGTGATCCGTATACGCTGAAGCTCTTATACACGTCACTTGTTCGCTCCAAACTTGAATATGGGGTCTTCATTTGGAGACCATATTTTGATTGTCATATCAAACGACTTGAACGTGTTCAAAAGGTGTTTTTGCACTATGCTCTACGCTCATTAAATTTTATAGACCCACTTCCACCATATATTGCCAGATGCAAATTAATCAACCTGAAATCGTTAAACTCCAGAAGAACTATTCTCTCCCTCTCTACAGTGTTCGACATTATAAATGGTACAATAGATTGCCCTCTTTTACTTGAATGTATATTTTTCCACGTCCCGCAGCGTTGTCTTAGGAATAACGATCTTTTTTCCTTAAAACAAGTCAGAAGTACGTATGCTAGCAATGCACCTATCTATAGAGCTTTAAGGGAACTTAACACTCCATCGGGTTCTTTTACATCTGATTTATTTAGCTCTAAAGCCAAATTTGTAGCTTCACTACTTGTAAGTTTTGATTAATGTTGTAATTGTATAATCGTGTAATATTTATATTGATCACTTAACATTTATTATTTATACTAACCACAAAAAAAAAAAAACAAAAAAAAAAAAAAAACAAAAAAAAATCTAAAGTTATATATGACTACAAATAAATAAATAAATAAATAAATAAATAAACAGTTCCATATAAAAAAAAAAAATACCATGTTTCATCCCTTTTTAAACGGTTTTATTTAGCTTGAGTTGACAGGCTGCACGGCCGCATGCACGGCCGTTGTGAACGAATCTTGTAATTGAAATTTAAGTAACTTCCCGATGAGCTACAAGCTTGAAACTTGGAATATAGTTCAGAACCCGATGGCAATGCGATAATAAGAAAAACAAGTAAGGAAGGCTAAGTTCGGGTGTAACCGAACATTACATACTCAGTTGAGAGCTGTGGAGACAAAGTAAGGGAAAATCACCATGTTGTAAAAAGAACCTAGGGTAACCCTGGAATGTGTTTGTATGACATGTGTATCAAATGGAAGGTATTAAAAGAATATTTTAAGAGGAATTGGACCATAGTTCTATAGATGGACGCCATTTAGGGATATCGCCATAAAGGTGGACCAGGCCTGACTCTAGAATTTGTTTGTACGATATGGGTATCAAATGAAATGTGTTAATGATAATTTTAAAAGGGAGTGGGCCTAAGTTCTATAGGTGGACGCCTTTTCGAGATATCGCCATAAAGGTGGACCAGGGGTGACTCTAGAATTTATTTTGTACGATATGGGTATCAAATGAAAGGTATTAATGAGTATTTTAAAAGGGCGTGGGCCTAAGTTCTATAGATGGACGCCGTTTCGAGATATCACCATAAATGTGGACCAGGGGTGACTCTAGAATTTATTTTGTACGATATGGGTATCAAATGAAAGGTATTAATGAGTATTTTAAAAGGGCGTGGGCCTAAGTTCTATAGATGGACGCCGTTTCGAGATATCGCCATAAAGATGGATCAGGGGTGACTCTAGAATTTGTTTGTACGATATGAGTATCAAATGAAAGGTGTTAATGAGTATTTTAAGAGGGCGTGGGCCTTAGTTCTATATGTGGACGCCTTTTCGAGATATCGTCATAAACGTGGACCAGTGGTGACTCTAGAATTTGTTTGTACTATATGGGTATCAAATGAAAGGTGTTAGTGAGTATTTTGAAAGGGAGTGGGCCTTAGTTCTATAGGTGGACGCCTTTTCGGAATATCGTTATAAAAGTGGACCAGGGTTGACTTTAGAATGCGTTTGTAGAATATGTGTATCAAACGAAAGGTGTTAATAAGTGTTTTAAAACGGAGTGGGCCTTAGTTCTATAGGTGGACGCCTTTTCGGAATATCGTTATAAAAGTGGACCAGGGGTGACTCTAGAATGCGCTTGTACAATATGCGTATCGAATGAAAGGTATTAATGTGTATTTTAAAAGGGCGTGGCCTTAGTTCTATAGGTGGACGCCTTTTCGAAATATCGCCATAAAGGTGGACCAGGGGTGACTCTAGAATTTGTTTGTACGATATGGGTATCAAATGAAAGGTGTTAATGAGTGTTTTAAAAAGGAGTGGGGCTTAGTTCTATATGCGGACGCCTTTTCGAGATATCGCCATAAATGTGGACCAGGGGTGACTCTAGAATTTGTTTGTACTATATGGGTATCAAATGAAAGGTGTTAATGAGTATTTTAAAAAGGAGTGGGGCTTAGTTCTATAGGTGGACGCCTTTTCGAGATATCGCCATAAACGTGGACCAGGGGTGACTCTAGAATTTGTTTCTACGATATGGGTATCAAATGAAAGGTATTAATGAGTATTTTAAAAGGGCGTGGGCCTTAGTTCTTAAGGTGGACGCCCTTTCGAAATATCGCCATAAAGGTGGACCAGGGGCGACTCTAGAATTTGTTTGTACGATATGGGTATCAAATTAAGGGTGTCAATGAGTATTTTAAAAAGGAGTGAGCCTTAGTTCTATATGTGGACGCCTTTTCGAGATATCGCCATAAACGTGGACCAGGGGTGACTCTGGAATGTGTTTGTACGATATGGGTATCAAATTAAAGGTATTAATGAGGGTTTTAAAAGGGAGTGGCCCTTAGTTGTATATGTGAAGGCGTTTTCGAGATATCGACCAAAATGTGGACCAGGGTGATCAAGAACATCATCTGTCGGGTACCGCAAATTTATTTATATATGTAATACCACGAACAGTATTCCTTCCAAGATTCCAAGGGCTTTTGATTTCGCCCTGCAAAACTTTTTCATTTTCTTCTACTTAATATGGTAGGTGTCACACCCATTTTACCAAGTTTTTTTCTAAAGTTATATTTTGCGTCAATAGACCAATACAATTACCATGTTTCATCCCTTTTTTCGTATTTGGTATATAATTATGGCATTTTTTGCATTTTTCGTAATTTTCGATATCGAAAAAGTGGGCGTGGTCATAGTCGGATTTCGGCCATTTTTTATACCAATATAAAGTGAGTTCAGATAAGTACGTGAACTGAGTTTAATAAAGATATATCGAGTTTTGCTCAAGTTATCGTGTTAACGGCCGAGCGGAAGGACAGACGGCCGACCGTGTATAAAAATTGGGTGTGGCTTCAACGGATTTCGCCCTTTTTCACAGAAATAATTTATCGTCCCAGAATCTAAGCCCCTACCAAATTTCACAAGGATTGGTAAATTTTTGTTCGACTTATGGCATTAAAAGTATCCTAGACAAATTAAATGAAAAAGGGCGGAGCCACGCCCATTTTGAAATTTTCTTTTATTTTTGTATTTTGTTGCACCATGTCATTACTGGAGTTGAATGTTGACATAATTTATTTATATACTGTAAAAATATTACAATTTTTGTTATAGTTTGACTTAAAATGTTTTTTTTTTTTTGAAATGGGCGTGTTCGTCATTCGATTTTGCTAATTGTACTCAGTTGAGCAGAGCTCACAGAGTATATTAAGTTTGATTGGATAACGGTTGGTTGTACAGGTATAAAGGAATCGAGATAGATATAGACTTCCATATATCAAAATAATCAGGATCGAAAAAAAATTTTATTGAGCCATGTCCGTCCGTCCGTCCGTCCGTTAACACGATAACTTGAGTAAATTTTGAGGTAAATTGATGAAATTTGGTATGTAGGTTCCTGAGCACTCATCTCAGATCGCTATTTAAAATTAACGAAATCGGACCATAACCACGCCCACTTTTTCGATATCGAAAATTTCGAAAACCCAAAAAGTGCGATAATTCATTACCAAAGAAAGCTAAAACGATGAAACTTGGCAGATGGGTTGACCTTATGGCACAGAATAGAAAACTAGTAAAATTTTGGACAATGCGCGTGGCACCGCCCACTTTTAAAAGGAGGTAATTTAAAAGTTTTGCAAGCTGTCATTTCGCAGTCGTTGAAGATATCATGATGAAATTTGGCAGGAACGTTACTCTTATTACTATATGTACGCTTAATAAAAATTAGCAAAATCGGAGACGGACCAAGCCCACTTTTAAAAAAAAATTTTGTTTAAGTAAAATTTTAACAAAAAATTTAATATCTTTACAGTATATAAGTAAATTATGTCAACATTCAACTTCAGTAATGATATGGTGCAACAAAATACAAAAATAAAAGAAAATTTCAGAATGGGCGTGGCTCCGCCCTTTTTCATTTAATTTGTCTAGGATACTTTTAATGCCATAAGTCGAACAAAAATTTACCAATCCTTTTGAAATTTGGTAGGGGCATAGATATTGTGACGATAACTGTTTTCTCTGAAAAAGGGCGAAATCGGTTGAAGCCACGACCAGTTTTTATACGCAGTCCTCCGTCTGTCCTTCCGCATGGCCGATAACATGATAACTTGAGCAAAAATCGACATATCTTTACTGAACTTAGTTCACGTACTTATCTGAACTCACTTTATCTTGGTATAAAAAATTAACGAAATCCGACTATGACCACGGCCACTTTTTCGATATCGAAAATTACGAAAAATGAAAAAAATGCCATAATTCTATAAAAAAAAAAAATAAATAAATGTAAGGCGCGATAACCTCCGAAGAGATCTAAGGCCGAGCTTCTCTTCCAATTTGCGTCGTGCTCCTCTTGATTTTCCCTACAAATTGGCCGGACGGGACCTACATGTTTTATGCCGACTCCGAACGGCATCTGCAAGGCAGATGAGTTTTCACTGAGAGCTTTTCATGGCAGAAATACACCCGGAGCGCTTGCCAAACACTGCCGAGGGGCGACCCCACTTAGAAAAATTTTCTTATAATTGAAAAACATTATTTCTAAAATTTTGATGTTGCTTTGCCCGGGAGTTGAACCCAGGGCATACGGTGTGATAGGCGGAGCACGCTACCATCACACCATGGTAATTCTATACCAAATACGAAAAGAGGGATGAAACATGGTAATTGGATTGGTTTATTGACGCGAAATATAACTTTAGAAAAAACTTTGTAAAATGGTTGTGACACCTACCATATTAAGTAGAAGAAAATGAAAAAGTTCTGCAGGGCGAAATAAAGAACCCTTGAAATCTTGGCAGGTATTACATATATAAATAAATTAGCGGTATCCAACAGATGATGTTCTGGACCACCCTGGTCCACATTTTGGTCGATATCTGGAAAACGCCTTCACATATACAACTACCACCACTCCCTTTTTAAAGCTCTCATTAATACCTTTAATTTGATACCAATATCGTACAAACACATTCTAGAGTCACCCCTGGTCCATCTTTATGGCGATATCTCGAAAAGGCGTCCACCTATAGAACTAAGCCCCACGCCCTTTTAAAAATATTCATTAACACCTTTCACTTGATACCCACATCGTACAAACAAAGTCTAGAGGCACCCCTGGTCCACGTTTATTGCGATACCTCGAAAAGGTGTACACCTATAGAACTAAGGCCCACTCCCTTTTAAAATACTCATTAACACCTTTCATTTGATACCCATATCGTACAAAAAATTCTAGAGTCAACCCTGATCCACCTTTATGGCGATATCCTTAAATGGCGTCCACCTATAGAACTATGGCCCACTCCCTCATAAAATACTCTTTAATGCTTTTCATTTGATACACATATCATACAAACGCATTCCAGGGTTTCCCTCGGTTCATTTTCCTACATGGTTATTTTCCCTTATGTTGTCACCATAGCTCTCAACTGAGTATGTAATGTTCGGGTACACCCGAACTTAACCTTCCTTACTTGTTTTTATTTAGCATATATACAGGAATAGGCGTAACGCTCTTGCCAAATTTCATCATGATATTTTCAATGGCTGCCAAATTACGGCTTGTAAAACTTTCAAATTACCTTCTTTCAAAAGTGGGCGGTGCCACGCCCATTGTACAAAATTTTACTAATTTTATATTCTACGTCATACCCACCTACAAAGTTTCACCGCTTTATCCGTCTTTGATAATGAATTATAGCACTTTTTTTAGTTTTTCGAAATTTTCGATATCGAAAAAAGGGGCATAGTTAATGTCCGATTTCGTTCATTTTTAACAGCGATCTGAGATGAGTGCCTAGGAACCTACGTACCAAATTTTACTCAAGTTATTGTGTTTACGGACAGATGGACGGACGGACGGGGGGACATGGCTAAATTAATTTTTTTTCGCCCAGATCATTTTGATAAGTCTATATCTATCTCGATTAGTTTATGCCGTTACGGGGTACCGTTATGCGAGCAAAGTAAGTATACTCTGTGAGCTCTGCTCAGCTGAGCATAAAGACATGTGTGTTGAACTATCGGTTTTGAAATTGGTTGCTTGTAGAAGAGTTTCCAAAATTGAAATCATAATTGACCTACACAAATATATGAAAAAGTATGCTGATCTCATCCAAAAAGATCCCGAAAAAAGTCTCGAAATGATCGGGACGAAGGGTGTCACTACTCACCTTGTAATCCCTCGACTTATTTCACCCATTGAGTTTGTAATATAGGTGAAGGTTAGTATACTTAAATATATAACGTTTAGAAATTGTTAAAAAGTAATAGTTCGAAGGGGTAGTGGCACCTACCCCTTCCCATTTTCGAAAAACTTTTTCTCTCGGTCTAAAATCCCAACTCCAATCTCTCGCTTTCATTTTTCAGCCCATCGCTTTTTTTTGCATTAAGACAGGTCGGTCCACTTCCCAGAAGGAAAAGTTTCTCTCAAATACTGTCTTAGTCAAAGAAGTACCCCTATACCAAATTCGAAGCGAATTGCACCATAAATAAGATTGTGAATATATAGTATCCTCACAACCTGGAATCGTTTAACATAAATTGCGTGCATATAAGGAGGTTTAATAAGGAGCTTTAGGCAAATATGATAATGCAACGAATAAAGACTCATAGTTTTCGTTTGTATGGTCATGGTTTGCGAATGGTTGAAGACTCTCCGGGCAAGAAAAAATTCTGGCCGACGCCTGGATTTTTCAGTCAAGATTGAGGACCACTATTGGGGTGGTACAGATAGGTAAATGGTTACGATTAATAATAAAGCCTTAAAGACAAATAATCACTTTCATTAACGTCGCGAGTTTCAGCTATTGCAATGAGTTTCATTACCCAAAGTTCCCTTAAAACTCTGGACCATGTAATTAAGTAGGAAAACAAAAATAAATTGCTAGTTTTCGTCGATTAGAAAACGAAATTGCTGCTTTTCGTCAGAGGTTGCTAGTTCCCGCCAGCCATGAGCAGAGAGTGGTAGATTTCGTATGAGATTTTCATAGTATATGTTTTCGTAAGAAATTTTGTTAGTGTTAGTTTTCATATGGTGAGTCGAAATATTGTCCGCCGTATGTGGCTATAGACAATTTCACTATAAAAAGCCTCAATATTTCCGTTAATGCAACGGTTTTCGTTTTCAGCCGGAATTGAAAATCCAAGAAAATGAAAAATTTAGCCGTTTTCGGCTTACTCATCGTTTGCATGGTGGCCTACCAGGCAAATGCCGAGGTTGCATCTTTATCAGAGCTGCGCGAGATTTGGTTTCCTTTATATTTTTAGGAAAACAAGAAAACAAATTTGAATTCGTTTGTTAACTTACGAAATCAAAATATTAAGTTTTAACTTTTTAATAAAAATTTTAATTCTTTATTTTAATCTTTTTTACTTTAGCTCCGGTTTCTTTTATCCAATGTTAAGAGAAGGTCTTTTGTTTCCGATTATAATATCTAATCGATTTTATATCGATTTCATTTAGTAAGACATTGTTTACATCGATCAACTTATGTATACATAAGGCTGAAACCATAAGGCGGTGGTTACGTACTGTAACTTCTCTCTTTCCAAAAAAAACCAATAGTAATGAAGATACCTTAAATTAAATATTTACATGTCCTTATTATTTTAGCATATTGACTAATTTACGTGGGTATAAGTGAATCTCAAACTATTAATTACGGTAATAAACATTTTTATAATATTGTGTATATTTTTTTTTATAATTTTTTGCATTTGTTCTTAAGTTTCTGTTTATGGATTTTTCTTTTTTCGGTTTCTACTGTTATTTTGTTATCATTTTTTACTCTATGTTTTACGAATTTCGGAGCTAGCTTATTTCTTCTATTATCGGCTTCATAAACCGAGGCATCGTCATTAAAATTTCTTGGTTCTATGCGATTCAAGTTAAGTTTGTTTATATTTTCTTTATCTTTAAGACTTCGTTTGAATATAATTTCAGCAAGCTTTTCGTATTCTCTGGCATGGTTGTTTAAGAAATCATGATTCGTAATGGTGGAAGTATTTGCTGGGAATGGTGTCGACCTGAAATAATGGCCTGTTATTACCTCGAATGGGGTAAGTTTAGTTGAAGAGTGGATGGAGTTGTTATATGTAAGGATCGCTTCATCGACAATTTCACTAATTGGCTTATTTCTGTTTTGGTGGTATATTATCCTGATTATTTCTGTTAAAGTTGAGTGGAATCTTTCAACTGGTGAATTACCGGTTGAATTTTTTGCTGAAGTAACGTGTGCTTTTATATTGTATAAGTTAAGAAATTCTTGAAAAATGGTTGATGTGAATTCCAATGCATTATCGAAAACAAGTTTCTTTGGTATACCATGATGAGAAAAAAAAAGTTTGAGCTTTTGTATTATACAGATGCTACCTCTTGAGGGCAATAAATAAGCGCTTGAGAATTTACTGAATTTATCTATAATTGCTAAAAAAATTTCTTTATGAACTGTGTAGACGTCCATGTGAACTACTTCAATTGGTTTTTTAGGGGTTTCACTCAACTCGAACTTTATGGGTCTATTGTTTCTGTCGTACTTAAGTGTCATACATATTTCGCAATTCTTTAGCACCCTGGTTATTGAATCTTTCATTTTTGGAAAAAAATATCTTCTTTTCAGATGGTTATATGTTTCGTTCACACCTCTATGATTGGAGTTTCTATGATAGTTTCGGATGATTTCTTTCTGTTCTTCGGGTTTTACTACATCTGTTACAAGCGTGACATATCGGACTAGAGTTAACCTACTGTTACTAAAATACTTAGAGTAAACTTCTTGAACAACTTTGAAGCTTTCATCATCACTTAGAATGGCGATTGTGTTTTTTGAATTGGAAAACGACTCTAAGATATCGACGATATCTTTTAATATACTGGAATCGGTTGTCTTTATGGTGTATCTGCGATTTTTCTTAAACAAAATTTTTAAAGATTTTTGAGTTCCACTGTTGTTATGTTTATTTATAACGAAAGTCGTTAATCGGACGCTCCTATATAGGTATTGCGTCGTTAAGGTTTTCTATGGCGGAGTGTACCGTGTTCGAGTCTATATCATCTACATTATTTTCAACTGATTCTGTGAGATTTATCTCTACTCTCGACAAGGCGTCCGCGTTACTGTTTTCATTTCCTTTCTTATAAACTATTTCGTAGTCAAACTCCTCGAGCTTAAGTCGCCAACGAACAAGTTTTGAATTAGGTTCTTTAAGGGAAAAAATCCCAGTGAGTGGCTTATGATCGGTAACTATTTTGAATTTTCGGCCAAATAGATACGGCCTGCAGTACTTCGTCGCCCAAACTATCGCCAATAGTTCCTTTTCTATAGCACTATAATTTTGTTCTGATTTATTAAGTGTTCTGCTGGCAAAACATGTTGGCTTATCTGAATCGATTGGCCCTTGCGATAGGACGGCACTTACAGCAACATTATTTGCATCTGTTGTCAGAACAAATGGCTTTTCGAAGTTCGGATACTGAAGAATGGGTTCATTGCAAAGAATATTTTTACACGTTTCAAAACAATTGAGAAAACGGGAGTCGATTCGTATTTTCTGATCTTTTCGTAGGCATTCTGTCAAAGGTTTTGTAAGTTTGGCGAAATCCCTAATAAATTTTCGGTAGTAGCCCACCAAGCCGATAAATGATGTTATTTGCTTGGGAGTTTTCGGGACCGGAAAATTTTGTATAGCCTTTATTTTATCGGGATTGGGTTTTCCACCGTTAACAGTCACGATGTGGCCTAAAAATGAAATTTCCTTGCAGAGAAACTCGCATTTATCCATTTGTAATTTTAGGTTTGCTTCCTTTAGCTTAGAGAACACAGATTTTAAATTCTCGAGATGTTCTTGAAGAGATGTTGAAAAAACGATTATGTCATCCATATAGACGAAACATATTTTACCTATTAAGTCACGTAGAATATTATCTATAATCCTCTGGAATGTCGCAGGAGCGTTTTTCAGCCCGAACGGCATTCTTATAAATTCGTAGTGACCGTGGTCAACCGAAAAAGCAGTTTTAGGTATGTCTTATATTTTCACTTCGATTTGGTAATATCCTGAAGCTAAATCTAGAGTGTTGAAGTACATACTTTTACCGAGTTTATCGAGAATATCGTTTATGTTTGGAAGAGGGTACCGATCATCTATAGTTTTTTGATTGAGCTTTCTATAGTCGACAACTAACCTCCATTTTTGTTTCCCACTTGCATCAACTTTTTTTGGGACAATCCAAATGGGTGAAGACCAAGGTGAATAACTTGGCTGTATTATGCCATCTTCTAGCATTTTCGAAATATGTCTTTGTATTTCAGCTTTATGCGTTTCTGGATATCTGTAGGATTTCATATAGATGGGAATGTCGTCAGCTGTTTTGATTTCGTGCTTGATATTGTTTGTGAACGTTAGACTTTGGTTTTCTTTAAATAATATGTCTTCAAAATGTGCGCATGCTTTTATTAGCTGTTGCTTTTCTTCTGAATTTAAATGGTTAGTTCTTAGAGAGCTCACAATGCTACATTCGCTTGTACTACCTGCACTACATTGTATTGAATAATTGTGTACTTCTAGGAAACTTTTTTGCTGAATTGTTCTACTTTTATAGGCTGGTCTACAATCTCAGAGAAATTAATGACTTCGACCAAGGCGTGCCAATCCTGGGCCTTAACAATTCCTTCGGATATAAATAAGTGGTCGCTTATGCACTTGCTTTGTATGAAAATATCACATGACTGTATATCTACTGGCAGATTGGCGACTATTTTGGTTCTAGGTGGAACAATGTATTTTTTTGACATATAGCTTTGTTTATATTTAAGAGGCATTACTGTCTTTGGTGTTTTTAGGATAGACTTTTCTAGATCAATAACTACGCCAAGCTGTTTATATTTAAGAGGCATTACTGTCTTTGGTGTTTTTAGGATAGACTTTTCTAGATCAATAACTACGCCAAGCTGTTTCATGGTCTCTAGGCCTATAAGACCATCGAAGTAGTTATGAAACTTAAATAAAAGGAAGCGACATTTTTTATTATCGTTGAATTCTTTGAAACAGCTAAATCTTACTTGATTGTCAACCATATGAATATTAAAAACGGTTTTAATTGCAATGGGTTTGATTTTTTCGATAACGTCTATATTTACAAGTTCTGGGTTTATGAACGACATATTACTACCAGTATCTATGAGAAATTTTAGGTTATTATTTTGGCTATCGGCGATATCAATGTAAAGCAAATTACAAGACTGATGTGAGTTAAAATCTACGAATGTAATGGAGTCTCCGAGGCTGCTATCTGAAAATTTCCTATTTAAGCTTCGCTACTCTTACATTCTGATCACACTCACGCACTTTTAAGGTATTCGTTAAGCTTGCTAAAATTTCTATAATCTTTGCATAAAAATTTTCGACGCTGCCTGTATTTTGCTTAATAAAATGTAGGTCTCGAATTAGGCTAGTTTCATTTCGCTTATCGGCATAGTGCGTAATTAAATTGCTTTTTATCTGTGGCCAATCGAGTGTTGTTCCATACATGTTAAGAACGTCGTTAGATTCACCGAAAATTTTATTACGCACCGATCTTACTATAATTTTTATGTAATTACTGCCAAGATCTGGCAAAAGACTTAATATTTCCTCTACATTATCGATAAAATCGTATAACGACGTTGAGTTG
Source organism: Eurosta solidaginis (assembly GCF_040869045.1). Classification (NCBI taxonomy): domain Eukaryota; kingdom Metazoa; phylum Arthropoda; class Insecta; order Diptera; family Tephritidae; genus Eurosta; species Eurosta solidaginis. Next base: position 230,181,839 of record NC_090322.1, on the reverse strand, counting down.
CCTTTAAACTCTGGCTCATCTTTTACGCGTTACATTAGGCTGTGTGTTAAGAATTCCTCCGTTTGAGCTAGCTTGTCCACCAGTGGCAGATGCGTTTGCCCCATTGTTCGCTTCCATCGTTATACTATTTTCACAAATATTACTTAGAACTAACTTACTTAAAGAACGTTCCTTATCAAATTCAAGTTGTCTCCGGGTCTTAATAGCTGATTTCATGTGCTCAAATTCGCTAACTTAGTAGTATCTCTTTACTCTTAATTGGAGCATCAGATGGTGAAAATGTGTTCTATACGAGATTTCGATGCACCTTGGAAGTTTCGTAAAACGATTGATGGTTGCAACTTTGGATATTCTTAAAGATAATTGTGTGTTGTCGATGTTTTCTCGACGTAGCGATACCGGTGCTGTTATGACTACGAACGGCTATTGAATTTGTCGATATTCTCTCGACGTGCTAATATGCCGGGATTCTGTTTATAGGTCCTTAGCCAAAGATTTAATTTTACTTGGAAAAATGCTCAGCTTTAAACTGTGAAGCTCAGCGAATTTGGAAAAGGGCGGCGTGATGTATTACCACAATGGTTTACGTTTGAGGTTAAGGTCATGCACGTTTTTTTTTTTGCATGCGATTTCCTCCTTGCCTTTTTTCTTATACCGACTGCGCCAGATTTGGTTTCCTTTATATTTTTAGGAAAACAAGAAATCAAATTTGATTTATTTTGTTACCTTACGAAATCAAAATATTAAGTTTTAACTTTTTAATAGAAATTTTATTTCTTTATTTTAATCTTTTTTAGTTTAGCTCCGGTTTCTTTTATCCAATGTTAAGAGAAGGTCTTTTTGTTTCCAATCATAATATCTAATCGATTTTATATCGATTTCATTTAGTAAGACATTGTTTACATCGATCAACTTATGTATACATAAGGCTAAAGCCATAAGGCGGTGGTTACGTACTGTAACTCGCGCAGTAGATAATGAAAAAACTTCGGCAGGACTCGAACAATTTGTTGATGATACTCCAACCAAGGCAAAGGAGATCAACATACAACTTGACTTTGGCTTAGAATCACCTTCATATGAGATACCAGCCATAAGCGGCAGGGGTCTCTTTGGTCCATCTAAGAAGCAGATGAAGAAGAAGTATAAGTCGAAGTATAAGAACAAGTATAAGTATAAGAAGACGCTCTTGAAGATGAAGATGAAGAAAATAAAAAGGGCAACAACACTAATGGTTCCGATGGTGGCGGTGGCACCGATGACGGTGGTGGCGCCGATGCCGGCGATGACACCGGTGGCGACGATGCCGGCGGTGGAGACGATGCCGGGGCTGACGGCGACGCTTAATAAACTTAAGCTATATTTCATATTGTAATAAATGAGCAATGAATATAAAATTTGTATTTTGTGTTTTAAATTATTACTTTGTATCTCACTTTATTCGGTTTGATTGTTCGGTTCCGATATTCCTTTCTACCCGCCATTAAAGGTACATACTGATGAAGTAGTCGGTTTGAGAGGATGCGGATAAATTTTTTTTAATACCATAAGATATTTTAGCAAGGAACTTAAGGTTTTGGCTGGTAAGAGTAAGAGTAGATATAAAAATTTTTCAAAATCGCACCTACTTTCGCAGGAACGGTAATGGCGTTGGAATTACAAAATAGCGAAAGTGGCGGCGAATTCGATACCCTAGTACCTATGGTTATGCAGAAGCTTCCACCACCCGGCTATGTAGAAGTGAGAATATCAATATCTGATGACGAACTATTGGTTAAATCACACACAAACCATTTTGCGTAATATATTCGTAGCGCATGCCTCTAGGTTAGCCTCTTTGCATTTCAGGACACTTCATGATGAAGTATTGTTTGTGATTATTACTTTTATCACCACTTGACTACGATGTCGGGTGTAAATTTTCAGGGCTCTCGTTATTCTATTGATTGATAATTTGCATACCCCTCAAGTTTTTTGGTAAACGTACTTTTTTGTATGGCTATCCACCAAACTAGGACCTTATAATATGGGCTTGACAATTGCCGTAAATACCCAATATGAGACTTTGGGCGATACACCCCAAGTGAATCTGTGCGTTTTCATGTCGGCAAATAGTGCCACAAAGGCTTTCTTCGCTCTATCTTCCACATAAAGTCTCGATGACAACTAGATAGTATTTTGTATAGATATATATAGTATTATAATTCTTAGATATTTTTTGCAGTATTTTTTTTTTTTTTTTTGTAGAATCTCCCTCCAAATAGGGATGTTATTTTGCCTTGTAAATAATATTTTCCCTCGTTTACGGTTTACCTGACTCCACACTCCCAGGCATGATCATCCCGAAGCGGCGGTACGTTTAGAGAGCTTATTATTGGTAGACATCTGACGCTTATGATATCTAAAACGTCGTCCGGATACGCTGTGAGATTGGCTGATCCCCTGTCGAACCGCCTACGAAATTGGTTGATGGCCAGCGTCGGCAGCATTGCTATGATAAACCACTTTGCTGCGTTCATCTGTTTACCGTTTTTGTGGCCCCACATAGGCCCCATTCGCACGTGATCATTTTGCAGCTCAACGAGGAGCCCATCCAATTTATTAAGACCGTATGTGCTACAATCGAGTTTAGATTAACGATGATTGCTGAAAGCTCCGGCAATGTCAACAAAAACACCTGAAGCAGGTTTTTGGTGTTCTAGGGTTTTCGCTATGTTCCTGACCATTATATTCGATGCATTATCAACTGACTTGCCTTTGGCGTTGGCATGTTGAGCTGAAGAAAATAATGCTTCATTCATATGGGACTTCACGTATAACAAATATGTCAAACTAATAGGCTTGTAGTGTTTGGTGCATATCACATGTTTTTCCCGCTGTCGGCACGAAGACCAGTCGAACCTCAATAACTCTCTACATTCCTACCAGCACTCCCCGCTTTCCGCAACTTTTGAAAACGTAAATCTGTCCTTTAGAGTAAGTGAAGGAGGGACAATCCCTCCGCAAGGAGCTACTCCTGAAAACTTTTGAACGACCTGCGAGATTTTGGGGCAAAAACCTCGGATCTTTCCGAAATAAGCCAAATCGTTCATTTCCTTAAATACATACAAACAAAACCTTTCCTAAATATTATTTTTTTAAATAGAAAAATCAAGCTTTTTAAAGTATGAACACAGGCGTATGCCGGCGCACCACAGACGCCGCCGCCGATAAAGTGATCGGTTTAAACCTCTAGTATGCAGGAAATTGGAAAGGAGGTATTGAAAGAATCGCAGAAGCCGTTGATGATACACCAATATAATTTAACCAGATGGACGCACAAAAGGATTCAGCTGACTAAAAATCAGATTCGGAGACTTAGCTCCTACATACAGCAGGGGTCTAAAAAAGAAGCTAAAAGACGGGGTATAGGAAAGGTTAGCTAGGTTGGGTTGAGTCCTTGAGAATCTCACGCAGAATGGATAAGTCCGTAGTGGTACCAGAAGTTTGTTTAATGACCAAAATAAAGACCGACCAAAACCTGCGTTATAAAATAAATCCGTTTCTTGGCAAATAATAGAAATTTACTAAGACCAATGCCACTTGCTGCCTCTAGATCTGACAGCTGTATCAATCCTAATAGCAGGAGCCTTAGGAAAACAACATTAAAAAGTTCTAGTTTGAAGCAAATGTTGGTTTTTTAAGTTGATTTAAGGTATTGTTTGCCAATTCAACTTCTCCTTTTTTGTATTTAAAAGAAAAAATTTCAATAGAATTTCATTCTTTTAGTTATCTTTTGTCTACAGAAAAAAAAACCTTTCCCGTGAAAAAATTTTTTTTTTTGCTACTGCGTAGTCAAATTGACTTGCTATACGAAAACTAGCACCGGAAGTTAAAGTTCGGACAAAAACTAGCAGTTCTACTAGATATGGGTATCAAATTAAAGGTATTAATGAGAGTTTTAAAAGGGAGTGGCGGTAGTTGTATATGTTATGCGTTTTCGAGATATCGACCAAAATGGGGACCAGGGTGACCCAGAACTTCATCTGTCGGGTACCGCTAGGTTATTTATATATGTAATATCACGAAAAATATTCCTGCCATGATTCCAAGGGCTTTTGATTTCGCCCTGCAGACATTTTTCATTTCCTTCTACTTAATATGGTAGGTGTCACACCCATTTTACAAAGTTTTTTCTAAAGTTATATTTTGCGTCAAAAAACCAATCCAATCACAATTTTTCATCCCTTTTTGCGTATGTGGTATATACTTATGGCGTTTTCTTCATTATTCGAAATTTTTGATATCGAAAAAGAGGAATCGGAAGCATAGTCGGATTTCGAACATTTTTATTACCAAGATAGGTACGTAAACTAAGTTTAGTAAAGAAATATCAATTTTTGCTAAAGTTATCATGTTAACGGCCGAGTGGAAGGACAGACGGTCGAATGTGTAGAAAAACTGGGCGTGGCTGGGTACTGGGAAAACAGTTATCGTCATAGAAGCTATAAGCTTAGATTCTAGGACGATAACTGTTTTCTGTGAAAAAGGGCGAAATCGGTTGAAGCCGCGCCCAGTTTTTATACACAGTCGACCGTCTGTCCTTCCGCTCGGCCGTTAACACGATAACTTGAGCAAAAATCGATATATCTTTACTAAACTCAGTTCACGTACTTATCTGAACTCACTTTATATTGGTGTAAAAAATGGCCGAAATCCGACTATGACCACGCCCACTTTTTCGATATCGAAAATTACGAATAATGCAAAAAATGCCAAGGGATGCAGAAGAAAGAGAAGGAATTGAGAGAAGAGAAAAGAGAGAAGGAGATTGAGAAAGAAATAGAATGAAAGGATGGAGATAGATGTCTGTAACACGATAACTTGAGTAAATTTTGAGGTATCTTGATGAAATTTGGTACGTAGGTTTCTGGGCGCTCATCTCAGATCGTTATTTAAAATGAACGAAATCGAACTACAACCACACCCACTTTTTCGATATCGAAAATTTCGAAAACCCAAAAAGTGCGATAATTCATTACCAAAGAAAGCTAAAACGATGAAACTTGGCAGATGGGTTGACCTTATGGCACAGAATAGAAAACTAGTAAAATTTTGGACAATGCGCGTGGCACCGCCCACTTTTAAAAGAAGGTAATTTCAAAGTTTTGCAAGCTGTAATTTGGCAGTCGTTGAGGATATCATGATGAAATTTGGCAGGAACGTTACTCTTATTACTATATGTACGCTTAATAAAAATTAGCAAAATCGGAGAAGGACCACGCCCACTTTTAAAAAAAATTTTTTTTAAAAGTAAAATTTTAACAAAAAATTTAATATCTTTACAGTATATAAGTAAATTATGTCAAGATTCAACTCCAGTAATGATATGGTGCAACAAAATACAAAAATAAAAGAAAATTTAAAAATGGGCGTGGCTCTGCCCTTTTTCATTTAATTTGTCTAGGATACTTTTAACGCCATAAGTCGAACAAAAATTAACCAATCCTTTTGAAATTTTGGGGCATAGATTTTATGACGGTAACTGCTTTCTGTGAAAATGGGCGAAATCGGTTGAAGCCACGCCCAGTTTTTATACACGGACGTCCGTCTGTCCTTCCGCATGGCCGTTAACACGATAACTACAGCAAAAATCGACATATCTTTACTGAGCTTAGTTCACGTACTTATCTGAACTCACTTTATCTTGGTATGAAAAATGAACGAAATCCTACTATGACCACGCCCACTTTTTCGATATCGAAAATTACGAAAAATGAAAAAAATGCCATAATTCTATACCAAATACGAAAAAAGAGATGAAATATGGTAAGGTAATTGGATTGTTTTATTGACGCGAAATATAACTTTAGAAAAACTTTATAAAATGATTGTGGCACCTACCATATTAAGTAGAAGAAAATGAAAAAGTTCTGCAGGGCGAAATAAAAAACCCTTAAAATCTTGGCAGGTATTACATATATAAATAAATTAGCGGTATCCAACAGATGATGTTCTGGGTCACCCTGGTCCACATTTTGGTCGATATCTGGAAAACGCCTTCACGTATACAACTACCACCACTCCCTTTTAAAACTCTCATTAATACCTTTAATTTGATACCCAGATCGTACAAACATATTCTAAAGTCACCCCTGGTCCACCTTTATGGCGATATCTCGAAAAGGCGAACACCTATAGAACGAAGGCCCACTCCCTTTTAAAAATACTCATTAACACCTTTCATTTGATACCCATATCATACAAACAAATTCTAAAGTCACACCTGGTCCAGAAAGGCCCACTCCTTCTTAAAATACTCATTAACTCCTTTCGTTTGATACCCATATTGCACAAACGAATTCTAGAGTCACCCCTGGCCCACCTTTATGGCGATATCTCGAAACGGCGTCCACCTATGGAACTAAGGATTACTCCCTTTTAATATACTCATTAACACCTTTCATTTGATACCCATATCGTACAAACGCATTCTAGAGTCAACCGTGATCCACCTTTATGGCTATATCCCTAAATGGCGTCACCTATAAAACTATGGCCCACTCCCTCATAAAATACTCTTTAATGCCTTTCATTTGATACACATGTCATACAAACACATTCCAGGGCTTCCCTCGGTTCATTTTCCTACATGGTTATTTTCCCTTATGTTGTCACCATAGCTCTCAACTGAGTATGTAATGTTCGGTTACACCCGAACTTAACCTTCCTTACTTGTTTTATATTAAGACAGGTCGGTCCACTTCCCAGAAGGAAAAGTTTCTCTCAAATACTGTCTTAGTCAAAAAAGTAACCCTATACCAAATTGGAAGCGAATTGCACCATAAATAAGATTGTAAATATAAAGTATCCTCACAACCTGGAATCGTTTAACATAAATTGCGCGCATATAAGGAGCTTTACGCAAATATGATAATGCAACGAATAAAGACTCATAGTTTTCGTTGGTATGGTCATGGTTTGCGAATGGTTGAAGACTCTCCGGGCAAGAAAAAATTCTGGCCGACGCCTGCATTTTTCAGTCAACATTGAGGACCACTATTGCGGTGGTACAGATAGGTAAGTGGTTACGATTAATAATAAAGCCTTAAAGACAAATAATCACTTTCATTAACGTCGCGAGATTCAGCTATTGCAATGAGTTTCATTACCCAAAGTTCCCTTAAAACTCTAGACCATGTAACTAATTAGGAAAACAAAAATAAATTGCTAGTTTTCGTCGATCAGAAAACGAAATTGCTACTTTTCGTCAGAAGTTGCTAGTTCCCGCTAGCCATAAGCCGAAAGTGATAAATTTGGTATGAGATTTTCATAGTATTAGTTGTCGTAAGAAATTTTGTTAATGTTAGTTTTCATATGGTGAGTCGAAATATTGTCCGTCATATGTCGTTATAGACAACTTCACTATAAAAAGCCTCAACATTTCCGTCAATGCAACAGTTTTCGTTTTCAGACGGAATTGAAACTCCAATAAAATGAAAACTTTAGCCGTTTTCGTCTTAGTCATCGTTTGCATGGTGGCCTACCAGGCAAATGCCAAGGTTGCATCTTTATCTGAGCTGCGCGCAGTAGATGATGAAAAAACATCAGCAGGACTCGAACAATTCGGTGATGAGACTCCAACCAAGGTCAAGGAGATCAACATACAGGTTGACTCTGGCTTAGAATCACCTTCAGATGAGATAGTAGCCATAGGCGACAGGGCTATCTTTGGTGGGTCTAAGAAGAAGAAGTATAAGGAGAAGTATAAGGCGAAGTATAAGAAGAAGTTGAAGAAGAAGAAGAAGAAGATGAAGAAAAAGATGATGAAAGGAAAAACCGGCAACAACAACGATGGCTCCGATGCTGGCGGTGGCGACGATGACGCTGGTGGCGATGATGCCGGTGGCGCCGATGACGCCGGTGGCGACGATGCCGGCGCTGACGACGACGCTTAAAAAACTTGAACTATATTTCATATGGTAATAAATGAGCAATGAATATAAAATTTGTATTTTGTGTTTTAAATTATTACTTTGTATCTCGCTTTATTCGGTTTGATTGTTTGGTTCCGATATTCCTTTCTGCCCGCCATTAAAGGTACATACTATGAAGTAGTATGTTCGAGAGGATGCGGATAAACTTTTAATTATTTCCATTAGATATTTTAGCAAGGAACTTAAGGTTTTGGCTGGCGAGAGTAAAAGAGTAGATATAAAAATTTTTCGAAATCGCACCTACTTTCGCAGGAACGGTAATGGCGTTGGAAGTGATCGGTTCCCCTTATTCCAAAATAGCGAAAGTGGCGGCGAATTCGATACCCTAGTACCTATGGTTATGCAGAAGGTTCCACCCCCCGGCTATGGCGAAGAGATAGTGTCAATATCTGATGACGAACTATTGTTTAAATCAGATTAGCCTCTTTGCATTTCAGGACACTTCATGATGAAGTACTGTTTGTGATTATTACTTTTATCGCCACTTGACTATGCTGCCGGGTGCAAATTTTCAGAGCTCTCGTTATTCTATTGATTGATAATTTGCATACCCCCTCAAGTTTTTTGGTAAACGTACTTTTTTGTATGGCTGTCCACCAAACTAGGACCTTATAATATGGGCTTGACAATTGCCGTAAATACCCAATGTGAGACTTTGGGCGATAGACAGTATTTTGTATAGATATATATAGCATTATAATTCTTAGATATTTTGTACAGTATTTTTTTTTTTTTTTGTAGAATCTCCCTCCAAATAGGGATGTTATTTTGCCTTGTAAATAATATTTTCCCTCGTTTATGGTTTACTTGACTCCACACTCCCAGACATGATCATCCCGAAGCGGCGGTACTTTTAGAGAGATTATTATTGGTAGACATCTGACGCTTATGATGTCTAAAACGTCATCCGGATACGCTGTGTAATTGGCTGATCCCCTGTCGAACCGCCTACGAAATTGGTTGATGGCCAGCGTCGGCAGCATTGCTATGATAAACCACTTTGCTGCGTTCCTCTGTTTACCGTTTTTGTGGCCCTACATAGGCCCCATTCGCACGTGATCATTTTGCAGCTCAACGTGAAGCCCATCCAATTTATTAAGACCACATGTGCTACAATCGAGTTGAGATTAACGATGATTGCTCGTCTTGGGACAATGCTGAAAACTCCGGCAATGTCAACAAAAACACCTAAGGCAGATTTTTGGTGTTCTAGGGTTTTCGCTATGTTCCTGACCATTATATTCGATGCATTATCAACTGACTTACCTTGTCGGTATGAAGACCAGTCGAAACTCAACAACTCTCTACATTCCTACCAGCACTCCTCGCTTTCCGCAACTTTTGAAAACGTAAAGATGTTCTTTAAAGTAAGTGAACGAGGGCAATCCCTACTCCTAAAAATTTTTGAACGACCTGCGAGATTTTGGGGCAAAAACCCCGGATCTTTCCGGCTGACGGCATGACTTTAAGAAAATTTTAATTTAATTACGAAAGAAACATTTCTTCATTGGCTGTCCACCAAACTAGGACCTTATAGTATGGGCTTGACAATTGTCGTAAATACCCAATGTGAGACTTTGGGCGATACACCCCACGTGAATCCTTGCGTCCTCATGTCAGCATATAGTGCCACAAAGGCTTTCTTCGCTCAATCTCCCACATAAAGTCTCGATGACAACTAGATAGTATTTTGTATATATAGATATAGTATTATAATTCTTAGATATTTTGTGCTGTATTTTTTTTTTGTAGAGTCTCCCTCCAAATAGGGATGCTATTTTGCCTTGTAAATAATATTTTCCCTCGTTTACGGTTTACCTGACTCCAAACTCCCAGGCATGATCATCCCGAAGCGGCGGTACTTTTAGAGAGATTATTATTGGTAGACATCTTACGCTTATGATGTCTAAAACGTCATCCGGATACGCTGTGAGATTGGCTGATCCCCTGTCGAACCGCCTACGAAATTGGTTGATGGCCAGCGTCGGCAGCATTGCTATGATAAACCACTTTGCTGCGTTCCTCTGTTTACCGATTTTGTGGCCCCACATAGGCCCCATTCGCACATGATCATTTTGCAGCTCAACGTGAAGCCCATCTAATTTATTAAGACCGCATGTGCTACAATCGAGTTGAGATTAACGATGATTGTTCGTCTTGGGACAATGCTGAAAACTCCGGCAATGTCAACAAAAACACCTAAGGCAGATTTTTGGTGTTCTAGGGTTTTCGCTATGTTCCTGACCATTACATTCGATGCATTATCAACTGACTTACCTTGTCGGTATGAAGACCAGTCGAAACTCAACAACTCTCTAAATTCCTACCAGCACTCCTCACTTTCCCCAACTTTTGAAAACGTAAAGATGTTCTTTAAAGTAAGTGAACGAGGGCAATCCCTACTCCTAAAAATTTTTGAACGACCTGCGAGATTTTGGGGCAAAAACCCCGGATCTTTCCGGCTGACGGCATGACTTTAAGAAAATTTTAATTTAATTACGAAAGAAACATTATTTCATTGGCTGTCCACCAAACTAGGACCTTATAGTATGGGCTTGACAATTGTCGTAAATACCCAATGTGAGACTTTGGGCGATACACCCCACGTGAATCCTTGCGTCCTCATGTCAGCATATAGTGCCACAAAGGCTTTCTTCGCTCAATCTCCCACATAAAGTCTCGATGACAACTAGATAGTATTTTGTATATATAGATATAGTATTATAATTCTTAGATATTTTGTGCTGTATTTTTTTTTTGTAGAGTCTCCCTCCAAATAGGGATGCTATTTTGCCTTGTAAATAATATTTTCCCTCGTTTACGGTTTACCTGACTCCAAACTCCCAGGCATGATCATCCCGAAGCGGCGGTACTTTTAGAGAGATTATTATTGGTAGACATCTTACGCTTATGATGTCTAAAACTTCATCCGGATACGCTGTGAGATTGGCTGATCCCCTGTCGAACCGCCTACGAAATTGGTTGATGGCCAGCGTCGGCAGCATTGCTATGATAAACCACTTTGCTGCGTTCCTCTGTTTACCGATTTTGTGGCCCCACATAGGCCCCATTCGCACATGATCATTTTGCAGCTCAACGTGAAGCCCATCTAATTTATTAAGACCGCATGTGCTACAATCGAGTTGAGATTAACGATGATTGTTCGTCTTGGGACAATGCTGAAAACTCCGGCAATGTCAACCAAAACACCTAAGGCAGATTTTTGGTGTTCTAGGGTTTTCGCTATGTTCCTGACCATTATATTCGATGCATTATCAACTGACTTGCCTTTGGCGTTGGCATGTTGAGCTGAAGAAAATAATACTTCATTCATATGGGAGGTCACGTATAACAAATATGTCAAACTAATAGGCTTGTAGTTTTTGGTGAAGATCACATTTTTTTCCCGCTGTCGGTATGAAGACCAGTCGAAACTCAACAACTCTCTACATTCCTACCAGCACTCCTCGCTTTCCGCAACTTTTGAAAACGTAAAGATGTCCTTTAAAGTAAGTGAACGAGGTACAATCCCTACTCCTAAAAACGTTTGAACGACCTGCGAGATTTTGGGGCAAAAATCTGGGTCCTTCCGGCTAACGGCATGACTTTAAGAAAATTTAAATTTAATTACGAAAGAAACATTTCTTCATTTAGAATTGATGTCTACTCAAAATATTTTGATAAACTTTTGGACAGCGCATTTTGACCGCCAGGGGCTTTTGTTCGCGAATTTGTGCATAAGACTATTGAGATTACTAAAAATGTAGCAAAAATTCCTCCTCAAAGTTCCGATCCAAAAAACTTAATTTAACATCTTGCTTAGGCATTTACTATCAAAACGTTAGAGGCTTAAATACTAAATTAACTGACTTATGTTTGAAAACCATTCACTGTAACTATAATATTATTGCTTTTACCGAAACATGGCAGAAACCCAATGTTTTAAATTCCGAAATTTTTTGCCATGAGTATCAGACCTATAGAAATGATCGCTAAAATAGGACCGGAGGTGGTGTCTTGCTAGCTGTACATTCTTCAATTCCATCTGAAGATGTTAATGTAGCCGAAGTTGATTCCATCGTCCATTAATCAGATCAACTTCTTTCCGAATAAGTATGGAAAATTCTTAGACTTAGCATTTGTTGACGACATATCTAAATTCTCTATAAATCGGTGTGAACCTTTTGTTTTGCCAGAAGACGTTTATCATCCTTCTCTTGAGATAACTTACGAAATCATAAGCAACGAAGTCGGCTGCACTAACAAAACATGTGTCTCTGCCAGATGCTTTGATTTTTCCAAAACTAATTTCAACAATTTAAATAAAGAGCTTTCTGAGATAACTTGGCCTCGATATAAAGAGGATGTAGAGCAAAACGTTTTACATTTTAATAAAACCGTTTATACTTTATTTGAAAAACATGTACCCAAACGCACATGCTCGTACATTGAACCAGTGCAAGCCTGGTTTACTAAAGATCTAAAAGCTTTAAAAAATAAGAAATCACGTTTATTCAAATTATATAAGAGAATTGGTTTATATTCTGATTATGCACAGTACGCTATTTTCCGTCATAAGCATTTTGAACTTAATAAAAAGTGTTATAAAGCTTACATATGTAAAATTAAAAGAAACATTATTTTCAAGCCGAAGTCTTTCTATGATTTCTTAAATTCTAAACTCAGAACTAACGGGTTTCCTTCTGCCATGAAGTTTAGAAATAGCATTTCCAGCGACGATCAAGAGATTGCTAATTTCTTCGCTCAGTTCTTTCACTCTAATTACTCTGCTGTGGTTGATTCATCACCTACAAATTATGCATATGAGCTCCATTCTAGTAACTCAATATATGCCCCACATTTGTTGCCTGAAGATGTTCTACCACATCTAAAGACCCTAAAAGAATCCTTCAAATACGGTCCCGATTTGATCCCAACATGTTTTCTTAAAAAATGTGCGGAATACATTTACCAGCCCCTTACTGATCTGTTTAACCTCTCTTTAAAAAATGGCATTTTCCCGACGGCTTGGAAGGAATCTTTTCTTATCCCACTCCATAAAAAAGGAAGCAAATCGTCTATTAAAAACTATCGTGGAAGAGCAAAGCTCTTCGTTACCCCTAAGCTTTTCGAAGCAATCTTTACTAATCACCTTACATTTTCGATGTCTACATTGATAGATAGTTCTCAGCATGGCTTCTGTAGAGGCAAATCAACCAATTTGCTTGAATTTACAACTCACGTCTTTAATGGGTTAGAAACAATCATCATACCGACGTTATATACACTGATTTCAGCAAAGCATTCGAAAAAGTACGCCACTCATTACTTGTTTATAAACTCGAATTGCTTGGTTTTCAACCTGGCCTAACTAGTTGGATCTCCTCCTATCTTTGCGATAGAACTCAAAGAGTCGTTTTTAAAAACATTTGTTCGATTGTCATCGATGTTACCTCCGGTGTGCCTCAGGGCAGTCATCTCGGTCCTATTCTGTTTTTGGTCTTTATAAACGATGTTTCCACAACTATAAAATATTCAAAAATTTTAATGTATGCCGACGATGTAAAACTTTTTAAGTCATACGCGTCGGTTGAAGAACGTTCTGTACTCCAGGCGGATTTAAATCGTTTAGTAACTTGGTGTAATGCGAATTTTATGCCTCTCAACATAACAAAATGTAAATCCGTGTGTTTTTCACGTGGGAACATACAGCCAGCTTCCTACACAATTAATGGCCAAACTCTGGAAAGCGTTGATGTTTTTGACGACTTGGGAGTTACAATGAGTTGCAAACTTAGTTTCAACCCTCATATTAATGCCACTGTAAATAAAGCGAGAGGAGTTTTAGCATTTGTGAAAAGATGGACAAAAGGGTTTAGTGACCCTTACGTTATAAAAACTCTTTTTACATAATTGGTGAGGCCGATATTAGAATATGGATCGATAATCGGGAATCCGCGTTATAAAGTCCATGTGGATAGACTGGAATCAATTCAAAAACGGGTTTTACTTTTCGCCTTGAGAAATCTTCAATGGGACCCTCCGTATAACCTTTCTCCTTACACTAATCGGTTAAAACTAATAAACCTTTCTTCCCTTGCAAGTCGTAGAGAAATACTAGGTGTACTATTTATGGCTAGACTTTTAAATGCATCCATTTCAAGCCCATTTATTTTGAGCGAAGTAAACTTGAATGTTCCGTGCCGAGCTTCAAGGCATTATAAACCTATAATTCTTAAACAATGCAGAAGCAGTTTCGAACTAAACGAACAATTTCTGCGTTTGTGTGAAGATTATAATTCTCTCTCGAGAATAATTGATGTTTCGGACTCGCTCTTTGCCATAAAAAATACGGTTCTATCTTCTCTTAATAATTAATTATATTTATATTTTTAATCTATTGTATTTTGTGAATCTATATTTCTCAGCTGATGAGTTTCTCTGTAGCTGAGCGGTTTTAGATCTCGGCACTTAAGAAGCCACTGCCTCTCAAAGACTATGTAACAAAAAAAAATTATAAATAACACATAAAGAAGAATTTGGATAAAAAAAAGTATGTATGAATGAAAAAACAAAAACAGTATTAGCCAGGTTTCATCGGGCCACTTGAGGGCGCTGCCACAACGTCCGAGCAAAAACAAAAAAAAATGGCCAAAGCGTTCATTTCCTTAAATACATACAAACAAAACCTTTCCTAAATATTATTTTTTTAAATAGAACAAGTAAGGAAGGCGAAGTTCGGGTGTAACCGAACATTACATACTCAGCTGAGCTTTGGAGACAAAATAAGGGAAAATCACCATTTAGCAAAATTAACCTAAGGTAACCCTGGAATGTGTTTGTATGACATGGGTTTCAAATGAAAGGTGTTAATGAGTATTTTAAAAGGGAGTGGGCCTTAGTGCTATAGGTCGATATGGATATCAAATTAAAGGTGATAACGAGCATTTTAAAAGGGAGTGGGCCTTAGTTCTATAGGTGGACGCTTTTTCGAGATATCGCCATAAAGGTGGACCAGGGGTGACTCTAGAATGTGATTGTACGATATGGGTATCAAATTAAAGGTATTAATGAGGGTTTTAAAAGGGAGTGGTGGTAGTTGTACATATATGTGAAGGCGTTTTCGAGATATCGACCGAAATGTGGACCAGAGTGACCCAGAACATCATCTGTCGGGTACCGCTAATTTATTTATATATGTAATACCACGAACAGTATTCCTGCCAAGATTCCAAGGGCGTTTGATTTCGCCCTGCAGAACTTTTTTTTTCATTTTCTTCTACTTAATATGGTAGGTGTCACACCCATTTTACAAAGTTTTTTCTAAAGTTATATTTTGCGTCAATAAACCAATCCAATTACCTCACCATGTTTCATCCCTTTTTTCATATTTGGTATAGAATTATGGCATTTTTTTCATTTTTCGTAATTTTCGATATCGAAAAAGTGGGCGCGGCCATAGTCGGATTTCGGCAATTTTTTATACCAAAATAAAGTGAGTTCAGATAAGTACGTGAACTGAGTTTAGTAAAGATATATCGATTTTTGTTCAAGTTACGTGTTAACGACCGAGCGGAAGGACAGGCGGACGACTGTGTATAAAAACTGGGCGTGGCTTCAACCGATTTCGCCCATTTTCACAGAAAACAGTTAGCGTCATAAAATCTATTCCCCTACCAAATTTTACAAGGATTGGTAAATTTTTGTTCGACTTATGGCATTAAAAGTACTCTAGACGAATTAAATGAAAAAGGGCGGAGCCACGCCCATTTTGAAATTTTCTTTTATTTTTGTATTTTGTTGCACCATATCATTACTGGAGTTGAATGTTGACATAATTTACTTATATACTGTAAATGTTTCAATTTTTTGATAAAATTTTACTTTAAAAAAACTTTTTTAAAAGTGGGCGTGTTCGCAAATACGATTTGGGTAATTTTTACTTGGCACACATATAGTAATAGGAGTAACGTTCCTGCCAAATTTCATCATGATATCTTCAACGACTGCCAAATTACAGCTTGCAAAACCTTCTTTTAAAAGTGGGCGGTGCCACGCGCTTTGCCCAAAATTTTACTAATTTTCTATTCTGCGTCATAAGGTCAACCCAACTACCAAGTTTCATCGCTTTAGCCGTCTTTGGTAATGAATTATCGCACTTTTTCGGTATTTCGAAATTTTTGATATCGAAAAAGTGGGCGTGGTTATGGTCCGATTTCGTTCATTTTAAATAGCGATCTGAGATGAGTGTCCAGAAACCTACATACCAAATTTTATCAAGATACCTCAAAATTTACTCAAGTTATCGTGTTTAAGGACGGACGGACATGGCTAAATGAATTTCTTTTTTCGCCGAGATCATTTTTTGATATATAGAAGTCCATAACTATCTCGATTAGTTTATGCCGTTACGGATTACCGTTATGCGAACAAAGTTAATATACTCTGTGAGCTCTGCTCAGCTGAGTATAAAAATCAAGCTTTTTAAACTATGAACACAGGCGTATGCCGGCGCACCGCAGACGTCGGCGCCGATAAAGTGATCGGTGTAAACCTCTAGTATGCAGGAAATTGGAAAGTAGGTATTAAAACAATCGCAGAAGCCGTTGATGATACACCAATATAATTTAACCAGATGGTCAATTTAACCAGATGGACCAGTAGGGGTCTAAAAAAGAAAGCTAAAAGACGGGGTATAGGAAAGGTTAGCTAGGTTGGGTTGAGTCCTTGAGAACCTCATATAGACTGGATAAGTCCGCACTGGTACCAGAAGTTTGTTTAATGACCAAACTAAAGACCGACCAAGACCCACATTATAAAATAAATCCTTTTCTTGGCAAATAATAGAAGTTTACTAGGACCAATGCAACATGCTGCTTCTAGATCTGACAGCTGTATCAATCCTAATAGCAGGAGCCTTAGGAAAACAACATTAAAAAGTTCTAGTTTGAAGCAAATATTGGTTTTTTAAGTTGATTTAAGGTACTGTTTGCCAATTCAACTTCTCCTTTTTTGTATTTAAAAGAAAAAATTTCAATAGAATTTCATTATTTTAATTATCTTTTGTCTACAGAAAAAAACCGTTTCCTCGAAAATATTTGTTTTTTTGCTACTGCGTAGTCAAATTGACGTGCTATACGAAAACTAGCACTGGAAGTTTAAGTTCGGACAAAAACTGGCAGTTCTACTTTATGGCTGACGAAAACTAAGTAATACGCACACTGATTTTCTTATTTTTTTTACAAGGTTTTCAATATTCAATTATGTTATTTACATTATCACCAGCCTTTACCCGTCCCCGTCCGCTAGGAGAAAATATAATATATGGGCTATTCACGTTAGCCTGCTTATCAAGTTATATGTTTAAAAATAATTTCTGAATTAAATGAGCTGATAATCTGGTAAGCACACTTACGTGAATAATACAATACAGTTTTTTCGAATTTAAGGAAAAAAAAACCATTTAATTTTTAGGTTAAATTAAGCGATATCACAGGGGTGAAGAAATTATTATTCATAGAACAAAGGAGCAAAACATCAATTAGATACAAAAATTTAAATGAAAATATGGGAGTTAAATAAATAAATGTAAGGCGCGATAACTTCCTAAGATATTTTAGGGCGAGCTTCTCTTCTCTTCTTTTTTTCCTAAAAATTATAAGAAGGGGACCAACTTGTTTTATGTCGACACCTAACGGCATCTGCAAAGCAGATGAGTTTTGACTGAGAGCCTTTCATTTGAGAAATACACTCGGAGTGCTTACCAAGCACTACCGAGTGGCGACCCCGCTTAGAAAAATGATCTTCTAATTGAAAACCTTGTTTCTAAAATTTTCGTGTTGCTTTGCCCGGGGCATGAGCCTAGGAATTTCGGTGTGGTAGGCGAAGAAGGCTACCAACACCACGGCGGCCGCCATACAGGAATTTAATTGGTTAAAATACTACAAATTGGGTAATTGTAGTTATAACACAGTTCGTAACAGGATTCATTTTATTGTGTGTTGAATCACCGCCCTCGGTAATAAGACTTGGAAGAGAAATATTCAAAAAAGCATATTAAAAAACGTGAAAATTTTTACGAAAAAGCGGTCAATTACCGGTTTCGAAATTTGTTCCTTGTCTAAACACTTCACTGAATGGATGCTCACAAAGCAGACTAAGCAACCTCAAAATTAGAACGAAAAAGCTGTGTTAGATATTTCAGGTAAAACATACAAAATTTTTATTTCGAATAATTTGCTGCATAAAAGCTCATAATTTAAAAAACATATGTGTTAAACCACCGATTTTGAAATTGCTTGCTTGTAGGAGTTTCCAAAATTGAAATCATAATTGACCTACACAAATATATGAAAAATTATGCTGGTGTGATCCAAAATGATTCCGAAAAGTCTCGTAATGATCGGGACGAAGGGTGTCGCTACTCACTTTGTGAGCCCTCGAATTATTTGACCCATTGAGTTTGTAATATTTGTGAGGGTTAGTATACTTAAAGATATAACGTTTAAAGATTGTTAAAAAGTAATTGTTCGAAGGGGTAGTGGGAACTCCCCCTTTCCATTTTCGGAAAATTTTTTCTCTCGGTCTACAGTTCCAACTCCTTTCCTTTCCTTTTTCTTTTTTCATCCCATCGCCTTTTCCCTTTCGCTCTTCTTCTTAACCACTTTCCGATGTTTAACCCTCATTAACACATTTCATGCAGATTTGGTCTACATATATCTCAGAAATTGGTCCAAGTTTGGAAAAAAAGCCACTTATTAGCCATCAACGAAACCTAAAGAAACTAACGCAGCTATGATTTTTAAAATTAGTTCGTCAGATTTTGAGTGATAAAGTTACCAAACTATCGCCTTAGTAATCAATTTTAAACAAATGGCATCATCCTGGCCCACTTTTTGGAAAGAGAGTGCCCCATATATTAAACTTTTGTAAGAGGAACGCCTGTACCAAATCTAAAGCAAACCGAACCATAAATGAATCTAAAGCATACTCAAATCCCTTTAAACACACACACAATCTTTCATGAAAATCGGTCCAGTCGTTTAGTAGGAGTGCAGTTACAAACACATGTACACGTACAGAAGAAATTTATATATTAAGACAGGTCGGTCCACTTCCCAGAATGAAAAGTTTCTCTCAAATACTGTCTTAGTCAAAGAAGTACCCCTGTACCAAATTCGAAGCGAATTGCGCCATAAATATGATGGTGAATATTTAGTATCCTCACAACCTGGAATCGTTTAACATAAATTGCGCGCATATAAGGAGCTTTACGCAAATATGATAATGCAACGAATAAAGACTCATAGTTTTCGTTGGTATGGTCATGGTTTGCGAATGGGCGAAGACTCTCCGGGCAAGAAAAAATTCTGGCCGACGCCTGCATTTTTCAGTCAAGATTGAGGACCACTATTGCGGTGGTACAGATAGGTAAGTGGTTACGATTAATAATAAAGCCTTAAAGACAAATAATCACTTTCATTAACGTCGCGAAATTCAGCTATTGCAACGAGTTTCATTACCAAAAGTTCCCTTAAAACTCTAGACCATGTAACTAATTAGGAAAACAAAAATAAATTGCTAGTTTTCGTCGATCAGAAAACGAAATTGCTACTTTTCGTCAGAAGTTGCTAGTTCCCGCTAGCCATAAGCCGAAAGTGGTAAATTTAGTATGAGATTTCCATAGTATTAGTTGTCGTAAGAAATTTTGTTAGTGTTAGTTTTCATATGGTGAGTCGAAATATTGTCCGTCATATGTCGTTATAGACAACTTCACTATAAAAAGCCTCAACATTTCCGTTAATGCAACAGTTTTCGTTTTCAGACGGAATTGAAAATCCAAGAAAATGAAAAATTTAGCCGTTTACGGCTTAGTCATCGTTTGTCTGGTGGCCTACCAGGCAAATGCCAAGGTTGCATCTTTATCTGAGCTGCGCGCAGTAGATGATGAAAAAACATCAGCAGGACTCGAACAATTCGTTGATGAGACTCCAACCAAGGTCAAGGAGATCAACATACAGGTTGACTCTGGCTTAGAATCACCTTCAGATGAGATAGTAGCCATAGGCGACAGGGCTATCTTTGGTGGGTCTAAGAAGAAGAAGTATAAGGAGAAGTATAAGGCGAAATATAAGAAGAAGTTGAAGAAGAAGAAGAAGAAGATGAAGAAAAAGATGATGAAAGGAAAAAAGGGCAACAACAACGATGGCTCCGATGCTGGCGGTGGCGACGATGACGCTGGTGGCGATGATGCCGGTGGCGCCGATGACGCGGGTGGCGCCGATGACGCCGGTGGCGACAATG
The DNA here is from genome assembly GCF_040869045.1 of Eurosta solidaginis. NCBI lineage: Eukaryota > Metazoa > Arthropoda > Insecta > Diptera > Tephritidae > Eurosta > Eurosta solidaginis. The sequence continues at coordinate 230,161,560 of NC_090322.1, read as the reverse complement.
CCGGCGCTGACGACGACGCTTAATAAACTTGAACTATATTTCATATAGTAATAAATGAGCAATGAATATAAAATTTGTGTTTTAAATTATTACTTTGTATCTCGCTTTATTCGGTTTGATTATTTGGTTCCGATATTCCTTTCTGCCCGCCATTAAAGGTACATACTAACGAAGTATTCGGTTCGAGAGGATGCGGAAAAACTTTTTATTATTTCCATAAGATATTTTAGCAAGGAACTTAAGGTTTTGGCGGGTGAGAGTAAAAGAGTAGATATAAAAATTTTTCGAAATCGCACCTACTTTCGCAGGAACCCTAATGGCGTTGGAAGTGATTGCATCCCCTTATTACAAAATAGCGAAAGTGGCGGCGAATTCGATACCCAAGTACCTAGGGTTATGCAGAAGGTTCCACCACCCGGTTATGGCGAAGTGAGAATATCAATATCTGATGACGAACTATTGGTTAAATCATACATAAACCATTTTGCGTAATATATTCGTAGCGCATGCCTCTAGGTTAGCCTCTTTGCATTTCAGGACACTTCATGATGAAGTACTGTTTGTCATTATTATTTTTATCACCACTTGACTATGCTGTTGGGTGCAAATTTTCAGGGCTCTCGTTATTCTATTGGTTGATTGGATAACGGTTGGTTTGCACACAGAGTATGTTAACTTTGATTGGATAACGGTTGGTTGTACAGGTATAAAGGAATCGAGATCTCCATTTATCAAAATCATCAGTATTGAAAAAACATTTGATTGAACCATGTCCGTCCGTTCGTCCGTGTGCCCGTATGTGGGTTCCTGGGCACTCATCTCAGATTGCTATTTAAAATGAACGATATCGCACTATAACCACGCCCACTTTTTCGATATCGAAAATTTCGAAAAACCGAAAAAATGCGATAATTCATGACCAAAGACGGATAAAGCGATGAAACTTAGCAGGTGGGTTGACCTTGTGACGCAGAATAGAAAATTAAACAAATTTTGGACAATGGGCGTGGCACCGCCCACTTTTAAAAGAAGGTAATTTAAAAGTTTTGCAAGCTGTAATTTGGCAGTCGTTGCAGATATCATGATGCAATTTAGCAAAAACCTTACTACTATTACTATATATGTGCTAAATCAAAATTAGCAAAATCGGAAGAAGAACACACCCACTTTTAAAAAATAAAATTTTTAAAAGTCAAATTTTAACAAAAAATTCGATATCTTTACAGTATATAAGTAAATTATGTCAAGATTCAAATCCAGTAATGATTTGGTGCAACAGAATACAAAAGAAAAGAAAATTTCAAAATGGGCGTGTCTCCTTCCTTTTTCATTAAATTTGTCTAGGATACTTTTAATGCCATAAGTCGAACAAAAATAATAATTTAAGTTTATAGTAGCATAGACCATATGACGGTAACTGTTTTCTGTGAAAATGGACGAAATCGGTTAAAGCCACGCCCATTTTTTATACACAGTGGACCGTCTGTCCTTCCGCTCGGCCGTTAACACGATAAATTGAGCAAAAATCGATATATCTTTACTAAACTTAGTTCACATACTTATCTGAACTGACTTTATCTTGGCACAAAAAAAGCCGAAATCTGACTATGACCACGCCCACTTTTTCGATATCGAAAATTATGAAAAATGAAAAATGCCATAATTCTATACCAAATACGAAAAAGGGGATGAAACATGGTAATGGGATTGGTTTATTGACGAAAAATATAAATTTAGAAAAAACTTTGTAAAATGTGTATGAAACCTACCATATTAAGTAGAAGAAAATGAAAAAGTTCTGCAGGGCGAAATCAAAACCCCTTGGAATTTTGGCAGGAATACTGTTTGTGGTATTACATATATAAATAAATTAGCGGTACCCGAGAGATGATGTTCTAGGTCACCCTGGTCCACATTTTGGTCGCTATCTCGAAAACGCCTTCACATATACAACTAAGGGACACTCCCTTTTAAAACTCTCATTAATACGCTTAATTTGATACCCATATCGTACAAACACATTATTGAGTCACCCCTGGTCCACCTTTATGGCGATGTCTCGAAAATGCGTCCACCTATAGAACCAAGGCCCACTCCCTTTTAAGGAATCAATAACACCTTTCATTTGATACCCATATCGTAGAAACGCATTCTAGAGTCACCCCTGGTCCACCTCTAAAGCGATATCTCGAAAAGGCGTTCTTCTGTAGAACTAAGGCCCATTCCCTTTTAAAATACTCATTAACACCTTTGATTTGATTCCCACATCGTACAAACACATTCTAGAATCACCCCTGGTCCACCTTTTATGGCGATGTCTCGAAAATGAGTCCACCTATAGAACCAAGGCCCACTCCCTTTTAAGGAATCATTAACACCTTTCATTTGATACCCATATCGTACAAACACATTATAGAGTCACCCCTGGTCCACCTTTATGGCGATATCTCGAAAAGGCGTTCACCTATAGAACTAAGGCCAATTCCCTTTTAAAATACTCATTATCATCTTTCATTTGATACCCATATCGTACAAACAAAACCTGAGTCACCCCTGGTCCACCTCTATGGCGATATCTCGAAAAGTCGTTCACCTATAGAACTAAGGCCCATTCCCTTTTAAAATACTCATTAACACCTTTCATTTGATTCCCACATCGTACAAACACATTCTAGAATCACCCCTGGTCCACCTTTATGGCGATATCCCGAAATGGCGTTCACCTATAGAACTATGGCCCACTCCCTTTTATAATAATATTTAATACCTTCCATTTGATACCCATGTCATACAAACACATTCCAGGGTTACCATAGGTTCATTTTCGCACATGGTGATCTTCCCTTATTTTGTCTCCTAAACTCTCAGCTGAGTATGTAATGTTCGGTTGCGCCCGAACTTAACCTTCCTTACTTGTTATTTGTAATGTACCTGATAAGCGGGTACTAGAAAATTGCCTTCTATACATTTTTAAGAAGTTTATATTAATATAGGTATACTAGCAGACCCGGCAGACGTTGTTCTGCCGTAAATTTGGCCTATCGGCATATATTTTAATAAGCTTTTTCCGTCTAACTCTGCCGTACTCCTCTACACTTTTTTCCTAATCTTTTTATTCACTCCTCCCTCCGTCTTTTTCACTTCATCTCCATCTTCGTCTCACTCTATCTCTTTCTCAGTCTCCTTCTCTCCATTTTTTCTCCTTCTTCTTCATCTCTTATTGCCAGTCCCAGTGGGTGGTATGTATTTTGTTCCAGTCCCATTCCGAGTCTCAGTCCCACCCCTAGTCCTAACCCCAGTCCCAGTCCGTCTCTGGTATACTTTCCGGAAAAAAGCATCGTAAATACTAATATAGGCAAATTTATATACGAAATTTCAGGCAAATCGAATAGGACGAATGAAATAGGTATGTGGGTATTATTAATTCATGTCTTTATTTCGCCTTTGCATGCATATTTATCAGTTTTGCCAGGTTGATGCGACTAAATCGAATATCACAATGAAAATTACAACAGCAACAGCTTTCATTTGATATCCATAATACACACACATTCTAGGGGTATCCGGGTCCATGTTTTGGCCTATATCTTGAGACCCTAGTCACTAAGCGGTGTAAAACTTACTCTGTATTATAGCACACATCAACAGCTTCAATATGATACCCATAATATATAAAGCATACATCAACAGCTTCAATTTGATACCCATTATGTAAAAACACATTCTAGGTGTATCCGGGTCCACGGTTTTGGCTATATCTCGAGACCCTATCCTCCCAGTTGTATGAAAATTATCCTGTACTATAGCACCAATCAACAGCTTTCATTTGATATCCATATTGTATAAACACATTCTAGGGGTACCCGGGTACACGTTTTGGGCTATATCTCGAGACCCTAGCCTCCCAGTTGTAGGAAAATTATCCTGTACTATAGCACTCATCAACAGCTTTCATTTGACATCCATATTGTATAAACACATTCTAGGGGTATCCGGGTCCACGTTTTGGGCTATATCTCGAGACCCTAGCCTCCCAGTTGTAGAAAAATTATCCTGTACTATAGCACTCATCAACAGCTTTCATTTGACATCCATATTGTATAAACACATTCTAGGGGTATCCGGGTCCACGTTTTGGGCTATATTTCGAGACCCTAGCCTCCCAGTTGTATGAAAATTATCCTGTACTATAGCACACATTAACAGCTTTCATTTGACATCCATAAACATATTCTAGGGGTACCCGGGGCCACGTTTTGGGCTATATCTCGAGACCCTAGCCTCCCAGTTGTATGAAAATTATCCTGTACTATAGCACCCATCAACAGCATTCATTTGATATCCATATTGTATAAACACATTCTAGGGGTACCCGGGTACACGTTTTGGGCTATATCTCGAGACCCTAGCCTTCCAGTTGTATGAAATTTATCCTGTACTATAGCACCCATCAACAGCTTTCATTTGACATCCATATTGTATAAACACATTCTAGGGGTATCCGGGTCCACGTTTTGGGCTATATCTCGAGACCCTAGCCTCCCAGTTGTAGGAAAATTATCCTGTACTATAGCACTCATCAACAGCTTTCATCTGATATCCATATTGTATATTAAACACATTCTAGGGGTACCCGGGTACCCGTTTTGGTCTATATATCGAGACCCTAGCCTCCCAGTTGTATGAAAATTATCCTGTACTATAGCACTCATCAACAGCTTTCATTTGACATCCAAATTGTATAAACACATTCTAGGGGTATTCGGGTCCACATTTTGGGCTATATCTCGAGACCCTAGCCTCCCAGTTGTATGAAAATTATGCTGTACTATAGCACTCATCAACAGCTTTCATCTGATATCCATATTGTATATTAAACACATTCTAGGGGTACCCGGGTACACGTTTTGGTCTATATCTCGAGACCCTAGCCTCCCAGTTGTATGAAAATTATCCTGTACTATAGCACTCATCAACAACTTTCATTTGACATCCATATTGTATAAACACATTCTAGGGTTATCCCGGTCCAAGTTTTGGGCTATATTTCGAGACCCTAGCCTCCCAGTTGTATGAAAATTATCCTGTACTATAGCACTCAGTAACAGCTTTCATTTGACATCCATATTGTATAAACATATGCTAGGGGTACCCGGTCCACGTTTTGGTCTATATCTCCAGACCCTAGCCTCCCAGTTGTATGAAAATTATCCTGTGCGATAGCACTCATCAACAGCTTTCATTTGATATCCATATTCTACAAACACACTCTAGGAGTACCCGGGTCCACGTTTTGACCTATATCTCGAAACCCTAGTCACCCAGGGGTATGAAAATTACCCTCTACTAAAGCTTTCATTTGATATCCATATTCTATAAACAAACTCTAGGGGTACCCTGGTCCACGTTTTGGCCTATACCTCGAGACCCTAGTCACCCAGGGGTATGAAAATTACTCTCTACTAAAGCACTCATCAACAGCTTTCATTTGATATCCATATTCTATAAACACACTCTAGGGGTACCCGGGTTCACGTTTTGGCCTATATCTCGAGACCCTAGTCATTCAGGGGTATTAAAATTACTCTCTAATAAAGCACTCATCAACAGCTTTCATTTGATATCCATATTCTATAAACACACTCTAGGGGTACCCGGGTCCACGTTTTGGTCTATATCTCGAGACCATAGAGACCCTAGAGGCCTATCCTATATTTCAAGTTAGACCAAACTACACACGGTGTGCAAAACAAATTCGAAATTGGTTCAGTAGTTTAGGAGTCCATTGGCCTCAATTGTGTGACACGTTTTTTTTGTATATTAAGATTGTGATTGTTGGAAAGAGGATGAATTGCTTAATTAATACGATCCTTTAAAACAATCAACAATACTTCATGAAAATGTGTAGAAGCAATTAAAAATTACCACTCAAATGGGACATTACAAATAAATTTCGCAAAAAGTATGAAATGGCGTCTCTTATTCTATCTATCCTCTCTGGTTGCATGAAGTGGCATGCTGTCGTAATTTGGCTGAATGTGATTGACCGGGCGAAGGCTGGGAAGGCAACTGTGGCAATTGGTTAACGACATCTGTGGGAACAAACTTATGATAACTCTTCCCCTCCTAAGTGGCGTACGTCCGCGGATCTTGTGATGCCGTTTTCAATAACGGCTTTGATGGATTTGGCTAAAGGCCTTTTCTTTCTGTTCGCAGCTGCTCTGTGAAATGCGTATGCGAGCATTCCTATAATGAGTCGGGCTAAGCAGCGAAACTTACCAGGTTATTAGGTTTGACGCTTTGTTGCAGCTGTTAATTGTGCTGAAGGTTTTGCTGATTTACGTGGCGAAGGTAAGGTGCGCTCAGAATTTCTATGTTCTGTGTCAGATTGATATCTGGGGACCATGGTGCTTCAGATTTTAAGGGTTCGGGGAATTTTCATTATAAAATAGGGTGCCATTAACTTTCACTTTTTTCTCGAATGCCACTAGGTAAATTCCCTTGACTGTAATTGGAGCTTCGCCGTTTTCTTCTATGACTGCCGTTTGGTCGTTAATAACAATCAAACCGTCACCTATCGATGTAATAGGTGCAAGATTGTTGTATGTTGAACCACAGTTGGCTATGTTGCATGTCATTAGATGTAGAGAGCATGATGTTTCTGATGATGCTAGGCAAATGTTGGGGTTTTGTTAGTACAATTTCATACCGCTACAGTTTGTGGGCTACTGGAAAAACTCGAATTTTCTTCCATCTAAATCTAGGTATAGGATACTTCATTAAAAAGTATATTACGTTGTTATGTTGGACTGTTTTAATCTTAACTAATGGTATGATATATGCTATAGTGAGGTTTGTGAATTGCTTTGTTTTAATTATTGCATTTATCTCCAAGTTATCCATAAGAATAGAATTGAGTGTTCCACTTAGCATGTGATCAAGTTATCTAACTCTGTTATCATTGCTCTGTTTTCGGCCATAAGAACGTCGTAAAGGTAACCTGTGTCTATTTCTCTTTGCTTTGCTTGTTTTAGAATCTTATTCACTTTGAGAGTAAGGCTGTTAATTTCTTTTTGTACCTCCGTATTAGTAATGACCGTTTCTTCTCGTAGCAGTTCATAAAGTGTTAGGTTGGTGATATGCTTGATGTGTCCGAAATTTTCCCCGATTATAATGTCTCCATCTACCACTGGGATGTACTTTGCGTTAGTGTAGTCCATTATCAGTCCTGTCGTCAACGATGCCGATAACATTGTAAAAAATATCAAGAAAATCCTAAAACAAATAAGTGTCTATTAGTAACGGCATAGGTTACTTAGCTTGTGCGAAGGTTTTCCTTATGGACCCTCCTCCCCCTTATAAGCACCGTAGTGCCAAGATCTTTTTCGACCTCCTCTTCAGTGTAGAGAGGCCTCAGTTTATTTCCTAGTCGTTTATTGTTTTTAATTAGTACCATGTCGCCCACCGCAAACTCGCTATCTTGTCTATTTCTATTATGCATTTCGAACTCCTTATCTTGTGCGTTCTTTAGGCGTGATGTTACCAGTTCATCCTCTTTGCCTGATTGAGAAATTATGATAGGTTTCATTTTCGTTACCGTATGAATGGACCTATTTTATTTGATTGTGTCCAAAAGGATTATTTCTTCAATGTCATCCATATTTGTATCGAGTTTGGGGCATCGCGATATTTCCATCAAGGTGCTATGGAATCGCTCTACCTGGCCATTTGATGTACTGTGAAGGGGTGGGGCATTCGCGATGTCAATAGTAAAATTATTTTTTAGCATAGATTTGATACTATGAAAATTCAGTGACTTTTCATTGTCACAGTAAATGGTTTTTGTACCTTAAATCATGTTAAGTAGCTGGAGAAGCTGTCTACTATTGTCCTGGATTTTAAGTGCTGTACTATAACAAACTTTGAAAACTTATCAATGCAAGTTAAGAAATACCTGGAGCCCGTTGAAAATATGTCGATGTGGAGCATCTCTCCATAACATATGGGAATGGGCGTCTGAGCAATAAGTTGCTTTTATGGCGATCGTACTTCGCTTGAGAGCATATGTGGCAGTTAGAGGCAAATTGTTTGGCTTTTCTCTACATTTTGGGGAAAAAATAGTCCTGCAATATTTGTTTTTCATTCTCTTGGGCCACTCTATGTGCCCGATTATGTTCAGCAGCCATAATTTCTTTCTGCTCATTCGCGTCTGTTATGTCGTTGACAAATTTTTCCGTATGTATAAATTTGACCGTTGGAAAAAGTTCAACTAGTTTGTCCTGAAATTGTGCTAGTGTATGTAAGTCGCAATATATTGCATTAACAATATCCACTTTTACCGCCTCTTGTAGGAGGCTTATTAAATCCTCCTATACGAGATTAGATGCCTGATTTTTTTCCAAAAATGATGAACGTTCTTTTTCCCTGTTCTATGCCTTCTTCTACTAGTATCTGATTACGAAAGCAGTTCACTGATTTATGAGTTCTTTCAATCGTTTTAGTTGGCGAAACTTCGCTATGAATTGTTTCGGTACTTATGTTATCCAGGGCGTTCATGTGTTGCCTAGACAATGCATCCGCGACTACATTTTCTTCACCCGTTTTGTAAATGAGTTTCGCGTTACATTCGTCAATGAAGGCTTTCCATCTTTTAATTTTTGAGTTTGGGTTTCTGTCTGAAATCGCAACGCAAAAAGCGGTTGGTGATCTGTATGAACCGTAAGATCTGTTACGCCGTATAGGTAGTCTCTAAGGGTTTTAAGTGCCCAAACGATTGCCAACAGCTCTCGGTAGTACCCCGCTAAACCCAAAAATGATCTTAGCCACCTCAGATTAGTGGGCTCCTGGAAATTTCTAATGGTATCCACTTTATCCGGGCACGTCTTTATTCGGCCCTGTGAAACTAAAAAACCAAGGAATTCCACTTCGGTTCAGAAAAATTTTTGAATTTTCAGCTGACACTCTCATGTTCGCTTCGAATAAACTTCTTAAAATCACTTCCACATCTTCCAAATGATGTTCTTCGTCTTTGGAAAATATAATGAAATCATCCATATAGAAAAAACATTTGCTTCCTATGTGTTCTCTCAACACTTCGTCTATTGCCCTCTGGAAAATGCTGGGAGCATTCTCTAGACCGAATGGCCATCTAAAGAATTCATAAAACAAAATAAATGTAAGACGTGATAACTTCCGAAGAGATTTTAGGCCGAGGTTCTCTTCCAATTTGTGTCGTGCTCCTTTTTAATTTTTCCTACAAATTGGCGGGACGGAACCTACTTGTTTTATGCGGACTCCGAACGGCATCTGCGAGGCAGATGAGTTTTCACTGGAAGCTTTTCATGGCAGAAATACACTAGGAGTGCTTGCCAAATACCGCCGAGGGGCGACGGCGCTTAGAAAAATTTTCTTTTAATTGAAAAACCTTATTTCTAAAATTTTGATGTTTGCTATTTTTTCTCTGTCCCGTTCGAACAGGTTGATCTGATGGAAACCAGATTTCAAATCAAGGGTAGTAAAAAATGTACTTCCACCTAGATTTGATAAAATTTCCGTGATATCCAATCCAATCCCGGATATTTATCGCTGATGATTTTTTCGTTAAGCTTTCGAAAATCTATAACCATCAGCTTTTTTTCTTACCCAGTTTCGTCAAGGCCTTTCTTTTTAACCACCCTTATGGAATTATTATATGGTGACGTGGATGGCCGAATAATGCCGTTTGCTAGCAGTTCTTAAATTTCCTTGTTTACGAAATCCGAGACGCCTAATGGGTACGGGTATAGCCTTGAATACACGGGGTCTTCGTTTGTAGTGCGAATCGTTGCCACTACGTTTGTGTTGTGTGGTAGTGCTTCGTTAGGGTCTGCAAAGACTCCATTTATGCTACCAATTATTTTTGAGAATGCTTCTTCTAGATTTTGTGGGACGTTTTTCGCCTGCAGTCGTAAGTGACTAACATCCTCGCTAGATACAAATAGTATAATCTTTTTACCAAAATCAAATAATATTGTGTTTGTTTTTAAATTAATAGACGCATGCACCTTGTTCAATAAGTCAAGACCAATTACACTGTTAAATGAAGTAAGATTAGGTAGTAGAAAAAATTCTGCTACTATCCCAAAAATTTTAACCATGAATTTATGTTTGATGGAAGTAACGCCGTGAATAGACTTTACTAAAAATAAGTTTTCTACTGGTTTTATTCCTTTCAGTCTTGGAAGGGGCCTGATATAGATCCTTGATGCCCCTGTGCCGACAAGGAGCTTGACCTCTATTGTCCTAAAAAATTAACTTCATCCAATTTGATGCTGTCGGCTGCCTGCTCCGCTTCGTTATTGATTGTTGTTTTTTTCATTTTGCGACTCCCGTCCATCGGTAAGATGGTTTACACGCTACATTTCAGGTCCTGTGCCTACCGTATTGTTCCTGGCTAGGGTTACTTGCTTGGTTTTTAAACTGGGATATGGAGGGATCTACTTCCATAGGCTCAATGCACCTTTGGCCAAGTAATTACTATTATTTGGGTATTTCCATAATTCTCTGGGCGACTGGCCTGTTTATTTGGTTTACTTACTGAAAATGCGGGTTTTTATGACACCGTGCTCGTAGTTAGGTGACTTTTGATTGACAAGATTCTGGCTTGCGCCAGGCTTTTCCTGAGATCTGTTCGCGAAGTTCATCGTGAAAGCATGACGCTCATTGGAGGCATCTACCTCTCGTGCCAAAGTCAATGCAGATGGGAGGTCAGGTGGTCTAGATGCGAACACAATATCACATAATGGTTTTCTTAAGACTGATAGAAACACTCTGAGTAAATCAGCCCTATATTGCTCATTTATTGTGTCTGCTGCACCACTCTCATAAAACATTATTGTCTTATTTGCTAACAGAGTTAGCTTCTTTTCTACTTCATCATAGAATACCAGTCATTGATCCCTTTCTCAGGGTGGATAATTCCTGCTCGATTAAGTACATCGGCCGTTTGTCCGCGTACGTAAAGTTAAGTCGGAAGATAACTGCGCTAAAGTTAAGTACTGTGTTAAAAGAAGAAAGTACTGCATCGGCAGCACCCCTCACTTTGTTCCTGATAATGGTAACAGCTTGGCAGTGGCGTTCACTACCATCGTACCTCTTAAATAATTCGTAGGCATTGTGTACGGCTTCCCGCCAGGACACGTACGTGCCTTGATGTCCAAAAAATTCCGTAAGGGATTTTAGCGCGTCTAGTGTAATGTCGCAGGTAGTTAGGAGGTTAATTTTTACCTTACTATATTTCTCTGCCTTAGGTTTGTTACCTGATACTGCAAAATAAGAAGCTTCCTGTCAAACTCCGATTTCTGTTCGGCTAAAGCTCTCCTGACCTCTGCTCTCACTATCTCGCTAACATGTTATGTATTCATTGTATTCTGTCTGTTTGCTGCTAAATTTAAATTCCTAGAGAGGTCCTCTAACACCTCAGTCATCTAACATTCAAATTTTTCTTATAAAATTTTCACAAAGGACACATAGGTTTATTTAGCACCTTTTGTTTATTATTTATTTATATTTCTTTTTTTTTTTAAATTTAGGTTCTGCACTTTCACTAAATTCTTTTAGAGCACTTCATTACCTCCTCATACTTAGGTGTTATCTTAGCCTATGTTAATTCTTGATTTTCTTCTTTGGGTTGAAACGATACTTCTTTCTACTACTTCCGGTGTTGCTTGCTACTCCTCAGTCTGCTTCATTGATTTCTTATTCAACGGGATGCTTGTTTCAATTTCTGCTAGTAAAGCGTAATTTGTGATTTACTATTTGTCCATCAGGATCAAAATGATTATGGTTTTTCCAGCCCCACGTTGGGCGCCAGTTAATCTTTATTGCACTTGTATGCTTTATTGAGCTACATTTAGAACGGATTCTTACTATCTACCCTAACTGTTCACCTAGCCCACGACGTGGCGTAACGCTGCTGCTGCTCTGCTGGCGGCTAGGACGTTGACACAATCGTCGCGCTAACGATGTTTACTTGATGATGTAATAGCTGCTTTTGCTGATGCAGCTAAACATGATGAAGAGAATTGTGGCGCTTGTGATGTCATAGCGCAACGAACACAGTCGATAGCAATAGCTATTACTTTGCTGACACAGCGACGTGTGCCAATCACGATATGCGAACATATATTGCAAGAAGTGGCATGCTGTCGTAGTTTGGAGAAATGTGATTGACCTGTGCGAAGGCTGGGAAGGCAACTCTGGCAATTGGTTAATGACATCTTTGGGAACAAACTTATTATAACTTATATACTAATCTTCTGGGAATTCTATTTTATTAATTTTTGAACATATGGGATGTTCCATAGTACCGGGTGGGACAATTGTACCTGATTTCATCTTTGTTGAAGCATTCTGATAAAACCAGCTGGGAATTTTGGGTTTTAATACATAGGTTGGAACACTTAACATTAAGTTATTATCCTTATGTTAAAAAATTCAAAATATATTAGTATATATGCAAATTATACTTACCTACTTACTTAATTGGCGCTTAACCGTCTAAACGGTTATGTCCGTCCAACAAGGCGCGCCAGTCGCTTCTTCGCTCCGCCAACCGGCGCCAATTGGTCACATCAAGGGAGTTTAAATCGTTTTCCACCTGATCCTTCCAACGGAGTGGGGGTCGCCCTCTACCTCTGCTTCCATAGGCGGGTTCCGATAGAAACACTTTCTTGGCCGGAGCATCATCTTTCATTCGCATAACATGGCCTAGCCAGCGCAGCCGCTGCATTTTAATTCGCTGGACTATGTTGATGTCTGCATATAGCTCGTACAGCTCATCATTAAATCTTCTTCGGTACTCGTCATCGCCAACGCGTAGAGGTCCATAAATCTTTCGAAGAACTTTTCTCTCGAACACTCCCAAAGCTGTTTCATCTGCTGTTGTCATGGTCCATGCTTCTGCCCCATATAGCAGGACGGGTACGATAAGTGACTTGTAGAGTATGATGCAAATTATACTAAGTTTTATAATTGTCACGCGTGGGCCAACAATAAGCGCAATTCACTAGTCAAGTTATACATTATAAAAATTATGCGATTATTTGGAATAAGTTTTTTAATTTGGAAATGAACATTTGGGAAATTAAATTTCGCAAAAGTTATTAATCGTTTTCATCTAATATTATTGCTATAATTTAAAATATAAGTATCACGGATGGGGACATAATTTTTCATGGGTGCAACATGTGCAAATTAAAAGCATTTAATGAACTTGTTAATAGTAACTGAGGTGTTCTAAAGTTCAAAATATGGCTCACGTCATGGATCACGTCATGGAATCAGTCCATGAGCTACGCTTGAGCTACAGAAAATCCTTTGGATTTTTACGTCCTAAGGCTTTGTTTGACACAGATCCAAGAGCCATGAAAGAACCTATTTATGATCGGTTTTTCAGTACGAGTTTAACCCTAGAAAAATAACGTTATTTGTTTACCCAAGAAAGATAACGTACGTCTGAGAGACGTGTTCAAGTTTAAGGACCATAAAGGTATAATAAAAACTTAAATTTTTTTTTTGTTTTTTTTTGTTAATCATTTTTTTGATATATATTCACTTGTTTTAAATGTTTTGTTAAAGAAAAATATCGTTTTTTTAATATATTAAAATTTAAGTTTGACTTGTCTTGGACTTGTCCTTACAAAAATTAGTCTTTTTCGAAGGACCTCAATTTATAGCAAAAAATTTAAAATCCAATAATTTTTTTTACTTCAATTGAATGAATTAACTGTTTTAAACAATACTTAAAAAATTATTAGTTAAAATTACCATTTTATGCAAAAATTACATATAAAATTTTTAGTCACGTAAAAGATAACGTTAGACGTATTTTTAAAACACAATCGTATATATTTCAGCAAACAAAAAAGTTACTACTGAAAAACACCCCCACTGACAAGCTGGTAACGATAGCTGAGAAAACTGAGAATAAGAATGTTCTCATTTTACGATTGTGGGAAACTGAGAGTAAAATTAAAATGATGAGACGTACGTTATCACACTAGGGTTAAAGTTGACTAGATTCACTTCGGCCACTTACGCTGAGATGAGCAGCAAACTTTGTTGTTATCGAACAAAGTGGAAAGTTAAACTCTAGTCAACTTTAACACAATTTTTAACGTAATTTAAGCACACCAAATACACTTATTGGAGTTTTAGAGAGTAAATATTAAAATTCTGAACAGATTAGCTGAATAAAAAATGTACAAATAATTGTTAAATAATAAATACAGACAGTGGTAATTTAACACATTCTGCTATGGTGAGTGGTGAATATGACCTACTAGAATTGTTTGAAGGTTGCTGCACACTATTTGTCTGAGCATTTGCCTACCAATCGAAAAAACTCAATTTAAAATCTTGCTTAAGCATTTACTGTCAGAACGTTAGAGGCTTAAATAGTAAATTAACTGACTTATATTTGAAAACCAGTCACTGTAACTATAATATTATTGCTTTTACCGAAACATGGCTGAAACAAAATGTTTTAAATTCCGAAATTTTTTGCGGTGAGTACCAGACCTATAGAAATTACCACTTAAATAGAACCGGAGGTAGTGTCTTGCTAGTTGTACATTCTTCAATTCCTTCTGAAGATGTTAATTTGCTATATTCCACCGTCGTCTGATCTATCAGTGTATAGCACCATATTTCACTGTTACAAACAGTCAATTCGATGATAAAGCCCACGGACTTAATGATTGTATTAGGCGACTTTTACCTGCCACACGTATCTTGGAACACCGTCGACCACAATGTTGTCCCCGAATCATCCAAGGTCCATAACAATTACTTTTTGGATGGAATTACTGATCTTTGCCTTAATAAGATTAACTTCTTTCCGCGTAAGTATGGAAAATTCTTAGATTTAGCATTTGTTGATAATATTCAAATTCTCTATAAATCGGTGTGAACCTCTTGTTTTGCCAGAAGACGTTTATACCGTGTTCACACAGAAACTTAAACGAATCACAATTTTATTTAATGAAATAATTAAGTTTCTCTTTTCATACAGGACCTTTTGCTTCATTAAGCGAACATCTATAAGCAGCACCAAAAAAAATTTCCTTTTTACAAAATAGTTAAAATGGAAAGCAGCCGTTTCCTTCTTAACTATAAATACAATGAAAATAAAATGGATGCGCAACTATCCATAGATGTTGCACCTAACCAAATATGTGCCTATTTTCGAAAAAGTCATATTATCTTTTGCCATGAACCAATAAACAGATCCCGCATTCAAAAACGAGAGAGCACAAAAATCATAGTTGGCTGGGAAATAAATTTTCTCGGCGTGACGTCAGGCTTTTGACAACATGTTTCATTGCTGACGCAGTGTTCAGACTTTATTCTAATTGGCGTATTTTGCTTGGCTCTTACTTCCTACTAGTAAATAGTATTACTACCGGCTCATTCCATTTCAAGACACCCGGTCCGGTTCTATTTACTCATCTAGTCGCCGAACACAAAGCTGGCCGTTAGCAGTATTCTTCAGGCTAGTCGATATAAGTGCAGTTAATGCATATATTTTGAATCAGTCTTCTCGTAACTACCATGCGATTTCGAGAGCCAATTTTTTAAAAACCCTTGCTAGAAATTTAATTGTTCTGCATTTACAGAGAAGAGAACACAACAAAAGGTTAACCCGCTCTTTACGGGATATGATTCATATTATATTGGGTTCCGATTCCCTTCCAGAACCTGTCATGGAAAATGCTATAACAAATCAAAACAAATCAAGCAAATTATGTTACATATGTCCCAATAAATTAAAAAGGAAAACAACACACTCTTGTCTAAACTGTAAAAAACCAATGTGCATGGGTTGTAGTAAACGCTTGTGTATCAACTGTACGAATACTGAATATGATGAGTATCATAAATATTATCTAATATACTGATTGTTATTTTTATACTCAGTTGAGCAGAGCTCACAGAGTATATTAAGTTTGATTGGATAACGGTTGGTTGTACATATATAAAGGAATCGAGATAGATATAGACTTCCATATATCAAAATAATCAGGATCGAAAAAAAATTTGATTGAGCCATGTCCGTCCGTCCGTTCGTCCGTCCGTTAACACGATAAATTGAGTAAATTTTGAGGTATCTTAATGAAATTTGGTATGTAGGTTCCTGAGCACTCATCTCAGATCGCTATTTAAAATGAACGATATCGGACTATAACCACGCCCACTTTTTCGATATCGAAAATTTCGAAAAACCGAAAAAGTGCGATAATTCATTACGAAAGATAGCGAAAGCAACAGAACTTGGTAAATGATTTGAACTTATGACGCAGAATAGAAAATTAGTAAAATTTTGGACAATGGGCGTGGCACCGCCCACTTTTAAAAGAAGGTAATTTAGAAGTTCTGCAAGCTGTAATTTGGCAGTCGTTGAAGATATCATGATGAAATTTGGCAGGAACGTTACACCTATTACTATATGTACGCTTAATAAAAATTAGCAAAATCGGAGAAGGACCACGCCCACTTTTAAAAAAAAATTTTTTTGAAAGTCAAATTTTAAAAAAAAATTTAATATCTTTACAGTATATAAGTAAATTATGTCAACATTCAACTCCAGTAATGAAATGGTACAACAAAATACAAAAATAAAATATATTTTCAAAATGGGCGTGGCTCCGCCCTTTTTCCTTTAATTTGTCTAGGATACTTTTAACGCCATAAGTCGAACAAAAATTAACCAATCCTTTTGAAATTTGGTAGGGGCATAGATTTTATGACGTTAACTGTTTTCTGTGAAAATGGGCGAAATCGGTTGATGCCACGCCCAGTTTTTATACACAGTCGTTCGTCTGTCCTTCCGCATGACCGTTAACACGATAACTTTAGCAAAAATCGACATATCTTTAATGAACTTAGTTCACGTGCTTACTTGAACTCACTTTATCTTGGTATGAAAAACGAACGAAATCCGACTATGACCACGCCCACTTTTTCGATATCGAAAATTACGAAAAATGAAAAAATGCCATAATTCTATACCAAATATGAAAAAAGGGATGAAACATGGTAAGGTAATTGGATTGTTATATTGACGCGAAATATAACTTTAGAAAAAACTTTATAAAATGGTTGTAACACCTACCATATTAAGTAGAAGAAAATGAAAAAGTTCTGCAGGGCGAAATAAAAAACCCTTAAAATCTTGGCAGGTATTACACATATAAATAAATTAGCGGTATCGAGCAGATGATGTTCTGGGTCACCCTGGTCCACATTTTGGTCGATTTCTGGAAAACGCCTTCACACCACTCCCTTTTAAAACTCTCATTAATACCTTTAATTTGATACCCATATCGTACAAACTCATTCTAGAGTCACCCCTGGTCCACCTTTGTGGCGATATCTCGAAAAGGCGACCACCTATACAACAACCACCACTCCCTTTTAAAACCCTCATTAATACCTTTAATTTGATACTCATATCATACAAACACATTCTAGAGTCACCCCTGGCCCACCCTTATGTCGATATCTCAAAACGACGTCCACCTATGGAACTATGGATTACTCCCTTTTAAAATACTCATTAGCACCTTTATTTTGATACTCATATTGTACAAAACAAATTCTAGGGCCACCCCTGCTCCACCTTTATGGAGGTATCTCGAAACGGCGTCCACCTATGGAACTAAGGATTACTCCCTTTTAAAATACTCATTAACACCTTTCTTTTGATACCCATATTATACAAACAAATTCTAAGGTCACCCCTGGTCCACCTTTATGGCGATATCTCGAAAATGCGACCACCTATACAACAACCACCACTCCCTTTTAAAACCCTCATTAATACCTTTAATTTGATACCCATATCGTACAAACACATTCTAGAGTCACCCCTGGTCCACCTTTATGGCGATATTTCGAAACGGCGTCCACCTATAGAACTAAGGCCCACTCCCTTTTAAAATACTCATTAACACCTTTCGGTTGATGCCCATATTGTACAAACAAATTCTAGGGTCACCCCTGGTCCACCTTTATGGCGATATCTCGAAACGGCGTCCACCTATGGAACTAAGGATTACTCACTTTTAAAATACTCATTAGCACCTTTCTTTTGATACCCATATTGTACAAAGAAATTCTAGGGTCACCTCTGGTCCACCTTTATAGCGATATCTCGAAACGGCGTCCACCTAAGGAACTAAGGATTACTCCCTTTTAAAATACTCATTAACGCCTTTCATTTGATACCCATATCGTACAAACGCATTCTAGAGTCATCCCTGGCCCACCTTTATGGCGATATCTCGAAAAGGCGACCACCTATACAACAACCACCAATCCCTTTTAAAACCCTCATTAACACCTCTGGTCCACCTTTATAGCGATATCTCGAAACGGCGTCCACCTATGGAACTAAGGATTACTCCCTTTTAAAATACTCATTAACACCTTTCATTTGATACCCATATCGTACAAACACATTCTAGAGTCACCACTGGTCCACCTTTATGGCGATATTTCGAAACGGCATCCACCTATAGAACTAAGGCCCACTCCCTTTTAAAATACTCATTAACACCATTCGTTTGATGCCCATATTGTACAAACAAATTCTAGGGTCACCCCTGGTCCACCTTTGTGGCGATATCTCGAAACGGCGTCTACCTATGGAACTAAGGATTACTCCCTTTTAAAATACTCATTAACACCATTCGTTTGATGCCCATATCGTACAAACGCATTCTAGAGTCAACCCTGATCCACCTTTATGGCGATATCCCTAAATGGCGTCTACCTATATAACTATGGCCCACTCCCTCATAAAATACTCTTTAGTGCCTTTCATTTGATAGACATGTCATACAAACACATTCCAGGATTTCCCTCGGTTCATTTTCTTACATGGTTATTTTCCCTTATATTGTCACCATAGCTCTCAACTGAGTATGTAATGTTCGGTTACACCCGAACTTAACCTTCCTTACTTCTTTATTGATAAGCACGTTGTTTAATTAAACAAAAACCAATTACACGGTAGAAAGTATATCCGCACCACATAATCAGAGTTAGTGGCTTAGCTTCCATATACAGCAGGGGTCTAAAAAAGAAAGTTAAAAGACGGGATATAGGAAAGGCTAGCTAGGTTGGGTTGAGTCCTTGAGAACCTCGGATAGACTCAATAAGTCCGTAGTGGTACCATAAGTTTGTTTAATGACCAAACTAAAGACCGACCAAGACCCACGTTATAAAATAAATCCATTTTTTGGCAAATAATAGAAGTTTACTAGGACCAATGAGACTTGCCGCTTCTAGATCTGACAGATGTATCAATCCTAATAGCAGGAGCTTTAGGAAAACAACAATAAAAAGTTCTAATTTGAAGCAAATATTGGTTTTTTAAGTTGGTTTAAGGTATTCTTTGACAATCCAACTTCTCCTTTTTAACACGCTTTTATTAGCTTGGCCTGTATCTACATATGTGTGTAATGGAATCTTTGAGCTTAATTTTCACCGGTTTCTAGAAGTCTGATTAATTTGAAACTTTGCATACGTATCAGGGACCGATGACAATGCATTAATGTGATGGTGTGGTGACATAAGGTTGACGGCCATAAGTTTGATTGAAACTTTGTACACGTATCAAAGCTCGTTGGCAATGCATTAATGTGATGGTGCGGTGACATAAGGTCAATGGCCATAAGGTCAATTGGCCTTATTACCACTTTGAATGGCCATAAGTTTGATTGAAACTTTGCACACGTATCAAGACTCGATGACAATGCATCAATGTGATGGTGTGGTGACATAAGGTCAACGGCCATAAGGTTAATTGGCCTTATTTCCACTTTGAATAGCCATAAGTTTGATTGAAACTTTGCTTACGTATCAAGGCTCGATGGCTATGCATTAATGTGATGGTGCGGTGACATAGGGTCAACGGCCATAAGGTTAATTGGCCTTATTACCACTTTGAATGGCCATAAGTTTGATTGAAACTTTGCACACGTATCAAGGCTCGAAGACAATGTAATAATGTGATGGTGGGGTGGCATAAGGTTAACGGGCGTAAGGTCAATTGA
Source organism: Eurosta solidaginis (assembly GCF_040869045.1). Lineage (NCBI taxonomy): Eukaryota > Metazoa > Arthropoda > Insecta > Diptera > Tephritidae > Eurosta > Eurosta solidaginis. The sequence goes on along the minus strand of NC_090322.1, from coordinate 230,141,461 downwards.
ACTTGTGACCACCCCAAATGGCCATAGATTTGAAACTTTGCACATAATGCGAAAAACGCATTCCTTTATTAATGATAGAAGTGGATGCATGGCACATCTACGAAAGAGCATACTGGAGCCCTTTTTAACACGTTTTTATTAGCTTGGCCTGTACCTATCTATGTATACATGTATGTTATAGATATCCCCCGCCGATAAACGCCGCCGCCGATTAGGGTCGTTTTTCGCACGCCGCCGCCGAAAGTCAAAAATATCGCCACGGCGGCGGCGGCGGCGGCGTCCGGTGCGTTACTATATTTTCTACTCGTTTAAGACTGTTTATGCCATTTATTGTTCATGTCGAAAATTGGTCGGATATGGTGGAAAGAGGTATCAGGGAACAACGAACAACGAATTCAAATAAAATGATCCAAGGCGTTTCAAATTGTTTTCAAATTGTCCTCAAGTTGTAAAAAAAACCAAAATACCCAAAAAAGGTGCCGATTTTTTTTTTAAATATTATATTGCGATTGGCTGAAAGAATAATCGAAATCAGTGATGCAAAATCCTTTAGCTGGTTCTAGGTGCATAAACAGTCCATTGAAATGATTCTTACCTCATACTTAAGTTGATGATATATGTATGTATGAGAAGGGTTTGAAAAATCGCTTGGGCTTACATTCAAACATCTGTTGTTTATTTGCGAAATTATACAATAGCGTCTGAAATTTTAATTTTAATTTTCACACTTCATCCTTCAACACCCAAGTCTACCGGTTTGACATTTCCTAAAGTTGGCAGTCCCATCCATAACTGGTCTTTTGTAGTAAATTACATTGATTATAGCCTAACGTTACGGCTCCTTTTACAAATGTGAATATGTAGTCAGTAGGCCGGGTCGATTTGTGGGGAGGCAAAAAAGTCGCCCATTGCTCTATGAAAATCATATTCTAGGGATCAAAATAGGAAACTTTGCCGAAGGAACCAAACCTCTAAAACGAATTCTGATGCGCCCCCCCCCCCCCCCTCCCCTTGGGTCATTGGGACACATTTTGAAAAATCCCACTTTGAAATGCCTATGTTTTTTCTTTTTGGAGTTTATTTTTCTCTTTGGAAATTTATTTAGTCAGAACATATGTAAATGAAAAAATGAATTTAACTTAGTAATAGAAAAGAAATTAAAAAAGTTATTAGAAATTAGCGTTTTTACAACCCCCTTTTAAAACCAAGGCATCACTGTGATGCACTTGATTGTCGTAAACATAGTTGTGTGGGTTTTTTATTCAACCGTTTTAAAAAATGAAGGTATCACTGTGACACAATTGCAGATCGTAAAATTGCTTGTGTTGTTTTTTTTAAGCCACCAGGTAGAATTGAAATTGCCCCTACCCAAAAGTTCGATCCAAAGGGAGGGTCATCAGAATTCGTTTTAGAGGTATGGTTCCATCGGCAAAGTTTCTTATTTTGATTCCTAGAATACGATTTTCACAGAGCAATGCGCGATTTTTAAATCGACCCACCCTAGTAGGTACATATATTTACCAGGTGAGGCTTTGTCCTTCGCAAGAACACTCAAAGTGGTGAAGCAAAATCTTTCCGAAGACATTCGAACTAATGACGGTGTGTGCTACTACCCTAACGTAGTGGACATTCGAACTAGTCTGAAAACTGAAGCTACGCGGTCATCCATAATGAGCTGTTATATCCTAAGATCGGAAAACAGCAGTAAATATTTTCAACTTAAAATCAGTCGACTCTAATTCTAAAATATCGTTTTTTTTATTTAAGGAAGACTATTGAAATCAATGTTCAAACGTCTGCAAACTTTGGTCTACATTTTAAAAATTTTATCCAGGGTCCTTGTAAAATTTTAATCATGCAGCTGCGCCGAGGATTATACGATTTTCACCCATTACGCAATGACTTCCACTTAGATTGCTTATGATTTCGAAGGCAGCATCTTTGGCCGAATAGTCACTCCCTAACGTTTCATGACGTTTCTCTGGTGTAGCTCGGCAGCATAGCGCGACAAAAGCATCCGCTGGAAAGTCTTTGGGGCTACACTTAGAGCTTCTAGGAAAGTTAAGTCGACGAAGGTATGAGTTCGAAGTCGCAGTCCTATAGCTTCTGTAATGGCATATGGTGTGATGGTCAGGAGGCGTGGTAGCGACTGGTTGTAGGGATTGCTACTGTTCGCACATCGGGAATTGTAGCTCTTAAAAACAGCCGAAAACACTGGAGGTGCCCTATGCTACGAGAGTCTTGAGTATTAATAGACCATTAATAGCAACCGTAAGTCGCCTTTGTGCGTGACCGCCAAGGAGCCACAAATGATTTAAAGAAATTGTGTTCGCGACGATTATTAGGAGTTAACACTAGCTTAAACCACGCTTTGCACGAGATATGCAGACAATAGTGTGGCTATTTTCTGTATCTCTATTTCTTTTCAGCAGACGCAGCATTACCAATTCCAAAGACTGGGGTTAGGTTCGAAGCCTCTCTGGAGTAAGTGAACGAGGGACAATCCCTCCGCAAGGAGCTACTCCTGAAAATTTTTGAACGGTCTGCGAGATCTTGAGACAAAAACCCCGGATCTTTCCGAAATGGCCAACACATTGATTTCCTTAAATACATACAAACAAAACCTTTCCTAAAATTTTTTTTTAAATAGAAAAATCAAGCTTTTTAAAGTAAGAACAACGGCGTACGCCGGCGCGCCGCCTACGCCGCCACCGCCGGTATATAATAGAGCCTACGCCGCCGCCGCAGATAAAGCGATCGACGTATACCTCTAATGTATGTATGTAACAGAATCTGGAGTGGAGCCGAGAGCCCCGGTAATGCAGAGCTCCGAACTCCGTTGCACCTTTTGAATCATTTTAAGATAGGTACTTTTAGCTAGTGCAGGCCACCAGACCAAGGCACCATAAAAAAGAATCATGCGCACAATGGCTGTGTAAATCCAGTAGGTCACCTTAGGGAGAATCCCCAGGAGGTGCCAATTGCCCTCTTGCAGGTGAACAGCTCTGCTGCTGCCTTCTTGGATCGCTCCACTATATGGTCACTCCATAATAGCTTCCTATACAGAATGATTCCCCAATACTTGACATAATCTCTAAACGCTAAGAACGTACCCCCAATTCTTGGCGGTTTAAGATTTGGTAATTCTTACCTCCTCGTGAAGAGGACAAGCTCAGTTTTATCCGAGTTGACTTCCAAACCTGTGGCGGTTTGTACTCCTAGAGCAGATCCAGGATGTCAGCTGGGTCCGTTGCCGCCACTAGAACCCATGCTCTAGCCCTTGGACGTGAGAGGATACCACGCGCCTCCACTACCTTGAGGCGCGCGCAAAGATATACCAACCCTATCAGCGTGACGGCGGCCCTATAGAGGTTTACCGACCTGGAAACGTCACAAGCAATTAGCTTGACATAGCCCTGGAACCACCCTGCATCGGTGTAAGATGGTGGTGGATCAGGGTTGTCTTTCTTAACCTTAACGGCCACCGTAGCGAGCGCGGCCTCCATCCACCTCTACTGTTGTTTCGGGATCCTGCATTCTTCGCTGCTCTCGTCTATAATGCCAATGATCTGCCGACCCTTGGCAATTTCGACGAAAGACCGCATCCAGCCTCCCTGCGTCTTGGCCCTTTTCGGTGCCGTGGGTTTCATCACTCTCGACTAAAACTTTTAAAATTACTAGAACTAAAAATTTAAAAATAAATAATGGTTTAAAACAAGGAAGGAAGGCTAAGTTCGGGTGTAACCGAACATTACATACTCAGCTGAGATCTTTGGAGACAAAATAAGGGAAAATAACCATTTAGCCAAATGAACCTAGGGTAACCCTGGAATGTGTTTGTATGACATGTGTATCAAATGAAAGGTATTAAAGAGTATTTTAAGAGGGAGTGGGCCATAGTTCTATAGGTGGACGCAATTTCAGGATATCGCCATAAAGGTGGACCAGCGGTGACTCTAGAATGTGTGTTGTACGATATGGGTATCAAATGAAAAGTGCTAATGATTATTTAAAAGGCAGTGGGCCTTAGTTCTATAGGTGGACGACTTTTCGATATAACGCCATAAAGGTGGACCAGGGGTGACTTTGTAATGTGTTTGTATGATATGGGTACCAAATTGAAGGTATTAATGAGGGTTTTAAAAGGGAGTGGACCTTAGTTATATATGTGAAGGCGTTTTCGAGATATCGACCGAAATGTGGATCAGGGTGACCCCGAACATCATCTGTCTCTTTTTTCATATTTGGTACAGTATTATAGCATTATTTTTTTTCATTTTTCGTAATTTTCGATATCGCAAAAGTGGGCGTGGTCATAGTCGGATTTCAGCCATATTTTATAACAAGATAAAGTGAGTTCAGATAAGTACGTAAACTAAGTTTAGTTACGATATATCGCTTTTTGCTCAAGTTATCGTGTTAATGGCCGAGCGGAAGGAGAGACGGTCGACTGTGTATAAAAACTGGGCGTGGCTTCAACCGATTTCGCCCACAGAAAACAGTTATCGTCACAGAATCTATGCACACACCAAATTTCACAAGGATTGGTAAATTTTAGTTCGACTTATGGCCTTAAAAGTATTCTAGACGAATTAAATGAAAAAGAGCAGAGCCACGCCCATTTTGAAATTTTGTTTTATTTTTGTATTTGGTTGCACCATATCATTACTGGAGTTAAATTTTGGCATAATTTACTTATATACTGTAAATTTTTCAAAGATTTTGTTAAAATTTGACTTAAAAACAATTTTGTTTAAAAGTGGGCGTGTTCGTCATCCGATTTTGCTAATTTTTATTTAGCGCACATATAGGAAAAGGAGCAACGTGCCTGCTAAATTTCATCATGATATCTTCAACGACTGCGAAATTACAGCTTGCAAAACTTTTAAGTTACCTTCTTTTAAAAGTGGGCGATGCCACGCCCATTGTCCAAAAATTTACTAATTTTCTGTTTTTCGCCATAAGGTCAACGCACCTACCAAGTTTCATCGCTTTACCCGTCTTTGGTAATGAATTATCGCACTTTTTCGGTTTTTCGATTTTTGTTCATTTTAAGTAGCGATATGAGATGAGTGCCCAGGAACCTACATACCAAATTTCATCAAGATACCTCAAAATTTACTCAAGCTATCGTGTTTACAGACGGACGGACGGACATGGCTAAATGAATTTCTTTTTTCACCCAGATCATTTTGATATATAGAAGTCTATATCTATCTCGATTAGTTTATGCCGTTACGGATTACCGTTATGCGAACAAAGCTAATATACTCTGTGAGCTCTGCTCAGCTGAGTATAAAAACTAAAGAAACACGCTTTTATAGCTAACCGAACTAAAAAATAGAAAATAATTTTCAATTAAAAAGAGTTTATATAACAGTAGTAGAAGGTCAAACAATCATTTATAGTTAATCACCTCAAACTAAAATTATAATAATATTTAAGTTATTAACAGAATAATTTAATTCACAGTAAAAAGCGTGGGGTGCTTGATATTGAATGTTACAATCATTCTATTGGCAACTATCTGAGAGGAAAGATATGAAATGTAGTCAAATGCACCCCACGCTTTTTACTGTGAATTAAATTATTCTGTTAATAACTTAAATATTATTATAATTTTAGTTTGAGGTGATTAACTATAAATGATTGTTTGACCTTCTACTACTGTTATATAAACTCTTTTTAATTGAAAATTATTTTCTACTTTTTAGTTCGGTTGGCGATAAGAGCGTGTTTTTTAGTTTTTTTAAACTATTATTTATTTGTATTTAAAAGAAAAAATTTCAATAGAACTTCATTCTTTTAGTTATCTTTTGTCTACAGAAAAAAACCTTTCCCGTGAAAAGAATTTTTGTTTTGCTACTGCGTAGTCAAAACGTGCTATACGAAAACTAGCACTGGAATTTTAAGTTCGGACAAAAACTAGCAGTTTTACTTTATAGCTGACGAAAACTAATACGCACACTGAGTTTCTTTGTTTTTTTACAAGGTTTTCGATATTCAATTATGTTATTTACATTATCACTAGCCTTTACCCGTCCCCGTCCGCTAGGAGAAAATATAATATACGGGCTATTCACGTTAGCCTGCTTATCAAGTTATATGTTTAAAAATAATCTCTGAACTAAATGAGCTGATAACCTGATAAGCACGCTTACGTGAGTGGTATAATACAGTTTTTTCGAATTTAAAGAAAAAAATCATTTAATTTTTAAGTTAAATTAAGTGATATGACCGGTGTGAAGAAATTATTATTCATAGAACAAAGGAGCAAAACATCAATTAGTTAAAAAAAATTAAATGAAAAGACGGGAATTAAATAATAAATAAATAAATGTAAGGCGCGATAACCTCCGAAGATATTTTATGGCTTCCAATTTGCGTCGTGCTTATTTTACTTTTTCCTACAAAGTAGCGGGAGGGGACCTACTTGTTTTATGCCGACTCCGAACGGTATCTGCAAGGCAGATGAGTTTTAACTGAGAGCTTTTCATTTCAGAAATATATTCGAAGTACTTGCCAAACACTACCGAAGGGCCACCCCGCTTAGAAAAATTGTCTTCTAATTGAAAAACATGTCTCTAAAATTTTGATGTTGCTTTGCCCGGGGAATGAGCCCAGGAATTTCGGTGCGGTAGGCGGAGCACAACACAACACGGCGGCCGCCATACAGGAGTATAATTGGTTAAAATACTACAAATTGGGTAATTTTAGTTATAACACAGTTCGTAACAGGATTCATTTTATTGTGTGTTGAATCACCACCCTCGGAAATAAGACTTGGATGAGATATTCAACAAAGCATAGTAAAAAACGTGAACATTTGTACGAAAAAGCGGTCAATTACCGGTTTCGAAATTGGTTCCTTGTCTAAAAACTTCACTGAATGGACGCTCACAAACATACTAAAAACTTCAAAATTAGAACGAAATGGCTGTGATAGATATTTCAGGTAAAACATAAACAATTTTTATTTCGAAGAATTTGCAGCAAATCCATGGCCATAAAAGCTCATAATATAAAAAGGCATGTGTGTTGAACTACCGATTTTGAAATTTCTTGCTTGTAGGAGTTTCCAAAATTGAAATCATTATTTACCTACACAAATATATGAAAAATTATGCTGGTGTGATCCAAAATGATTCCGAAAAGTCTCGTAATGATCGGGACGAAGGGTGTCGCTACTCACTTTGTGAGCCCTCGAATTATTTGACCCATTGAGTTTGTAATATTGGTGAGGGTTAGTATACTTAAAGATATAACGTTTAAAGATTGTTAAAAAGTAATTGTTCGAAGGGGTAGTGGGACGGGGGGAGCCATTTTCGAAAAATGTTTTTTCTCGGTCTAAAATTCCAACTCCTTTCCTTTCCTTTTTATTTTTTCAGCCCATCGCCTTTTCCCTTTCGCTCTTCTTCTTAACCACTTCCCGATGTTTAACCCTCATTAACACATTTCATGCAGATTTGGTCTACATATATCTCAGAAATGGGTCCACGTTTGGGTATAAAGCCACTTGTTAGCCATCTACGAAACCTAACGAAACTGACGCAGCTATGATTTTTAAAATTAGTTCGTCAGATTTTTAGTGATAATGTTAACAATATATCGCCTTCGTAATCAATTTTAAACAAATGGCGCCATCCTGGCCAACTTTTTGGAAAGAGGGTGCCCCATATATTAAACTTTTCTAAGAGGAACGCCTGTACCAAATCTAAAGCAAACCGAACCATAAATGAATCTAAAGCATACTCAAATCCCTTTACACACACACAATCTTTCATGAAAATCGGTCTAGTCGTTTAGTAGGAGTGCAGTTACAAACACACGTACACGTACAGAATAAATTTATATATTAAGACAGGTCGGTCCACTTCCCAGAATGAAAACTTTCTCAAATACTGTCTTAGTCAAAGATGTACATCTGTACCGAATTTCGAGGGAATCGCCTAATAAATTACATTTTTTGGAATAGGTCGATCCCTCGTAAACTTCTCGGACCAAATTGTGAATATAAAGTATCCTCACAACTTGGGGTCCTTTAACATAAATTGCGTGCATATAAGGAAGTTTAATAAAGAGCTTTAGGCAAATTTGATAGTGCAACGAATAAGGGCTCATAGTTTTCGTTGGTATGGTCATGGTTTGCGAATGGTTTAAGACTCTCCGGGCAAGAAAAAATTCTGGCCGACGCCTGCATTTTTCAGTCAAGATTGAGGACCACTATTGGGGTGGTACATATGGGTAAGTGGTTACGATTAATAATAAAGCCTTAAAGACAAATAATCACTTTCATTAACGTCGCGAAATTCAGCTATTGCAATGAATTTCATTACTCAAGGTTCCTTTAAAACTCTAGACAATGTAATTAACTAGGAAAACAAAAATAACTTGCTAGTTTTCATCGATCAGAAAACGAAATTGCTACTTTTCGTCAGAGGTTGCTAGTTCCCGCCAGCCATAAGCCGAAAGTAGTAGATTTCGTACGAGATTTCCATAGTATTAGTTTTCGTAAGAAATTCTTATGTGAGTAGAAATATTGTCCGCCATATGCCGCTATAGAAAACTTCACTATAAAAAGCCTCAACATTTCCGTTAATGCAACAGTTTTCGTTTTCAACCGGAACAGAAAATCCAAGAAAATGAAAAATTTAGCCGTTTTCGGCTTACTCATCTTTTGCCTGCTGGCCTATCAGGCAAATGCCGAGGTTGCATCTTTATCCGAGCTGCGCGCAGTAGATGATAAAAAAACTTCGGCAGGACTCGAACAATTTGTTGATGATACTCCAACCAAGGTCAAGGAGATAAACACACAAGTTGAATCTGGCTTAGAATCACCTTCAGATGAGATAGCAGCCATAAGCGGCAGGAGCCTCTTTGGGGATCTCTTTGGTCCGTCTGAGGAGGAGTTGAAGAAGAAGTATAAGTCGAAGTATAAGAAGAAGTATAAGAAGAAGTTGAAGAAGAAGAAGAAGAAGATGAAGAAAGGAAAAAAGGGCAACAACACAAATGGTTCCGATGCTGGCGGTGGCTCTGATGACGGTGGTGGCGCCGATGCCGGCGATGACGCCGGTGGCGCCGGTGGTGACGATGCCGGCGGTGGAGACGATGCCGGCGCTGACGGCGAAGCTTAATAAACTTAAGTTATTGTATTTTTATACTTTAATTTAAGCTATATTTCATATAGTAATAAATGAGCAATGAATATAAAATTTGTATTTTGTGTTTTAAGTTATTACTTTGCATCTCACTTTATCCGGGTTGATTGTTTGGTTCCGATATTCCTTTCTGCCTTCAATTAAAGGTACATACTAATGAAATCTTCGGTTCGAGAGGATGCAAGTAAACTCTTTATTATTTCCGTTACATATTGTAGCAAGGAACTTAATGTTTTGGCTGGTGAGAGTTAAAGTGTAGATATACACATTTTTCGAAATCGCACCTACTTTCGCAGGAACGGTAATGTTGGAATTGATCGCTTCCCCATATTACAAAATAGCGAAAGAGGCGGCGAATTCGATACTCTAGTACCTGTGGTTATGCAGTAGGTTCCACCACCCAACTACCACGAAGTGAGAATGTCAATATCTGATGACGAACTATTGTTTAAATCATACATAAACCATTTTGCGTAATATAGTCGTACGAGCGCATGCCTCAAGTTTAGCCTCTTTGCATTTCAGGACACTTCATGATGAAGTACTGTTTGTGATTATTACTTTTATCGCCACTTGACTACGCTGTCGGGTACAAATTTTCAGGGCTCTCGTTATTCTATTGATTGATAATTTGCATACCCCCTCAAGGCTTGACAATTGCCGTAAATACCCAATGTGAGAATTTGGGCGATAATCCCATGCATCCTAGCGTCCTCATGCGGGCACGTAGTGCCACAAACGCTTCCTTCGCTCCCAGGCATAGTCATCCCGAAGCGCCTGTACTTTTAGAGCGCTCATTGTTGGTAGACATCTGACGCTCATGATGACTAAAACGTCATCCGGATACGCTGTGAGACTGGCTGATCCTCTGTCGAACCGCCTACGAAATTGGTTGATGGCCAGCGTCCACAGCATTGATATGATAAACCACTTTTCTGCGTTCCTCTGTTTACCGTTTTTGTGGCCCCGCATACACCCCATTCGCACGAGATCATTTTGCAGCTCAACTTGGAGCCGATCCAATTTATTAAGACCGTATGTGCTACAATCGAGTTGAGATTAACGATGATTGCTCGTCTTGGGACAATGCTGAAAGCTCGGCAATGTCACCTAAAACATCTAATTAATTTTTCTGGTGTTCTAGGATTTTCGCTATGTTCATGACCATTGTATTCGATGCATTATCAACTGACTTGCTTTTGGCGTTGGCATGTTGAGCTGAAGAAAATAATGCTTCATTCATATAGGACTTCACGTATAAAAAATATGCCAAACCAATCGGGCTGTAGTCGTTTTTGGTGCAGATGACTTGTTTTCCCCGCTTTCGGTATGAAGACCACTCGAACCTCAACAGCACTCCATATGCCTCCCAGCACTCCTCGATTTCCGCAACTTTTGAAAACGTAAAGACGTCCTTTACCTGCGCTCTAAGAAGATCCAACTTTTTGTTACACCGAGGTGGATTTCCATTTCCCTTGAGTCTGCTCCGAATACAAAGTCTGCAGTATGCAGTTTAGAGTGATTTTCATAAGAAGTTGTTGCACTGGTCCAACTCCTCTACGGTGGTAACCAGTGGCGTATCCAGGGGGGGGGGGTGATCTTCCTCCCCCCTCACCCGCTCTGATCTGGTACTTATGAAAATTATAAAAGTTTGTTTTAATTACATATAAAATTTTAAAATGTTTAGCTTTTATGTATGTATAATCTATAAGATCGTCCTAATCGCCGCCCCTCGCCACCCTCCCAAGATCTGCAATTTATAATAATTCGGTTGAAATATTTTGTGAAATGAATAGTTAGTTTAGCTATATATTCATTTCCAATTTCCATTTGTTTCGCTGTGGGTAAAATCAACAGAAAAAATGTACCGGTCTGGTATTTGAAGAAAGAATTGCGTACTTTTCGCTGAAATTTGGCAGCCTTGGTCACTATTTCATGGTCACGGTTGCCACACCATATCTTTTTCTGGACGAAAATTTTTTTGAAAAAAAAAGAAGGCCCAATATTTTTAAAATGTCACAAAAAAATTATTTATATAGGCCTTCGCGAATTTCAGTCCCTACATCGCGTTAATGTGTTACTATTTGGCAACAGTAATACATTCACGCCAGGAAATATCCATTATTTTGAGAATTGTGGGACGCTCCGACTTATACTATACATAATTCTACATAAAGAAAAAAAATATATATAAAATTAAGTCAGCCTATAGTTCTCTGGGCAGCTCTTAGTAGTTGATGGAACATATCTTCCTCCGGTCCGAAATTCGGTTAATGCAGCGGAAATTCTATGAAAGTCGAGGGCTCGTGCTTTATGAACAATGTGGAGAGTTGCTTAAATGTGGGTAAACTTCTAGTATTTTTCAGCTAAGATAACTAACAAAAATAGTCGTGAATTAGCCTAATTGACACATTTATAATGTTTCAAAACATGTATAAGAGCTTTCAATACACGACCCTAAAAAACGGAATAATAAGATATCCTTTCCAACAGGTTGTTTAGGGTTCACAATAAGCGTAAATTTTTCATGAAACATAAACCTTCTCATCAAGATCAATAAAAAATGAGGGTTTTCCCAAAACAAAGTGAACACTTGTTGTTTTCATTTTATAATTATTGAACCGGAATTAAAGCTTATCATATTGCTTTTGCTGGTTTAAGACTCTGGCGGCGCCGTGGTGTAGCGGTAGCCTACTCCGACTACCACACCGAGGGAGCTGGGTTCAAGACCCGCACAAGAGCAAACTTCAGAATTTAAGAAAAAAGTTCACTCAATTACAAAAAAGCATTTCGTAGTGGGGTCGCCCTCGACAGTGGTTTGGAAAACACTACGAAAAGTTTCTGCCATTAAAAACCTTCTCAGTGAAAATTCATCTGCCTTCTAGGTGCCGTTCGGAGTTGGCATACAAAATTAAAACCCCGTCCCCTATATTTGTGAGAAAAACTAAAAAGGGCAAGATTCAAACTTGAAGAGAAGCTCAGCCTAAATATTTTCTGAGATAAATCGGGCCAAGTATATATTTAAACTAAAAAGGGGCCAGATGCAAAATTGAAGAGAAGCTCAGCCTAAATATTTTCTGAGATAAATCGCGCCAAGTATATATTTGTTTTTATTTATTTTTTATCACGGTTCAAGCCTGCTTATTCAGTCGTTTGTTTGCCAATTTAGCAATGTCTGGCTCCATCTTAAAATGCTGTGATAATTATTTCTTGGTCCTAAAAAATCTGAGAACGTGCGCTAAGTGATCCTATTGCCCTACTATGAAAAAAGATATACACACATAAAAATAAATCTTTTATTTCATAGTTTTGATATTGGCTGACACTTCGGCCAAAAAGCCACCTGAATATGTATTGCAATGTGATATCTTGGAGAAGGGGAGTATGATTATAAACACGGCGAAAAACTTCATTAGACGAGTATTAGATACGAGTGACACGGTTTTTCACTCCGAGAATAAAAAACGTATAACACACATACTAAAGATGAATCACTTCCCTCCTAACGCAATACAGAGGTTAATAAAATAATACCCGAAAGATAAATGCCGGAAGAACAGAGAGAACACGACTACAAAATATAGATCTGTAGTATATATACCAGGTTTTTCAGAAAGATTGCAGGGCTCAGACATCTATGACAAGTAGAATATAAGAATTGCACACAAACCATCGTACACAACAAACATATTTTTTAATAACATGAAAAGCAAAATAACAAATTCAGACAAACATAATGTAATATATAAGATTACATGTGCGGGAAATGAAAATAATAACTGTGGAAAAGAATATGTGGGTACAACAAAGAACAAATTAAAAACAAGAATAGCAGGACACAGATCGGATATTAAATGTAGATCATCTGGCAACATTCATAAAACAGCACTTGCGGCCCACTGTACAGAGAACGAACACCAACCAGATTTTAAAGCGGTGAGCATACTAGAGCAGGAGACAAATTATAGCAAAAGGTTTACGTTAGAAATGCTACACATAGCAAATACATCACCAAGCAAGAGACTAAATTACAAACCGGACACAGAAAATTGCTCACATATTTATAGACACTTACTTGACTCACAAAAGAACAAAAAAAAAAAAAAATTAGTTCTGAACTGCATGGCGAATTAACAAGTGTCGTGCATCGGACAAGATAATTAATGTATGTATGTATGGAAAAATTGTATCCCAATTGTATTCAGTTTTATATGTGAATATTTGTTTGTTATTGTTATAGCCCCTGAAGACGATCTCCGAAGGAGATTGAAATATATTGGGAAATATTTAAAAAAGTGTTTTATTACATTGGACCTTGAGCCGGCAAAAATCACAGTTTGACAAAAAAAAAAAAATTTTGGAGAAAAATCTATAATTTTGTTAATCGGTCTTGGTTTAAGTATATATTTTAGTGGCGCAAATAAATCAATTTTTTAATCACTTTTGCTCTCGCTTCCGTACAAAGAACCAGACTGGACGAAAAGTGGCCATCAGAGCAAACCTAAACAAAAAGCACCAGTTTTGTATAAATGGATCGAAGTGGTAACCATAGCCGCTAAGTCAAAAGTACCGTTCTTCGAATCTGCTGTGAACAGTGTTGTCGTTGAGAATTTTCAAAAAGCAGTCAATAGGGATTTTACTTTTATGCTACACTTCCACATAGAAGCGTGCCACAAACTTTGTGCAGCAAGACCGCACCAAAATTATACATTGAACTGATCGGTTAAAGTCAAGCCCTTAGCAGTGCACCTTTTGATTGGAATTTTTAACAGCTATAAGCTGTAAATCAATTTAAAAGGACTAATAAAAATCCTTCACTACGTTAAAATACCCAAAAAACTATGGTCATATTCACAATCAATGTTGTGTAGGTAGGCTTTTTAAAATAATTTGCTATGGACAATATGTCACAAAAGCTGTGACCAAATTTGTAGTATAGTTAACTATATTTCGACTTTGAATACGCACCTTTATTTTAAAGTTATGGATTTCTTATAAATTCGAAAGGATATAATTTCTGAATCATATTTCTATAGATACTTCTTAAAATAATCAAGTGCGTTTTTAATTTTGATATTTATGACTAGGAAAATATTGAGCCCCAAAATAATTCTAAAAATATTTGAAATAGTTTTCAAAGGAGCAAAATGTTCTAAAAAGGATGAAATCTCCGCAAACCGACACAAGGAAAACACTGCATGTATGTGCATATGTATTTCAATAAATCGCTCTTTGAGTGCCCGCAAACGTTCATGCCATCTGAGAGGTAAATTCTAAAAATTCATACTGAAAGCTAAAAATTCCCGGAATTTTCCCGAATTTTCTAAAAAGTCTTATTTGGATTGTTGGTGTTATATAATAATACATATTTTTATAAAAATATCGAAAATAATGAAGGTCGAAGCAAAACTTAGTAAAAACTGGAAAAATCTGAGTGATGATGACTTTTGTAGATGAGTGTAGATATGTATTTGTGTTTGTATGAATAATTTTAAGGTCACTTTATCTTACTTAAAAAGTTGACTTAAATTGCCCCCCTCCCCTCCCAAATCGTGACGGATCCCCCCTGGTGGTAACCTCCTAGGGTTTCCCCAGTTTTCCTGCTACATCTATTCATACTCTCCTCCCCATACGCTAGCTTTTTGTAGTTGGCATCTATCTACATATACTAATAATTTAAAAAAAATGCTTGTTCATGTTTTTCCAGGAAAAATTTTCCGTTTGTCCACCTTTTTTTAAGAAGTTATTTCAAAACAAATTCCCATTTTTTAAAATTTGAAGTTTTTCCTATTTATTGTTATAAATCCACTTGGAAAATGAAATACCATTGATATAAAGCTCTTTTTTGCAAAGGTATAGCTTATTTTATTCATCCACGACCCTTTTAAAAATCGTTTATATAAAAAGTGTTCGAGAGAAAAGTTCTTCGAAAGATTTATGGACCTCTACGCGTTGGCTATGGTGAGTACCGAAGAAGATTTAATGATGAGCTGTACGAGCTATACGCAGACATCCACATAGTCCAGCGAATTAAAACGCAACCGTTGCGCTGGCTAGGCCATGTTATGCAAATCAAAGATGATGCCCCGGCCAAGAAAGTGTTTCTATCGGAACCCGCCTATGGAAGCAGAGGTAAGGGCGGCCGCCACTCCGTTGGAAGCACCAGGTCGAAAACGATTTAAACTCCCTTGGTGTGACCAATTGGCGCCGGTTGGCGGAGCGAAGGAGCGACTGGCGCGCCTTGTTGGACGGCCATAACCGTTTAAACGGTTAAAGTTCAAAGTTTATTAATAAATGTGTACATACGAGACTATTGTCTCTTAACGTACATCAACATTCGGATATTTATCAACAATGCAATTCTTTTAATTTCTAAATTTATTTTTAATATATATTATATTAAATAAATAGATTATGAAAACTAATTCAAGCGTTAAGCGCCAATTAAATAAGTAATGTAAAAGTGCGCGTGGTCCTTAACCGATTTCGTTAATTTTTCTTCAAGGCATTGCTTATGGTAAAGGCAACTTCTCTGACGAATTTTGTTATGATGGGTTTAAGGATTTTTGATTTATGACTAATAATATTTGCAAAATTGATTTTATCAGAAGTGGGCGGTGCCACGCCCATTTTAAAATGTATTTATTTTTTTCAAATTTTAATCGAGAGTCTCAATATTAGTCCATGCGTCAAATTTCAACATTCTAGGTGTATTATTTACTAAATAATCAGGTTTTTTGTGTTTGCAAAATGTTATATTTATAAAAAGTGGGAGTGGTTATTATCCAATTTCGCTTATTTTCAATACCAATCTATTCTGGGTCCAGGTAAGCTCGTGTACCAAATTTGGTGAAGTTACCTCAATATCTACTCAAGTTATCGTGTTGACGAACAGACGGATGGACGGACATGGTTCAATCAATTTTTTTTCGACACTGATGATTTTGTTATATGGAAGTCTATATCTATCTCGATTCCTTTATACCTGTACAACCAACCGTTATCCAAACAAAGTTAATATACTCTGTGTGCACAGCATGCTGAGTATAAACAACGTTTTTTATAAAGAGCTTTGCATTATTTAAAGGATTTCTTGCTTTGTTGCAGGATTTCTATAACTCTCCTGATACTAATTTACCATTTAATACCTACTCTGACAAGGTTTCACTATGAACATAGAATTGTATTCGTGGCGCTAGACCTATCAAAGCCTTTGACGTGGTCAATCACGTCGGGCTACTACAAAACTTGGAGGGATCTATCTACCTTTCCTAATAGTATCAAAGGCTACACCCCAAACTATTCGAATTATCGGCTAGCATCGATCTAGTTTAGGATCGCAACATCCAAACCAAGAAGAATAAAACAAGGGGTACATACCAAACGGTGGTATCTTTTGTTTAATTTTCTGTAACGACAGCCTGTTGTAGTAAAGGCAACATAAATTGATCAGAACCCTAGGAAACACGTCAAACCAAAGCACCCTATCGTTGAACATATAAAGCAACGTCGAACAATCAAACCAGTTGCCAATGCCTAATACACAACCAGTTCAAGCCCCAATTTGTGTGTATGCATGTACGTATGCATGTATGTATGTATGGAAAGTATTTTCCCTTCTGAAAGCGCGAATGGCTATATAGCTTGTAGGTCTCGGTTTGAATGGCTTTGTAGGCATGTATCTGCGAATAACGATTAGTGGCAAGAATGTATGGGTAATTCCTTCGGGTGTTGAGCGAAAAACGCGCGAGGGAAACTTGCCATTGCACTTTGATGGCGGCTGCGCTTAATAGCCGAAATAAAACTTAAATTAATTATCGAAGTGTCCAAGACTGAAAAGGACGTCTTACGGTTAGAGAGTGCGTGAAAAAAAATAATAATATATATTAAAGTTTAAAGTAAGCAGTTGAAAGTGCCGAAATTCTTTTTATGGCAAATTTACGGAACCGGCCACCGGTACACTCAAAAACGGGCCTGCAGCAAGCTATAAGGTATGTAAGTGGAAAATACAGTTCGTTTAAATAAACTCATAAAATTTAGTGAAATATAAAATTAAATTAAATCTAAAATTTAATAAAACCTAAAATTAAATTTAAAATAAAATTAAATTAAATCTAAAATTTAATAAAACCGCGGCCACCGTGGTGTGATGGTAGCGTGCTCCGCCTATCACACCGTATGCCCTGGGTTCAACTCCCGGGCAAAGCAACATAAAAATTTTAGAAATAAGATTTTTCAATTAGAAGAAAATTTTTCTAAGCGGGGTCGCCCCTCGGCAGTGTCTGGCAAGCGCTCCGATTGTATTTCTGCCATGAAAAGCTCTCAGTGAAAACTCATCTGCCTTGCAGATGCCGTTCGGAGTCGGCATAAAACATGTAGGTCCCGTCCCATGATTCAATTACTAGAGGTTTGTTCTCCAACTGACAGCAGAGCTTTGACACTCCCAAATTCTAAAATCACTCCGGGTTGCATTTCTGTAGGAAGGAAAAACGGGAATAATTTTTCCCCATGATGGTAAGAATGGTAGTAGACTAGTAAGAAAGGTAGTATATTAATAGTTATCATTCACTTTTTACAAACATTTAATAATAAATGAAATTAGCTTCAATATACATATATTCAAACTAAATATATGTATATACACGATTGGTATGCAAAGATATCCAAAGGAAGCGCGCCCGCGATTGCCGGCTATTGGTTTTTGACTAGTTCATTGCAGTGCATTATTTAGGACGATGGTAGTGGTCGTGTTGGCGCCTGTCCACTCGCCGCGCACGGCTGCGCATAAGAAGTTCGCCGCCGTTGATGTATTGATAAAGACGGCTTAAACAGTACCATACAGATACTTTCGCGGGGACTGCGAATCTTTGCAACAAAACATATGCAAATTCAAGCTTTTCAAAGTTTGTATATGGGGTATTCCATCCCATTTCGACCAATTTTGAACCCGACCCCTTTAGAATTGGCTGAAAGTTTCTCTTCTTTTTCTAGCTTACGAAAGACGTTTTTCAAATTTTTTTCAACTTTTTCATCCAACTCAAAAAAAGTTATGAATTTAAAAAAAAAACACCGTTTTTGTGTTCAAAATGCTATAAATTTTTGAAAAATTAACCGTTTGGGACCTTTTTTTTCTTAAAAAATTTGTTTTTAAATGTACTTTTCGGAAAAAATACAAAAAAAATTTTAAAGTTTTTTTTTTTGTAATTTGTCAGTTTTTCGAGATTTTTTTTTTTTCTCATAAAAAACTTCAATCAATTCTGCAATCATCCCCACTAATCCCGGAGTGGGCCGATTTTTATTTTGTTTTTTTTTTTTATTGAAAAAAAAAAAACTTTAAACATTTTTTTGTATTTTTTCCGAAAAGTACATTTAAAAACAAATTTAAAAAAAAAGATCCCAAACGGTCAATTTTTAAAAAAGTTATAGCATTTTGAAAACAAAAACGGTGTTCTTTTAAAAATTCATACCTTTTTTTGAGTTGGATGAAAAAATTTGAAAAAATTCTGAAAAAACGTCTTTCGTAAGCTAGAAAATGAAGAAAAACTTTCAGACAATTCTAAAGGGGTCGGGTTCAAAATTGGTCGAAATGGGATGGAATACCCCATATGTACTTTGTATTAATTTCTTACAAATACATAATTCTTGTATGCTCACATTGTCCGTTAAGTGCACCGGTAAGCAAGACAAGATTTTCACAGGTGCTAGGAATGCGAATTGGAGAAAATTCGCTTCAACCATTCGACAGTATATGACCAAACCTTCAAATATTCATGAACAGTTTCAATGGAAGAAGTGATTTTATTATAAATATTTTCATTAACATTTTAATTTAAATTTTACTTTAATATAGTTAATTAGGTATAAGTGAATTTTAAAATATTTGCTACAAATTGGTTATTTTAACTGAAATAATATAATTATAGGTGACTTAATTCTAAAATCATAACACGGCCTGGTTGTAAAAGGCGATACGCCCCCATAAGACCTGAAAATAAATAAAAATGTTTACCAATTGCAATAATAATATATTAGGCGTAGCTTTACTACCTTATCAATATGCCTAGGGTGTGGAAACTGTACAAGTTGCGCTCGCAAATGTTAGTTGTTCGTCGGATTGTTGAAAATTGTCCAATCCGGTATCACGATTGCCGTTAAGGATTCAGGTTCGGCCCTAACCTCAAGAAGTTCATTTCGAAAATTGGTCCGATATGGTCGAGTATCAAGGGATGCGTATCACTGCCAGTTATAACATGAATGAATTATAATGACTTACATATGTTTAGTATATGTAACTAGACTTATTAATATTATTACACAAAATTGGTTTTCATTCAAAATCTTGTAATGATAAAGAACCAAAGGTGTGTACGACTCTAATTTTGTCCATGAGTGTATGTGTGTGCTTTCAACTAATTTAAACAGGCTAAAACTGAAAGTGAACTACTTATGCAAGTTAAGGAACATGGCTTCACTCAAATCAGGTGGCAAATATAAACAAATTCTTTAAACGTTGCTATTTGATTTATTTACGAAATCCGTTGTAACATTCCATTCCCACATACTGACATTGCGTTAGCCAGCTGATGCAATGCCAGGAGTAAAATTACTAAGGTATGGTATTAAGATAAAGATCCTATTCAATATGCCTATTGTAAACTATTTGTAAGTTATAAATAAGAGTAAAATGTAAAGCTTAGTCAGTTTTTGAGCGGCATTGAAATAAAGTGCAAGAGTTTTTTAAAAACTCAATTTACCCAACATTAACTTTAATTGGCGATCCTGCGAGGAGCCACGCAGTGATAGCCTGTAAAAGGTTGCGTGTCCTCCGGAGTGAAAAAAAAAAACACTGTAAAAATTAAAATAAAACAAGTATCTCTAAAAAGGAGAGAAAAGAAACAAAAAAACACTGTAAAAATTAAAATAAAATAAGTATCTCTAAAAAGGAGAGAAAAGAAAACAAAAAAAAACACTGTAAAAATTAAAATAACACAAGTATCTTTAAAAAAGAGAGAATAGGAAAAAACACTCTAAAATTAAAGCAAACAAAAATATTTGTCAGCTTACAAGAAACCTAAAAACGCGAAGTACGTAACTCCAGAAAGTGAAAGGACCACCAACATATGAACAGCAGCATTCATCCACAAAGCGAAAAAGGATCTAATAGAAGGACGAGAATCCGAAGAAGAAGAAGCGTAAGCTAATGAATAAAATAGTTAAGGTATATGTTAATACATAGTATGTATAAATAATTATATGTATGTACATATAAATTAGAAGATTACAAAAGTGAAAGCAAAACAAGAAGAGATAAAGCAAAATTAAAAAATAAAATTTATATGAAGTGCTGAAAGATTGTGAAAGAAGATTTGAAAAGGGTAAATAGATCTGGATTCTTTGATAGAAGATTTGACAAAAATGTCATTAAATAATAATAATAGTACCACTAATATGGATGTAATATCTAGATTGATTGCCGCCATTACGGCATCATTACGAACGGAAGTAGAGCAAATGAGGCGACAGATACAGGCCATCAACACCAGTGATGCTGTGACCGAGTTTGTACCAGAACAAATAGATTCAAATATAAATTGTGACGAACTTTTAGACGTTATCAAATCTTTGCCTGTTTGGGGGTAAGATAAATAATTATGTAAGTTGGCGCGAAGCAGCTAATAATTCCATGTCCTTGTTCTCATTAATACCTTTAATTTGATACTCATATCATACAAACACATTCTAGAGTCACCCCTGGCCCACCCTTATGTCGATATCTCGAAACGACGTCCACCTATGGAACTAAGGATTACTCACTTTTAAAATACTCATTAGCACCTTTCTTTTGATACCCATATTGTACAAAGAAATTCTAGGGTCACCTCTGGTCCACCTTTATGGCGATATCTCGAAAATGCGACCACCTATACAACAACCACCACTCCCTTTTAAAACCCTCATTAATACCTTTAATTTGATACCCATATCGTACAAACACATTCTAGAGTCACCCCTGGTCCATCTTTATGGCGATATTTCGAAACGGCGTCCACCTATAGAACTAAGGCCCACTCCCTTTTAAAATACTCATTAACACCTTTCGGTTGATGCCCATATTGTACAAACAAATTCTAGGGTCACCCCTGGTCCACCTTTATGGCGATATCTCGAAACGCCGTCCACCTATGGAACTAAGGATTACTCACTTTTAAAATACTCATTAGCACCTTTCTTTCGATACCCATATTGTACAAAGAAATTCTAGGGTCACCTCTGGTCCACCTTTATGGCGATATCTCGAAAAGGCGACCACCTATACAACTATGGCCCACTCCCTTTTAAAATACTCATTAACACCTTTCGGTTGATGCCCATATTGTACAAACAAATTCTAGGGTCACCCCTGGTCCACCTTTATGGCGATATCTCGAAACGCCGTCCACCTATGGAACTAAGGATTACTCACTTTTAAAATACTCATTAGCACCTTTCTTTCGATACCCATATTGTACAAAGAAATTCTAGGGTCACCTCTGGTCCACCTTTATGGCGATATCTCGAAAAGGCGACCACCTATACAACTATGGCCCACTCCCTTTTAAAATACTCATTAACACCTTTCGGTTGATGCCCATATTGTACAAACAAATTCTAGAGTCACCCCTGGTCCATCTTTATGGCGATATTTCGAAACGGCGTCCACCTATAGAACTAAGGCCCACTCCCTTTTAAAATACTCATTAACACCTTTCGGTTGATGCCCATATTGTACAAACAAATTCTAGGGTCACCCCTGGTCCACCTTTATGGCGATATCTCGAAACGCCGTCCACCTATGGAACTAAGGATTACTCACTTTTAAAATACTCATTAGCACCTTTCTTTCGATACCCATATTGTACAAAGAAATTCTAGGGTCACCTCTGGTCCACCTTTATGGCGATATCTCGAAAATGCGACCACCTATACAACAACCACCACTCCCTTTTAAAACCCTCATTAATACCTTTAATTTGATACCCATATCGTACAAACACATTCTAGAGTCACCCCTGGTCCATCTTTATGGCGATATTTCGAAACGGCGTCCACCTATAGAACTAAGGCCCACTCCCTTTTAAAATACTCATTAACACCTTTCGGTTGATGCCCATATTGTACAAACAAATTCTAGGGTCACCCCTGGTCCACCTTTATGGCGATATCTCGAAACGCCGTCCACCTATGGAACTAAGGATTACTCCCTTTTAAAATACTCATTAACACCTTTCATTTGATACCCATATCGTACAAACGCATTCTAGAGTCACCCCTGGCCCACCTTTATGGCGATATCTCGAAAAGGCGACCACCTATACAACAACCACCACTCCCTTTTAAAACCCTCATTAATACCTTTACTTTGATACCCATATCGTACAAACACATTCTAGAGTCACCACTGGTCCACCTTTATGGCGATATTTCGAAACGGCATCCACCTATAGAACTAAGGCCCACTCCCTTTTAAAATACTCATTAACACCATTCGTTTGATGCCCATATTGTACAAACAAATTCTAGGGTCACCCCTGGTCCACCTTTGTGGCGATATCTGGAAACGGCGTCCACCTATGGAACTAAGGATTACTCCCTTTTAAAATACTCATTAACACCATTCGTTTGATGCCCATATCGTACAAACGCATTCTAGAGTAAACCCTGATCCACCTTTATGGCTATATCCCTAAATGGCGTCCACCTATAGAACTATGGCCCACTCCCTCATAAAATACTCTTTAGTGCCTTTCATTTGATAGACATGTCATACAAACACATTCCAGGATTTCCCTCGGTTCATTTTCGTACATGGTTATTTTCCCTTATGTTGTCACCATAGCTCTCAACTGAGTATGTAATGTTCGGCTACACCCGAACTTAACCTTCCTTACTTCTTTATTGATAAGCACGTTGTTTAATTAAACAAAAACCAATTACACGGTAGTAAGTATATCCGCACCACATAATCAGATTTAGTGACTTAGCTTCCATATACAGCAGGGGTCTAAAAAAGAAAGTTAAAAGACGGGATATAGGAAAGGCTAGCTAGGTTGGGTTGAGTCCTTGAGAACCTCGCATAGACTCAATAAGTCCGTAGTGGTACCATAAGTTTGTTTAATGACCAAACTAAAGACCGACCAAGACCCACGTTATAAAATAAATCCATTTTTTGACAAATAATAGAAGTTTACTAGGACCAATGAGACTTGCCGCTTCTAGATCTGACAGATGTATCAATCCTAATAGCAGGAGCTTTAGGAAAACAACAATAAAAAGTTCTAATTTGAAGCAAATATTGGTTTTTTAAGTTGGTTTAAGGTATTCTTTGACAATCCAACTTCTCCTTTTTAACACGCTTTTATTAGCTTGGCCTGTATCTACATATGTATGTAATGGAATCTTTGAGCTTAATTTTCACCGGTTTCTAGAAGTCTGATTAATTTGAAACTTTGCATACGTATCAGGGACCGATGACAATGCATTAATGTGATGGTGTGGTGACATAAGGTTAACGGCCATAAGGTCAATTGGCCTTATTACCACTTTGAATGGCCATAACTTTGATTGAAACTTTGTACACGTATCAAAGCTCGTTGGCAATGCATTAATGTGATGGTGCGGTGACATAAGGTCAATGGCCATAAGGTCATTTGGCCTTATTACCACTTTGAATGGCCATAAGTTTGATTGAAACTTTGCACACGTATCAAGACTCGATGACAATGCATCAATGTGATGGTGTGGTGACATAAGGTCAACGGCCATAAGGTTAATTGGCCTTATTTCCACTTTGAATAGCCATAAGTTTGATTGAAACTTTGCTTACGTATCAAGGCTCGATGGCTATGCATTAATGTGATGGTGCGGTGACATAGGGTCAACGGCCATAAGGTTAATTGGCCTTATTACCACTTTGAATGGCCATAAGTTTGATTGAAACTTTGCACACGTATCAAGGCTCGAAGACAATGTAATGATGTGATGGTGGGGTGGCATAAGGTTAACGGGCGTAAGGTCAATTGAACTTGTGACCACCCCAAATGGCCATAGATTTGAAACTTTGCACATAATGCGAAAAACGCATTCCTTTATTAATCATAGAAGTGGATGCATGGCACATCTATGAAAGAGCATACTGGAGCCCTTTTTAACACGTTTTTATTAGCTTGGCCTGTATCTATCTATGTATACATGTATGTTAGAGATATCCCCCGCCGATAAACGCCGCCGCCGATTAGGGTCGTTTTTCGCACGCCGCCGCCGAAAGCCATAAATATCGCCACGGCGGCGGCGGCGGCGGCGTCCGGTGCGTTACTATATTTTCTACTCGTTTAAGACTGTTTATGCCATTTATTGTTCATGTCGAAAATTGGTCGGATATGGTGGAAAGAGGTATCAGGGAACAACGAACAACGAATTCAAATAAAATGATCCAAGGCGTTTCAAATTGTTTTCAAATTGTCCTCAAGTTGTAAAAAAAACCAAAATACCCAAAAAAGGTGCCGATTTTTTTTTTTAAATATTATATTGCGATTGGCTGAAAGAATAATCGAAATCAGTGATGCAAAATCCTTTAGCAGGTTCTAGGTGCATAAACAGTCCATTGAAATGATTCTTACCTCATACTTAAGTTGATGATATATGTATGTATGAGAAGGGTTTGAAAAATCGCTTGGGCTTACATTCAAACATCTGTTGTTTATTTGCGAAATTATACAATAGCGTCTGAAATTTTAATTTTAATTTTCACACTTCATCCTTCAACACCCAAGTCTACCGGTTTGACATTTCCTAAAGTTGGCAGTCCCATCCATAACTGGTCTTTTGTAGTAAATTACATTGATTATAGCCTAACGTTACGGCTCCTTTTACAAATGTGAATACGTAGTCAGTAGGCCGGGTCGATTTGTGGGGAGGCAAAAAAGTCGCCCATTGCTCTATGAAAATCATATTCTAGGGATCAAAATAGGAAACTTTGCCGAAGGAACCATACCTCTAAAACGAATTCTGATGCCCCCCCCCCTCCCCTTGGGTCATTGGGACAAATTTTGAAAAATCCCACTTTGAAATGGCTATGTTTTTTCTTTTTGGAGTTTATTTTTCTCTTTGGAAATTTATTTAGTCAGAACATATGTAAATGAAAAAATGAATTTAACTTAGTAATAGAAAAGAAATTAAAAAAGTTATTAGAAATTAGCGTTTTTACAACCCCCTTTTAAAACCAAGGCATCACTGTGATGCACTTGATTGTCGTAAACATAGTTGTGTGGGTTTTTTATTCAACCGTTTTAAAAAATGAAGGTATCACTGTGACACAATTGCAGATCGTAAAATTGCTTGTGTTGTTTTTTTTAAGCCACCCAAAGACACAGCAGGTAGAATTGAAATTGCCCCTACCCAAAAGTTCGATCCAAAGGGAGGGTCATCAGAATTAGTTTTAGAGGTATGGTTCCATCGGCAAAGTTTCTTATTTTGATTCCTAGAATACGATTTTCACAGAGCAATGCGCGATTTTTAAATCGACCCACCCTAGTAGGTACATATATTTACCAGGTGAGGCTTTGTCCTTCGCAAGAACACTCAAAGTGGTGAAGCAAAATCTTTCCGAAGACATTCGAACTAATGACGGTGTGTGCTACTACCCTAACGTAGTGGACATTCGAACTAGTCTGAAAACTGAAGCTACGCGGTCATCCATAATGAGCTGTTATATCCTAAGATCGGAAAACAGCAGTAAATATTCTCAACTTAAAATCAGTCGACTCTAATTCTAAAATATCGTTTTTTTTTTATTTAAGGAAGACTATTGAAATCAATGTTCAAACGTCTGCAAACTTTGGTCTACATTTTAAAAATTTTATCCAGGGTCCTTGTAAAATTTTAATCATGCAGCTGCGCCGAGGATTATACCATTTTCACCCATTAGGCAATGACTTCCACTTAGATTGCTTATGATTTCGAAGGCGGCATCTTTGGCCGAATAGTCACTCCCTAACGTTTCATGACGTTTCTCTGGTGTAGCTCGGCAGCATAGCGCGACAAAAGCATCCGCTGGAAAGTCTTCGGGGCTACACTTAGAGCTTCTAGGAAAGTTAAGTCGACGAAGGTATGAGTTCGAAGTCGCAGTCCTATAGCTTCTGTAATGGCATATGGTGTGATGGTCAGGAGGCGTGGTAGCGACTGGTTGTAGGGATTGCTACTGTTCGCACATCGGGAATTGTAGCTCTTAAAAACAGCCGAAAACACTGGAGGTGCCCTGTGCTACGAGAGTCTTGAGTATTAATAGACCATTAATAGCAACCGTAAGTCGCCTTTGTGCGTGACCGCCAAGGAGCCTCAAATGATTTAAAGAAATTGTGTTCGCGACGATTATTAGGAGTTAGCACTAGCTTAAACCACGCTTTGCACGAGATATGCAGACAAAAGTGTGGCTATTTTCTGTATCTCTATTTCTTTTCAGCAGACGCAGCATTACCAATTCCAAAGACTGGGGTTAGGTTCGAAGCCTCTCTGGAGTAAGTGAACGAGGGACAATCCCTCCGCAAGGAGCTACTCCTGAAAATTTTTGAACGGTCTGCGAGATCTTGAGACAAAAACCCCGGATCTTTCCGAAATGGCCAACACATTGATTTCCTTAAATACATACAAACAAAACCTTTCCTAAAATTTTTTTTTAAATAGAAAAATCAAGCTTTTTAAAGTAAGAACAACGGCGTACGCCGGCGCGCCGCCTACGCCGCCACCGCCGGTATATAATAGAGCCTACGCCGCCGCCGCAGATAAAGCGATCGACGTATACCTCTAATGTATGTATGTAACAGAATCTGGAGTGGAGCCGAGAGCCCCGGTAATGCAGAGCTCCGAACTCCGTTGCACCTTTTGAATCATTTTAAGATAGGTACTTTTAGCTAGTGCAGGCCACCAGACCAAGGCACCATAAAAAAGAATCATGCGCACAATGGCTGTGTAAATCCAGTAGGTCACCTTAGGGAGAATCCCCAGGAGGTGCCAATTGCCCTCTTGCAGGTGAACAGCTCTGCTGCTGCCTTCTTGGATCGCTCCACTATATGGTCACTCCATAATAGCTTCCTATACAGAATGATTCCCCAATACTTGACATAATCTCTAAACGCTAAGAACGTACCCCCAATTCTTGGCGGTTTAAGATTTGGTAATTCTTACCTCCTCGTGAAGAGGACAAGCTCAGTTTTATCCGAGTTGACTTCCAAACCTGTGGCGGTTTGTACTCCTAGAGCAGATCCAGGATGTCAGCTGGGTCCGTTGCCGCCACTAGAACCCATGCTCTAGCCCTTGGACGTGAGAGGATACCACGCGCCTCCACTACCTTGAGGCGCGCGCAAAGATATACCAACCCTATCAGCGTGACGGCGGCCCTATAGAGGTTTACCGACCTGGAAACGTCACAAGCAATTAGCTTGACATAGCCCTGGAACCACCCTGCATCGGTGTAAGATGGTGGTGGACCAGGGTTGTCTTTCTTAACCTTAACGGCCACCGTAGCGAGCGCGGCCTCCATCCACCTCTACTGTTGTTTCGGGATCCTGCATTCTTCGCTGCTCTCGTCTATAATGCCAATGATCTGCCGACCCTTGGCAATTTCGACGAAAGACCGCATCCAGCCTCCCTGCGTCTTGGCCCTTTTCGGTGCCGTGGGTTTCATCACTCTCGACTAAAACTTTTAAAATTACTAGAACTAAAAATTTAAAAATAAATAATGGTTTAAAACAAGGAAGGAAGGCTAAGTTCGGGTGTAACCGAACATTACATACTCAGCTGAGATCTTTGGAGACAAAATAAGGGAAAATAACCATTTAGCCAAATGAACCTAGGGTAACCCTGGAATGTGTTTGTATGACATGTGTATCAAATGAAAGGTATTAAAGAGTATTTTAAGAGGGAGTGGGCCATAGTTCTATAGGTGGACGCAATTTCAGGATATCGCCATAAAGGTGGACCAGCGGTGACTCTAGAATGTGTGTTGTACGATATGGGTATCAAATGAAAAGTGCTAATGATTATTTAAAAGGCAGTGGGCCTTAGTTCTATAGGTGGACGACTTTTCGATATAACGCCATAAAGGTGGACCAGGGGTGACTTTGTAATGTGTTTGTATGATATGGGTACCAAATTGAAGGTATTAATGAGGGTTTTAAAAGGGAGTGGACCTTAGTTATATATGTGAAGGCGTTTTCGAGATATCGACCGAAATGTGGATCAGGGTGACCCCGAACATCATCTGTCTCTTTTTTCATATTTGGTACAGTATTATAGCATTATTTTTTTTCATTTTTCGTAATTTTCGATATCGCAAAAGTGGGCGTGGTCATAGTCGGATTTCAGCCATATTTTATAACAAGATAAAGTGAGTTCAGATAAGTACGTAAACTAAGTTTAGTTACGATATATCGCTTTTTGCTCAAGCTATCGTGTTAATGGCCGAGCGGAAGGAGAGACGGTCGACTGTGTATAAAAACTGGGCGTGGCTTCAACCGATTTCGCCCACAGAAAACAGTTATCGTCACAGAATCTATGCACACACCAAATTTCACAAGGATTGGTAAATTTTAGTTCGACTTATGGCCTTAAAAGTATTCTAGACGAATTAAATGAAAAAGAGCAGAGCCACGCCCATTTTGAAATTTTGTTTTATTTTTGTATTTGGTTGCACCATATCATTACTGGAGTTAAATTTTGGCATAATTTACTTATATACTGTAAATTTTTCAAAGATTTTGTTAAAATTTGACTTAAAAACAATTTTGTTTAAAAGTGGGCGTGTTCGTCATCCGATTTTGCTAATTTTTATTTAGCGCACATATAGGAAAAGGAGCAACGTGCCTGCTAAATTTCATCATGATATCTTCAACGACTGCGAAATTACAGCTTGCAAAACTTTTAAGTTACCTTCTTTTAAAAGTGGGCGATGCCACGCCCATTGTCCAAAAATTTACTAATTTTCTGTTTTTCGCCATAAGGTCAACGCACCTACCAAGTTTCATCGCTTTACCCGTCTTTGGTAATGAATTATCGCACTTTTTCGGTTTTTCGATTTTTGTTCATTTTAAGTAGCGATATGAGATGAGTGCCCAGGAACCTACATACCAAATTTCATCAAGATACCTCAAAATTTACTCAAGCTATCGTGTTTACAGACGGACGGACGGACATGGCTAAATGAATTTCTTTTTTCACCCAGATCATTTTGATATATAGAAGTCTATATCTATCTCGATTAGTTTATGCCGTTACGGATTACCGTTATGCGAACAAAGCTAATATACTCTGTGAGCTCTGCTCAGCTGAGTATAAAAACTAAAGAAACACGCTTTTATAGCTAACCGAACTAAAAAATAGAAAATAATTTTCAATTAAAAAGAGTTTATATAACAGTAGTAGAAGGTCAAACAATCATTTATAGTTAATCACCTCAAAATAAAATTATAATAATATTTAAGTTATTAACAGAATAATTTAATTCACAGTAAAAAGCGTGGGGTGCTTGATATTGAATGTTACAATCATTCTATTGGCAACTATCTGAGAGGAAAGATATGAAATGTAGTCAAATGCACCCCACGCTTTTTACTGTGAATTAAATTATTCTGTTAATAACTTAAATATTATTATAATTTTAGTTTGAGGTGATTAACTATAAATGATTGTTTGACCTTCTACTACTGTTATATAAACTCTTTTTAATTGAAAATTATTTTCTACTTTTTAGTTCGGTTGGCGATAAGAGCGTGTTTTTTAGTTTTTTTAAACTATTATTTATTTGTATTTAAAAGAAAAAATTTCAATAGAACTTCATTCTTTTAGTTATCTTTTGTCTACAGAAAAAAACCTTTCCCGTGAAAAGAATTTTTGTTTTGCTACTGCGTAGTCAAAACGTGCTATACGAAAACTAGCACTGGAATTTTAAGTTCGGACAAAAACTAGCAGTTTTACTTTATAGCTGACGAAAACTAATACGCACACTGAGTTTCTTTGTTTTTTTACAAGGTTTTCGATATTCAATTATGTTATTTACATTATCACTAGCCTTTACCCGTCCCCGTCCGCTAGGAGAAAATATAATATACGGGCTATTCACGTTAGCCTGCTTATCAAGTTATATGTTTAAAAATAATCTCTGAACTAAATGAGCTGATAACCTGATAAGCACGCTTACGTGAGTGGTATAATACAGTTTTTTCGAATTTAAAGAAAAAAATCATTTAATTTTTAAGTTAAATTAAGTGATATGACCGGTGTGAAGAAATTATTATTCATAGAACAAAGGAGCAAAACATCAATTAGTTAAAAAAAATTAAATGAAAAGACGGGAATTAAATAATAAATAAATAAATGTAAGGCGCGATAACCTCCGAAGATATTTTATGGCTTCCAATTTGCGTCGTGCTTATTTTACTTTTTCCTACAAAGTAGCGGGAGGGGACCTACTTGTTTTATGCCGACTCCGAACGGTATCTGCAAGGCAGATGAGTTTTAACTGAGAGCTTTTCATTTCAGAAATATATTCGAAGTACTTGCCAAACACTACCGAAGGGCCACCCCGCTTAGAAAAATTGTCTTCTAATTGAAAAACATGTCTCTAAAATTTTGATGTTGCTTTGCCCGGGGAATGAGCCCAGGAATTTCGGTGCGGTAGGCGGAGCACAACACAACACGGCGGCCGCCATACAGGAGTATAATTGGTTAAAATACTACAAATTGGGTAATTTTAGTTATAACACAGTTCGTAACAGGATTCATTTTATTGTGTGTTGAATCACCACCCTCGGAAATAAGACTTGGATGAGATATTCAACAAAGCATAGTAAAAAACGTGAACATTTGTACGAAAAAGCGGTCAATTACCGGTTTCGAAATTGGTTCCTTGTCTAAAAACTTCACTGAATGGACGCTCACAAACATACTAAAAACTTCAAAATTAGAACGAAATGGCTGTGATAGATATTTCAGGTAAAACATAAACAATTTTTATTTCGAAGAATTTGCAGCAAATCCATGGCCATAAAAGCTCATAATATAAAAAGGCATGTGTGTTGAACTACCGATTTTGAAATTTCTTGCTTGTAGGAGTTTCCAAAATTGAAATCATTATTTACCTACACAAATATATGAAAAATTATGCTGGTGTGATCCAAAATGATTCCGAAAAGTCTCGTAATGATCGGGACGAAGGGTGTCGCTACTCACTTTGTGAGCCCTCGAATTATTTGACCCATTGAGTTTGTAATATTGGTGAGGGTTAGTATACTTAAAGATATAACGTTTAAAGATTGTTAAAAAGTAATTGTTCGAAGGGGTAGTGGGACGGGGGGAGCCATTTTCGAAAAATGTTTTTTCTCGGTCTAAAATTCCAACTCCTTTCCTTTCCTTTTTATTTTTTCAGCCCATCGCCTTTTCCCTTTCGCTCTTCTTCTTAACCACTTCCCGATGTTTAACCCTCATTAACACATTTCATGCAGATTTGGTCTACATATATCTCAGAAATGGGTCCACGTTTGGGTATAAAGCCACTTGTTAGCCATCTACGAAACCTAACGAAACTGACGCAGCTATGATTTTTAAAATTAGTTCGTCAGATTTTTAGTGATAATGTTAACAATATATCGCCTTCGTAATCAATTTTAAACAAATGGCGCCATCCTGGCCAACTTTTTGGAAAGAGGGTGCCCCATATATTAAACTTTTCTAAGAGGAACGCCTGTACCAAATCTAAAGCAAACCGAACCATAAATGAATCTAAAGCATACTCAAATCCCTTTACACACACACAATCTTTCATGAAAATCGGTCTAGTCGTTTAGTAGGAGTGCAGTTACAAACACACGTACACGTACAGAATAAATTTATATATTAAGACAGGTCGGTCCACTTCCCAGAATGAAAACTTTCTCAAATACTGTCTTAGTCAAAGATGTACATCTGTACCGAATTTCGAGGGAATCGCCTAATAAATTACATTTTTTGGAATAGGTCGATCCCTCGTAAACTTCTCGGACCAAATTGTGAATATAAAGTATCCTCACAACTTGGGGTCCTTTAACATAAATTGCGTGCATATAAGGAAGTTTAATAAAGAGCTTTAGGCAAATTTGATAGTGCAACGAATAAGGGCTCATAGTTTTCGTTGGTATGGTCATGGTTTGCGAATGGTTTAAGACTCTCCGGGCAAGAAAAAATTCTGGCCGACGCCTGCATTTTTCAGTCAAGATTGAGGACCACTATTGGGGTGGTACATATGGGTAAGTGGTTACGATTAATAATAAAGCCTTAAAGACAAATAATCACTTTCATTAACGTCGCGAAATTCAGCTATTGCAATGAATTTCATTACTCAAGGTTCCTTTAAAACTCTAGACAATGTAATTAACTAGGAAAACAAAAATAACTTGCTAGTTTTCATCGATCAGAAAACGAAATTGCTACTTTTCGTCAGAGGTTGCTAGTTCCCGCCAGCCATAAGCCGAAAGTAGTAGATTTCGTACGAGATTTCCATAGTATTAGTTTTCGTAAGAAATTCTTATGTGAGTAGAAATATTGTCCGCCATATGCCGCTATAGAAAACTTCACTATAAAAAGCCTCAACATTTCCGTTAATGCAACAGTTTTCGTTTTCAACCGGAACAGAAAATCCAAGAAAATGAAAAATTTAGCCGTTTTCGGCTTACTCATCATTTGCCTGCTGGCCTATCAGGCAAATGCCGAGGTTGCATCTTTATCCGAGCTGCGCGCAGTAGATGATAAAAAAACTTCGGCAGGACTCGAACAATTTGTTGATGATACTCCAACCAAGGTCAAGGAGATAAACACACAAGTTGAATCTGGCTTAGAATCACCTTCAGATGAGATAGCAGCCATAAGCGGCAGGAGCCTCTTTGGGGATCTCTTTGGTCCGTCTGAGGAGGAGTTGAAGAAGAAGTATAAGTCGAAGTATAAGAAGAAGTATAAGAAGAAGTTGAAGAAGAAGAAGAAGAAGATGAAGAAAGGAAAAAAGGGCAACAACACAAATGGTTCCGATGCTGGCGGTGGCTCCGATGACGGTGGTGGCGCCGATGCCGGCGATGACGCCGGTGGCGCCGGTGGTGACGATGCCGGCGGTGGAGACGATGCCGGCGCTGACGGCGAAGCTTAATAAACTTAAGTTATTGTATTTTTATACTTTAATTTAAGCTATATTTCATATAGTAATAAATGAGCAATGAATATAAAATTTGTATTTTGTGTTTTAAGTTATTACTTTGCATCTCACTTTATCCGGGTTGATTGTTTGGTTCCGATATTCCTTTCTGCCTTCAATTAAAGGTACATACTAATGAAATCTTCGGTTCGAGAGGATGCAAGTAAACTCTTTATTATTTCCGTTACATATTGTAGCAAGGAACTTAATGTTTTGGCTGGTGAGAGTTAAAGTGTAGATATACACATTTTTCGAAATCGCACCTACTTTCGCAGGAACGGTAATGTTGGAATTGATCGCTTCCCCATATTACAAAATAGCGAAAGAGGCGGCGAATTCGATACTCTAGTACCTGTGGTTATGCAGTAGGTTCCACCACCCAACTACCACGAAGTGAGAATGTCAATATCTGATGACGAACTATTGTTTAAATCATACATAAACCATTTTGCGTAATATAGTCGTACGAGCGCATGCCTCAAGTTTAGCCTCTTTGCATTTCAGGACACTTCATGATGAAGTACTGTTTGTGATTATTACTTTTATCGCCACTTGACTACGCTGTCGGGTACAAATTTTCAGGGCTCTCGTTATTCTATTGATTGATAATTTGCATACCCCCTCAAGGCTTGACAATTGCCGTAAATACCCAATGTGAGAATTTGGGCGATAATCCCATGCATCCTAGCGTCCTCATGCGGGCACGTAGTGCCACAAACGCTTCCTTCGCTCCCAGGCATAGTCATCCCGAAGCGCCTGTACTTTTAGAGCGCTCATTGTTGGTAGACATCTGACGCTCATGATGACTAAAACGTCATCCGGATACGCTGTGAGACTGGCTGATCCTCTGTCGAACCGCCTACGAAATTGGTTGATGGCCAGCGTCCACAGCATTGATATGATAAACCACTTTTCTGCGTTCCTCTGTTTACCGTTTTTGTGGCCCCGCATACACCCCATTCGCACGAGATCATTTTGCAGCTCAACTTGGAGCCGATCCAATTTATTAAGACCGTATGTGCTACAATCGAGTTGAGATTAACGATGATTGCTCGTCTTGGGACAATGCTGAAAGCTCGGCAATGTCAACTAAAATATCTAATTAATTTTTCTGGTGTTCTAGGATTTTCGCTATGTTCATGACCATTGTATTCGATGCATTATCAACTGACTTGCTTTTGGCGTTGGCATGTTGAGCTGAAGAAAATAATGCTTCATTCATATAGGACTTCACGTATAAAAAATATGCCAAACCAATCGGGCTGTAGTCGTTTTTGGTGCAGATGACTTGTTTTCCCCGCTTTCGGTATGAAGACCACTCGAGCCTCAACAGCATTCTATATGCCTCCCAGCACTCCTCGATTTCCGCAACTTTTGAAAACGTAAAGACGTCCTTTACCTGCGCTCTAAGAAGATCCAACTTTTTGTTACACCGAGGTGGATTTCCATTTCCCTTGAGTCTGCTCCGAATACAAAGTCTGCAGTATGCAGTTTAGAGTGATTTTCAAAAGAAGTTGTTGCACTGGTCCAACTCCTCTACGGTGGTAACCAGTGGCGGATCCAGGGGGGGGGGGTGATCTTCCTCCCCCCTCACCCGCTCTGATCTGGTACTTATGAAAATTATAAAAGTTTGTTTTAATTACATATAAAATTTTAAAATGTTTAGCTTTTATGTATGTATAATCTATAAGATCGTCCTAATCGCCGCCCCTCGCCACCCTCCCAAGATCTGCAATTTATAATAATTCGGTTGAAATATTTTGTGAAATGAATAGTTAGTTTAGCTATATATTCATTTCCAATTTCCATTTGTTTCGCTGTGGGTAAAATCAACAGAAAAAATGTACCATTCTGGTATTTGAAGAAAGAATTGCGTACTTTTCGCTGAAATTTGGCAGCCTTGGTTACTATTTCATGGTCACGGTTGCCACACCATATCTTTTTCTGGACGAAAATTTTTTTGAAAAAAAAAGAAGGCCCAATATTTTTAAAATGTCACAAAAAAATTATTTATATAGGCCTTCGCGAATTTCAGTCCCTACATCGCGTTAATGTGTTACTATTTGGCAACAGTAATACATTCACGCCAGGAAATATCCATTATTTTGAGAATTGTGGGACGCTCCGACTTATACTATACATAATTCTACATAAAGAAAAAAAATATATATAAAATTAAGTCAGCCTATAGTTCTCTGGGCAGCTCTTAGTAGTTGATGGAACATATCTTCCTCCGGTCCGAAATTCGGTTAATGCAGCGGAAATTCTATGAAAGTCGAGGGCTCGTGCTTTATGAACAATGTGGAGAGTTGCTTAAATGTGGGTAAACTTCTAGTATTTTTCAGCTAAGATAACTAACAAAAATAGTCGTGAATTAGCCTAATTGACACATTTATAATGTTTCAAAACATGTATAAGAGCTTTCAATACACGACCCTAAAAAACGGAATAATAAGATATCCTTTCCAACAGGTTGTTTAGGGTTCACAATAAGCGTAAATTTTTCATGAAACATAAACCTTCTCATCAAGATCAATAAAAAATGAGGGTTTTCCCAAAACAAAGTGAACACTTGTTGTTTTCATTTTATAATTATTGAACCGGAATTAAAGCTTATCATATTGCTTTTGCTGGTTTAAGACTCTGGCGGCGCCGTGGTGTAGCGGTAGCCTACTCCGACTACCACACCGAGGGAGCTGGGTTCAAGACCCGCACAAGAGCAAACTTCAGAATTTAAGAAAAAAGTTCACACAATTACAAAAAAGCATTTCGTAGTGGGGTCGCCCTCGACAGTGGTTTGGAAAACACTACGAAAAGTTTCTGCCATTAAAAACCTTCTCAGTGAAAATTCATCTGCCTTCTAGGTGCCGTTCGGAGTTGGCATACAAAATTAAAACCCCGTCCCGTATATTTGTGAGAAAAACTAAAAAGGGCAAGATTCAAACTTGAAGAGAAGCTCAGCCTAAATATTTTCTGAGATAAATCGGGCCAAGTATATATTTAAACTAAAAAGGGGCCAGATGCAAAATTGAAGAGAAGCTCAGCCTAAATATTTTCTGAGATAAATCGCGCCAAGTATATATTTGTTTTTATTTATTTTTTATCACGGTTCAAGCCTGCTTATTCAGTCGTTTATTTGCCAATTTAGCAATGTCTGGCTCCATCTTAAAATGCTGTGATAATTATTTCTTGGTCCTAAAAAATCTGAGAACGTGCGCTAAGTGATCCTATTGCCCTACTATGAAAAAAGATATACACACATAAAAATAAATCTTTTATTTCATAGTTTTGATATTGGCTGACACTTCGGCCAAAAATCCACCTGAATATGTATTGCAATGTGATATCTTGGAGAAGGGGAGTATGATTATAAACACGGCGAAAAACTTCATTAGACGAGTATTAGATACGAGTGACACGGTTTTTCACTCCGAGAATAAAAAACGTATAACACACATACTAAAGATGAATCACTTCCCTCCTAACGCAATACAGAGGTTAATAAAATAATACCCGAAAGATAAATGCCGGAAGAACAGAGAGAACACGACTACAAAATATAGATCTGTAGTATATATACCAGGTTTTTCAGAAAGATTGCAGGGCTCAGACATCTATGACAAGGAGAATATAAGAATTGCACACAAACCATCGTACACAACAAACATATTTTTTAATAACATGAAAAGCAAAATAACAAATTCAGACAAACATAATGTAATATATAAGATTACATGTTCGGGAAATGAAAATAATAACTGTGGAAAAGAATATGTGGGTACAACAAAGAACAAATTAAAAACAAGAATAGCAGGACACAGATCGGATATTAAATGTAGATCATCTGGCAACATTCATAAAACAGCACTTGCGGCCCACTGTACAGAGAACGAACACCAACCAGATTTTAAAGCGGTGAGCATACTAGAGCAGGAGACAAATTATAGCAAAAGGTTTACGTTAGAAATGCTACACATAGCAAATACATCACCAAGCAAGAGACTAAATTACAAACCGGACACAGAAAATTGCTCACATATTTATAGACACTTACTTGACTCACAAAAGAACAAAAAAAAAAAAAAAATTAGTTCTGAACTGCATGGCGAATTAACAAGTGTCGTGCATCGGACAAGATAATTAATGTATGTATGTATGGAAAAATTGTATCCCAATTGTATTCAGTTTTATATGTGAATATTTATTTGTTATTGTTATAGCCCCTGAAGACGATCTCCGAAGGAGATTGAAATATATTGGGAAATATTTAAAAAAGTGTTTTATTACATTGGACCTTGAGCCGGCAAAAATCACAGTTTGACAAAAAAAAAAAAATTTTGGAGAAAAATCTATAATTTTGTTAATCGGTCTTGGTTTAAGTATATATTTTAGTGGCGCAAATAAATCAATTTTTTAATCACTTTTGCTCTCGCTTCCGTACAAAGAACCAGACTGGACGAAAAGTGGCCATCAGAGCAAACCTAAACAAAAAGCACCAGTTTTGTATAAATGGATCGAAGTGGTAACCATAGCCGCTAAGTCAAAAGTACCGTTCTTCGAATCTGCTGTGAACAGTGTTGTCGTTGAGAATTTTCAAAAAGCAGTCAATGGGGATTTTACTTTTATGCTACACTTCCACATAGAAGCGTGCCACAAACTTTGTGCAGCAAGACCGCACCAAAATTATACATTGAACTGATCGGTTAAAGTCAAGCCCTTAGCAGTGCACCTTTTGATTGGAATTTTTAACAGCTATAAGCTGTAAATCAATTTAAAAGGACTAATAAAAATCCTTCACTACGTTAAAATACCCAAAAAACTATGGTCATATTCACAATCAATGTTGTGTAGGTAGGCTTTTTAAAATAATTTGCTATGGACAATATGTCACAAAAGCTGTGACCAAATTTGTAGTATAGTTAACTATATTTCGACTTTGAATACGCACCTTTATTTTAAAGTTATGGATTTCTTATAAATTCGAAAGGATATAATTTCTGAATCATATTTCTATAGATACTTCTTAAAATAATCAAGTGCGTTTTTAATTTTGATATTTATGACTAGGAAAATATTGAGCCCCAAAATAATTCTAAAAATATTTGAAATAGTTTTCAAAGGAGCAAAATGTTCTAAAAAGGATGAAATCTCCGCAAACCGACACAAGGAAAACACTGCATGTATGTGCATATGTATTTCAATAAATCGCTCTTTGAGTGCCCGCAAACGTTCATGCCATCTGAGAGGTAAATTCTAAAAATTCATACTGAAAGCTAAAAATTCCCGGAATTTTCCCGAATTTTCTAAAAAGTCTTATTTGGATTGTTGGTGTTATATAATAATACATATTTTTATAAAAATATCGAAAATAATGAAGGTCGAAGCAAAACTTAGTAAAAACTGGAAAAATCTGAGTGATGATGACTTTTGTAGATGAGTGTAGATATGTATTTGTGTTTGTATGAATAATTTTAAGGTCACTTTATCTTACTTAAAAAGTTGACTTAAATTGCCCCCCTCCCCTCCCAAATCGTGACGGATCCCCCCTGGTGGTAACCTCCTAGGGTTTCCCCAGTTTTCCTGCTACATCTATTCATACTCTCCTCCCCATACGCTAGCTTTTTGTAGTTGGCATCTATCTACATATACTAATAATTTAAAAAAAATGCTTGTTCATGTTTTTCCAGGAAAAATTTTCCGTTTGTCCACCTTTTTTTAAGAAGTTATTTCAAAACAAATTCCCATTTTTTAAAATTTGAAGTTTTTCCTATTTATTGTTATAAATCCACTTGGAAAATGAAATACCATTGATATAAAGCTCTTTTTTGCAAAGGTATAGCTTATTTTATTCATCCACGACCCTTTTAAAAATCGTTTATATAAAAAGTGTTCGAGAGAAAAGTTCTTCGAAAGATTTATGGACCTCTACGCGTTGGCTATGGTGAGTACCGAAGAAGATTTAATGATGAGCTGTACGAGCTATACGCAGACATCCACATAGTCCAGCGAATTAAAACGCAACCGTTGCGCTGGCTAGGCCATGTTATGCAAATCAAAGATGATGCCCCGGCCAAGAAAGTGTTTCTATCGGAACCCGCCTATGGAAGCAGAGGTAAGGGCGGCCGCCACTCCGTTGGAAGCACCAGGTCGAAAACGATTTAAACTCCCTTGGTGTGACCAATTGGCGCCGGTTGGCGGAGCGAAGGAGCGACTGGCGCGCCTTGTTGGACGGCCATAACCGTTTAAACGGTTAAAGTTCAAAGTTTATTAATAAATGTGTACATACGAGACTATTGTCTCTTAACGTACATCAACATTCGGATATTTATCAACAATGCAATTCTTTTAATTTCTAAATTTATTTTTAATATATATTATATTAAATAAATAGATTATGAAAACTAATTCAAGCGTTAAGCGCCAATTAAATAAGTAATGTAAAAGTGCGCGTGGTCCTTAACCGATTTCGTTAATTTTTCTTCAAGGCATTGCTTATGGTAAAGGCAACTTCTCTGACGAATTTTGTTACGATGGGTTTAAGGATTTTTGATTTATGACTAATAATATTTGCAAAATTGATTTTATCAGAAGTGGGCGGTGCCACGCCCATTTTAAAATGTATTTATTTTTTTCAAATTTTAATCGAGAGTCTCAATATTAGTCCATGCGTCAAATTTCAACATTCTAGGTGTATTATTTACTAAATAATCAGGTTTTTTGTGTTTGCAAAATGTTATATTTATAAAAAGTGGGAGTGGTTATTATCCAATTTCGTTTATTTTCAATACCAATCTATTCTGGGTCCAGGTAAGCTCGTGTACCAAATTTGGTGAAGTTACCTCAATATCTACTCAAGTTATCGTGTTAACGAACAGACGGATGGACGGACATGGTTCAATCAATTTTTTTTCGACACTGATGATTTTGTTATATGGAAGTCTATATCTATCTCGATTCCTTTATACCTGTACAACCAACCGTTATCCAAACAAAGTTAATATACTCTGTGTGCACAGCATGCTGAGTATAAACAACGTTTTTTATAAAGAGCTTTGCATTATTTAAAGGATTTCTTGCTTTGTTGCAGGATTTCTATAACTCTCCTGATACTAATTTACCATTTAATACCTACTCTGACAAGGTTTCACTATGAACATAGAATTGTATTCGTGGCGCTAGACCTATCAAAGCCTTTGACGTGGTCAATCACGTCGGGCTACTACAAAACTTGGAGGGATCTATCTACCTTTCCTAATAGTATCAAAGGCTACACCCCAAACTATTCGAATTATCGGCTAGCATCGATCTAGTTTAGGATCGCAACATCCAAACCAAGAAGAATAAAACAAGGGGTACATACCAAACGGTGGTATCTTTTGTTTAATTTTCTGTAACGACAGCCTGTTGTAGTAAAGGCAACATAAATTGATCAGAACCCTAGGAAACACGTCAAACCAAAGCACCCTATCGTTGAACATATAAAGCAACGTCGAACAATCAAACCAGTTGCCAATGCCTAATACACAACCAGTTCAAGCCCCAATTTGTGTGTATGCATGTACGTATGCATGTATGTATGTATGGAAAGTATTTTCCCTTCTGAAAGCGCGAATGGCTATATAGCTTGTAGGTCTCGGTTTGAATGGCTTTGTAGGCATGTATCTGCGAATAACGATTAGTGGCAAGAATGTATGGGTAATTCCTTCGGGTGTTGAGCGAAAAACGCGCGAGGGAAACTTGCCATTGCACTTTGATGGCGGCTGCGCTTAATAGCCGAAATAAAACTTAAATTAATTATCGAAGTGTCCAAGACTGAAAAGGACGTCTTACGGTTAGAGAGTGCGTGAAAAAAAATAATAATATATATTAAAGTTTAAAGTAAGCAGTTGAAAGTGCCGAAATTCTTTTTATGGCAAATTTACGGAACCGGCCACCGGTACACTCAAAAACGGGCCTGCAGCAAGCTATAAGGTATGTAAGTGGAAAATACAGTTCGTTTAAATAAAATCATAAAATTTAGTGAAATATAAAATTAAATTAAATCTAAAATTTAATAAAACCTAAAATTAAATTTAAAATAAAATTAAATTAAATCTAAAATTTAATAAAACCGCGGCCACCGTGGTGTGATGGTAGCGTGCTCCGCCTATCACACCGTATGCCCTGGGTTCAACTCCCGGGCAAAGCAACATAAAAATTTTAGAAATAAGATTTTTCAATTAGAAGAAAATTTTTCTAAGCGGGGTCGCCCCTCGGCAGTGTCTGGCAAGCGCTCCGATTGTATTTCTGCCATGAAAAGCTCTCAGTGAAAACTCATCTGCCTTGCAGATGCCGTTCGGAGTCGGCATAAAACATGTAGGTCCCGTCCCATGATTCAATTACTAGAGGTTTGTTCTCCAACTGACAGCAGAGCTTTGACACTCCCAAATTCTAAAATCACTCCGGGTTGCATTTCTGTAGGAAGGAAAAACGGGAATAATTTTTCCCCATGATGGTAAGAATGGTAGTAGACTAGTAAGAAAGGTAGTATATTAATAGTTATCATTCACTTTTTACAAACATTTAATAATAAATGAAATTAGCTTCAATATACATATATTCAAACTAAATATATGTATATACACGATTGGTATGCAAAGATATCCAAAAGAAGCGCGCCCGCGATTGCCGGCTATTGGTTTTTGACTAGTTCATTGCAGTGCATTATTTAGGACGATGGTAGTGGTCGTGTTGGCGCCTGTCCACTCGCCGCGCACGGCTGCGCATAAGAAGTTCGCCGCCGTTGATGTATTGATAAAGGCGGCTTAAACAGTACCATACAGATACTTTCGCGGGGACTGCGAATCTTTGCAACAAAACATATGCAAATTCAAGCTTTTCAAAGTTTGTATATGGGGTATTCCATCCCATTTCGACCAATTTTGAACCCGACCCCTTTAGAATTGGCTGAAAGTTTCTCTTCTTTTTCTAGCTTACGAAAGACGTTTTTCAAATTTTTTTCAACTTTTTCATCCAACTCAAAAAAAGTTATGAATTTAAAAAAAAAACACCGTTTTTGTGTTCAAAATGCTATAAATTTTTGAAAAATTAACCGTTTGGGACCTTTTTTTTCTTAAAAAATTTGTTTTTAAATGTACTTTTCGGAAAAAATACAAAAAAAATTTTAAAGTTTTTTTTTTTGTAATTTGTCAGTTTTTCGAGATTTTTTTTTTTTTCTCATAAAAAACTTCAATCAATTCTGCAATCATCCCCACTAATCCCGGAGTGGGCCGATTTTTATTTTGTTTTTTTTTTTTATTGAAAAAAAAAAAACTTTAAACATTTTTTTGTATTTTTTCCGAAAAGTACATTTAAAAACAAATTTAAAAAAAAAGATCCCAAACGGTCAATTTTTAAAAAAGTTATAGCATTTTGAAAACAAAAACGGTGTTCTTTTAAAAATTCATACCTTTTTTTGAGTTGGATGAAAAAATTTGAAAAAATTCTGAAAAAACGTCTTTCGTAAGCTAGAAAATGAAGAAAAACTTTCAGACAATTCTAAAGGGGTCGGGTTCAAAATTGGTCGAAATGGGATGGAATACCCCATATGTACTTTGTATTAATTTCTTACAAATACATAATTCTTGTATGCTCACATTGTCCGTTAAGTGCACCGGTAAGCAAGACAAGATTTTCACAGGTGCTAGGAATGCGAATTGGAGAAAATTCGCTTCAACCATTCGACAGTATATGACCAAACCTTCAAATATTCATGAACAGTTTCAATGGAAAAAGTGATTTTATTATAAATATTTTCATTAACATTTTAATTTAAATTTTACTTTAATATAGTTAATTAGGTATAAGTGAATTTTAAAATATTTGCTACAAATTGGTTATTTTAACTGAAATAATATAATTATAGGTGACTTAATTCTAAAATCATAACACGGCCTGGTTGTA
This sequence comes from Eurosta solidaginis, assembly GCF_040869045.1. Lineage (NCBI taxonomy): Eukaryota > Metazoa > Arthropoda > Insecta > Diptera > Tephritidae > Eurosta > Eurosta solidaginis. The sequence goes on along the minus strand of NC_090322.1, from coordinate 230,098,114 downwards.
AAAGGCGATACGCCCCCATAAGACCTGAAAATAAATAAAAATGTTTACCAATTGCAATAATAATATATTAGGCGTAGCTTTACTACCTTATCAATATGCCTAGGGTGTGGAAACTGTACAAGTTGCGCTCGCAAATGTTAGTTGTTTGTCGGATTGTTGAAAATTGTCCAATCCGGTATCACGATTGCCGTTAAGGATTCAGGTTCGGCCCTAACCTCAAGAAGTTCATTTCGAAAATTGGTCCGATATGGTCGAGTATCAAGGGATGCGTATCACTGCCAGTTATAACATGAATGAATTATAATGACTTACATATGTTTAGTATATGTAACTAGACTTATTAATATTATTACACAAAATTGGTTTTCATTCAAAATCTTGTAATGATAAAGAACCAAAGGTGTGTACGACTCTAATTTTGTCCATGAGTGTATGTGTGTGCTTTCAACTAATTTAAACAGGCTAAAACTGAAAGTGAACTACTTATGCAAGTTAAGGAACATGGCTTCACTCAAATCAGGTGGCAAATATAAACAAATTCTTTAAACGTTGCTATTTGATTTATTTACGAAATCCGTTGTAACATTCCATTCCCACATACTGACATTGCGTTAGCCAGCTGATGCAATGCCAGGAGTAAAATTACTAAGGTATGGTATTAAGATAAAGATCCTATTCAATATGCCTATTGTAAACTATTTGTAAGTTATAAATAAGAGTAAAATGTAAAGCTTAGTCAGTTTTTGAGCGGCATTGAAATAAAGTGCAAGAGTTTTTTAAAAACTCAATTTACCCAACATTAACTTTAATTGGCGATCCTGCCAGGAGCCACGCAGTGATAGCCTGTAAAAAGGTTGCGTGTCCTCCGGAGTGAAAAAAAAAACACTGTAAAAATTAAAATAAAACAAGTATCTCTAAAAAGGAGAGAAAAGAAACAAAAAAACACTGTAAAAATTAAAATAAAATAAGTATCTCTAAAAAGGAGAGAAAAGAAAACAAAAAAAAACACTGTAAAAATTAAAATAACACAAGTATCTTTAAAAAAGAGAGAATAGGAAAAAACACTCTAAAATTAAAGCAAACAAAAATATTTGTCAGCTTACAAGAAACCTAAAAACGCGAAGTACGTAACTCCAGAAAGTGAAAGGACCACCAACATATGAACAGCAGCATTCATCCACAAAGCGAAAAAGGATCTAATAGAAGGACGAGAATCCGAAGAAGAAGAAGCGTAAGCTAATGAATAAAATAGTTAAGGTATATGTTAATACATAGTATGTATAAATAATTATATGTATGTACATATAAATTAGAAGATTATAAAAGTGAAAGCAAAACAAGAAGAGATAAAGCAAAATTAAAAAATAAAATTTATATGAAGTTCTGAAAGATTGTGAAAGAAGATTTGAAAAGGGTAAATAGATCTGGATTCTTTGATAGAAGATTTGACAAAAATGTCATTAAATAATAATAATAGTACCACTAATATGGATGTAATATCTAGATTGATTGCCGCCATTACGGCATCATTACGAACGGAAGTAGAGCAAATGAGGCGACAGATACAGGCCATCAACACCAGTGATGCTGTGACCGAGTTTGTACCAGAACAAATAGATTCAAATATAAATTGTGACGAACTTTTAGACGTTATCAAATCTTTGCCTGTTTGGGGGTAAGATAAATAATTATGTAAGTTGGCGCGAAGCAGCTAATAATTCCATGTCCTTGTACACAAGGGGAAGAAGGAAATATTTCGCGGCGTTAACAATTTTAAGGAATAAAATTACCCGTGAGGCCAATCACGGAACAGTTTTGAACTTCGACACAATTTTTAGTCGTCTGGACTTTGCCTTTGCTGACAAAGGGCCAAGTCATATAATCGAACAGGAGATGAGTGTCCTGAGACAGGGATCGAAATCCCTGATAGGTTTCTATAATGAGGTTAACGAGAAGTTGACGCTTCTCATAAATAAGACCATAATGACTCATGGGACAAGCTCACCCATAACTAAAGAGCTAAACTCTAAAAACAGAGCCACTGCTCTGCGGACCTTTATAACTGGGCTTAATCACCCATTAGATCAAATATTGTTTACCTTGGCACCAAAGGATTTGCCAAATGCCCTTGCCAAGGCTCAAGAGTTAAATGCCAATCAAATGAGTTCACAATTTGCTTTGCAATATTCGCAAAGCCAGCCGCAGAAAAGTCTTAATTCATCTCCCCACAGACTTCCTATAATAATCGGAGAAGTCAGGAGTTTCAGAATAATTTGAGGTACCCGCAAAAATATAGTCCAATATTCGGCGACGATAAAAAACCCGTCCAGAGCCAATGGATGTAGATCCATCCCTGCAAATTGAGAATAGACCTAGTAATAGATATATGCCACAGGGAGTTAGAAACAATTCGCAAAACAATAATTTTAATAAAAGAGTTGGAGGTTCGCAAGTCAGTGCGAAACCACAGGAAAAAGTACATCGAGTAAATAATATTAATGAAGGCCATTTTTAAGGCCAAAAGTAAGCTTGGCATATATGTATCTGTATGACCAATCTATAAAAAAAGATTTTGAAATTTTAGTAGATACAGGTGCAACATCCTGTTACATTAGGAAGGGAATTTATTGGAATCCAGAAGAATTGGATATTTATAAGAGGATAAAAACCATTAATGGTTATACAATAATAAGATTTTACCACGAAATTCATCTGTTTGGTGTTAAGGAGATTTTTTACGAAATTGACAACTTGGAGTCAGATCTCCTTATAGGTTATAATTTATTGCGGAAGGTCAACGCTTTAGTGGATCTGGAAAACCAGAAGTTAATTGTTAATAGAATTGGAAAAATTTATGAATTTGGGGAAAGGAGTGCACAGTTGTGAAAAGGAAAGTGAGGTTGATAAAGTGAACTTTGTGGCAATATAAAGAATCTTCGTCAGAAGATAATTGATGTTATAAAAAAAGAACATGAAGATGTTGATTTGGATTTACCATTCAACACAGATGTCAGAGCAGAAATTCGCATGGATGAGGAAAGACCCATTTGGTCCAAACAATATCCATATCCAATGTCTGTTAATGGTTTTGTTAATGAAGAAGTCCAAAGTCTATTGCAGAAGGGGATTATAAGGGAAAGTAAGAGTCCATATAACTGTCCATGTTGGGTAGTTCCAAAAAAGGGAATTAATAAGGATGGAAGTCCTAAGTTAAGCTTAGTGATTGATTTTAAAAAAATGAACAAAAAAACTATTCCGGATAGATATCTGATGCCGAATCCAGAGATCATACCTTCAAATTTCGGGGAATCAAAACATTTTTCAACGATAGATCTCGAATCTGGATTTCATCAAATATTAATGAGAGAATAGGATATTGAAAAAACGGCGTTCTCCGTTAATAACGGGAAGTATGAGTATGTGCGGATGCCCTTTGTCCTTCGCAACGCTCCCAGCATATTCCAACGGACTATTAATAATATTTTGCATTAACATATCGGGAAGTTTTGTCATGTCTACATTGATGACATTATAGTATATTCACGTAATTTGGAGGATCATTTGAAACATTTAGAATTGGTAATAGAAGTACTGAAAAAGGCCCATATGAAAATATCTCTGGAAAAGTCTAGGTTTATCGAGCAAGAAGTTGAGTTTCTGGGATACATTGTATCTCATAAGGTCATTAAAACCGATCCAAAGAAAATAGAAGCAATAAAAAGTTATCCATACCAAGAACTCTACGTCAGGTTAGAGGATTTTTAGGTTTAACGGGATATTATAGGAAATTTATAGAAGGTTATGCTAAAATAGCAAAACCAATTACAAAATATTTACAAGGGGAAAATGGTAAAATCTCCCAATATGAATCAAAAAAAAAACTATTGTCAATCTAGACCAAGAGGCAATAGCTGCTTGCGAAAAACTAAAGGGATTGTGGTGTTAGCAGATAGAATTGATACAACCAGATTTTACAAAAAAAATTTGTTCTAACAACAGATGCATCACATGTAGCCATAAGAGCTGTGTTATCTCAAGAGGGGAGACCAGTGACTTTTATTTCAAAAACATTAACCACGACTGAAAAAACTATGCGACAAATGAAAAGGAATTATTTGCCATTGTGTGGGTATTGAAGAATTTACGAAATTACCGTTATTCGGTGAGAGATTTGGAGATTCACACCGACCATCAACCATTATCATTTACAATTTCTGAAAGAAATCCAAATATGAAAATGAAAAGATGGAGGGCATTTATGGAGGAGTTTTCCCCAAAAATTATTTATAAAACAGGTGCAATAAATGTGGTTGCAGATGCTTTAACCCGGCAAATTTTAAATAATGTAACAGAGTCGGAAAATGATGAAAGTAACTCAAGCGACTCTCCAACTAATACACAACATTCTGCAGAAAGTAGTGATGAATATCAAATTGCTGCAACAAAAAAACCATTAAATCATTTCAAACAGCAAATCCTTATTGATAAGGGTGCTAGAATTACAGCCTTAGAAACCATATTTCCATTTAATAACAAACGCTTTTTGATCGAATATGATCAACCTGTAAATATTCCTTCGGTTTTGCAGAATTTTTGAATCCAAAATTGGTTACCGCAATTTACTGCACACCAGAGGTTATGGAATTAAACATGTCTTAAGAGAAACTTACCCATCGAAAAAATTTATGCATTCTAGATCTTTCCCTAATGATATTACTAATAGGGAGGACCAAGCGGCTATTATGGAACAAACTCATAATCGCGCACACCGCAATTATAGAGAAAACTTAAAACAAATCAAAGATCAGTACTATTGGCCCGAATTAAACAATATTCAAGAAATTGAGAAGTATGTAACAGGAATAAATACGACAGGCGTCCGAAAAAGATTCCAATTGGGGAAACGGGGGAGAACAAGTACATATTGATATTTTTTATGCTCAACATTTGAAATTTATTACTTGCATTGATGCATATTCTAAATATTTGGTAGTAAAGCAAATTGAAGATAAAATTAATTTGGAGGAAAAAGTAATGGAAGTTATCCAAAGTTTTCCTGAGTTAAAAGAAATGACGGTTGATAATGAACCTGGGTTTATTACAATGCAGTTTTAATCTTTAATGCAAAGAGTAGGAATAAGAATTATTTTTTGTAGTCCAGGTCATAGCACAACTAATGGACAAGTTGAAAGAGTGCATTCGACCGTAATTGAAATTGCGCGTTGCATTAAACACGAATATAATTTAATAAGTTTTGCTGAGTCGATATATCGTGCTGTGCATCAATACAATAAAACGATTCACTCAGTAATAGAAGAAAAACCATTTCAAATACTTTTTAATAAAGTGCCCCTTGATGCAGTTCGGTCAAAGCTTTTGACTGCGCAAAATAAAATGTTAGATAGGGAAAATAGAAACAGGGTTAGTAAAACATACCAACGTGGCGATGTTATATATGAAAAGATTATAGGGGAGAGAAATAAGCTAAAACCTAGATTTAAAAAGCAAGTGGTAAAGGAAGATTTAGGAAATAAAGTTAGAATCAATTATAGGAATAGAATAGTACATAAAGATAACATTAAATCTTAACTTTAATTACAGGGAATGGGGTTAATCATATTTCTGGCATTAATTACTATAGTAGGGACGGATATAATCGATTATACAAGAGAAGATTATGTATTAATAGAAGATGGAGACGTAGCATTATACAACGACTTTGGTGACCTTTTCCATGTTACAAATTTAACTTATTTTTCCGAAATATTACTACTAGATGAGGAGGATTACAACAAAAATTTAGGTTATGATAATGGTTATAGCAGCGGCGCCTAAACGCTGCCGATGAAGGAATTTAGCAGTTCCCGAAATGGATCTATACAACGAGCTTTGGCAGTTGTCTAAAATTTTTTCTTTCTTCTATTCTAATTTAAAATTTTTTCAAAGAAAAAAAATATATTATAACAATAATAATGATAAAATAATTATTGTTAGGCCTTGAGCTCGATATTAACTCGCGATATTACAAATCAGTAGGCCGATATAACAACAAAAATTGTTATGATAATGTTAAGGAAATTGACATACGTGACGAGTTTCATATGAATATGGACCCAGAAATAGATCTAATACAGACGTTGTAAGGGCAATTAAAAAAAACGGAGAGACGTTTAAAAAGAGGAATTAATGAATTAGGGACTTTATGGAAGTGGATAGCCGGTACCCCGGATAACGACGATTTAGTTTTGGTAAATAATAAATTAAACGAGTTAATTTTAAATAACAACAAACAATTTATGACAAATTCAGAAGTATTTAAAGTTATTTCTCAATTATCAGAGACAATAAAAAACGCAAATAAAAATGATCATGCTACACAACTAAGGAAACGTAGGAATAAATTTTTACTAAATGAATTACAGAATATTATTCATACAATAACTTTAGGAAAATTAGGAATTTTGAATCCAGCAATTTTACATTTAGATGAAATTAGAGACATTATTGCAAACGAACATGGACGATTGAGTGTGACAGATATAATAGATATTTCTAATTTTAAAATATTACAGAATAAAGATTTAATAGTTACTTATATTAGGTATCCAAAAATTTTTTTAGATTGTAAATTTTACGAAGTAAGAGCAATAGCTAAGCAAGATGGTAAGTTATTTATCGAAAAAGAGATTGCAAAATGTGAGAATCAATATGTTAATGTTAAAAATTGTAAGAAAGAAATAGTGAATGTATATTGTGAAATAAAATCTTCAGATTCTTGTTTAGTGGATGTTTTGTTAGGAAAAACGACTAGATGTATAAAAATTAAAGAAAGGAATAAAGAAATTGATGTAATAAAAGATGGTGTTACTTTAGTTTCAGGAAATCATACTGTTGACAATCATAATGTAAATGGAGTTTAACTCGTAACTTTTATAAATCAGTCAAAGATTGACAATGTAACTTATGAGAACACAGATGAAAAAATATGGAAATATGTAAAAAATAATAAATTCAGTAGCTTTGAAATTGTTAAATATATAGAATCTGACGACTTAAATTTAAAATTTGAAAATATAAACTTTATTGATGTCATAAAAGGTGAAATAAAATCAAAACCCATATTTTGGATAGGTTTAATAATAGTAACAGTTATATTTATGATAATAGTATTAGTCAAAGCTGTTAATCAATACAAAATATTTAAGCAAAGAAAACAAACTGAAATTAATAAAAATATATTTAAAAATTTAAGTTCTCAAATTGAAATATTAACTAATTCGCTGTATGAAACAAGGACGTTTCATCTGAAGAAAGGGGGGAGTTAAGGAACATGACTCCACTCAAATCAGGTGGCAAATATAAACAAATTCTTTAAACGTTGCTATTTGATTTATTTACGAAATCCGTTGTAACATTCCATTCCCACATACTGACATTGCGTTAGCCAGCTGATGCAATGCCAGGAGTAAAATTACTAAGGTATGGTATTAAGATAAACATCCTATTCAATATGCCTATTGTAAACTATTTGTAAGTTATAAATAAGAGTAAAATGTAAAGCTTAGTCAGTTTTTGAGCGGCATTGAAATAAAGTGCAAGAGTTTTTTAAAAACTCAATTTACCCAACATAAACTTTAATTTACATACTTTAAAATGTGTGCTTAAAATGTGCAGAACCAGTCACTCACCGTCACAATGGTTTTGGATGGGTGTCCTTTATTTTTGATTAATCTGAAAAATGGTCACGAATAAATTTTAAATTTATGTTTTACAATTAATTGTCTTACCTCAAACTAAGCAATCGAATTCATAACAATTAAACTGCAGCAGCGGGTATTTCGTAATGCTTAACACCTGCAAAATCAAGAATAGTTCCTGTATATTGCTTCATTAATAAATTTTTGTCTAAACTTACCAATTTTCATGTGATCAAAACAATTTTTTTTTTTTCAAAAATAAATAAAAATTACAACGTCAGTGTTGCTGAAATATATTTTATTCTAAGATTTTGCCTTTAACTCCTTTTTTTAAACAAACTTGCCAAGAAGCAAAACAGTCAGGGGATGTCAGTTCAACTTGGGAGCAAGATGGCCGCAATTGTCAAAAATTTTGGCTATCGAGCAAACCTCTTGTGATTGAATCATGGTCCCGTCCGGCCAATTTGTAGGGAAAAATCAAGAGGAGCACGACGCAAATTGGAAGAGAAGCTCGGCCTTAGATCTCTTCGGAGGTTATCGCGCCTTACATTTTTTTTTTTTTTTTTTTAATAAAACAGAAAATTTCCGGGAAGTAGACCAGAGACGGACTGGGACTGGGATTAAGACTAGGACTAGGATTGAAAATGAGACTGAGACTCAGAGTGGGACTGGGAATGAGACTCGGAATGGGACTGGAACAAAATACATACCACCCTCTGGGACTGGCGATAAGATATGAAGAAGAATGAGAAAAACTTGAGAGAAGAGAAAAGAGAGAAGGTGAAGGAGACTGAGAAAGAGATAGAATGAGACGAAGATGGAGATAGATGAAGCGAAAATACGGAGGTAGGAGTGAATACAAAGATTAGGAAAAAGTGTAGAGGGGCGAGGGCAGAGTTAAACGGAAAAAGCTTATTAAAATGTATGCAGATAGACCAAATTTAGGGCAGAACAACGTCTGCCGGGTCTGCTAGTTGCAATTATATATATGTATATAATTTTTGTGTATGCCGAGCGAATTATTATTAATTTGTGAGGAGAATTTAGCCTTGGAGTAATTCCACGTTTAGGGTTAGAATTTATTTTTGCACTAAACTTTCGGTTAATTTTTGGTCTTTTGATTTTTTGTTCATAAATTTGTTTACACAGTTTGTTTGTGAACTCAGGCCCACAAAATTTGATTTTTGGAATAGCTTTTCCTAACTTTTGGGAAAGTTGGAACCGGGATTTTTCGTTCATTTCATTTATTGCATTGCATTATTTTGCTTTCGGGTTTATTGCTTTGGCTTATCACATTTAAAAAGAAAAAAAATAAAGAGCTTTTCAGCCGCGATATATAGAATCATAAATATATATATCTATAAGTATATACACATACGTATATATTTCGTGGGAACATTTTTTGTAAGCCATAAGGCTCGCTCCATTTGCACCACACACTACACTGGTTATTTACCTAATCACTGCGATTTTTATTTAACTGGTGCCGCCACCAATCCATAAATCCATTTTCTTTAACTCGATGTTAATTGGGCTGCGGCGTTTTAGCCCATGACCGCGTGACTAAAAGCGGAAACTCATCCAAGGTAGCTCTTCTCTGAAATACATATTGTTAGGCATTGGATGGCAGATCGCGTTACTATCTGTCATTATCAATCATTAGGTAAATACGCATGTATTTTATTGTGAATTTTCAGCACGGCTCTCCGAGATGCGGCGCCTCATCGAGGGATAAAGCGGTAAGTGGAATACAAAAATACACCACGTTTACCTATTTACCACACGCAGTGCGTGCTTATGCTTTTTTTTTTTTTTTGCCTTTATTTGCCATTTTTTTAGATCTGCTTGGGAAAGGAATATGAATTAGTGTTGGATTGGGAAAAGCCCACAGCAGCGGCCGTGGTTATAGAACCACTTAACTGAACAGGTGATAAGCATTGCAAATCTTATTATTTTTTTATATAATTCTTCTTACACATTTTTATACCTTTCATGAACATGAAATGGTATATTAACTTTGGTCCGATGTATGTAACGTTGAGAAATATAGAAGATAGACTCACCATTAGGTATACCGAATTGATCAGGGCGACGAACTGAGTTGATATAGCCATGTCCGTCTGTCCGTCTGTCCATTTTACCGCAAACTAGTCCTTCAAATTTTGAGATATCTCAATGAAATTTGGCACAACGATGTATTTTTGTATTATATTAGACATTTGTCGGATCCGGTAGGATCGGACCATTATAACATATATCTCCCATACAACCGATCATTCAGATAAGACGATTTTGGTCATTCCTGCCGCAATTTAGAAAGTATAAACGTATATATCGGTGATATATGTTCTAATATATCATAGAAGATTTCTTGAAAAAATCACTTATTGAAATACGTTTATAACGTTTAAGAAAAAAAAAAATCGAGTTGGATTATTTTTATTTTTCGGTATTTTTTTGGTTTAGTGGGTTGAAATACCACTATGTGTAGATAGGATTCCCATTTTGTTTGGTGTAGGCGTTGCGCAGGTGCGGAAGAGGGGACGTGGGTATGTCGACTGACATGGACAAAATGTGAGGATAACTAGGGACTTTTTAGACTTTTGACGGACGGACTAGTGTCAGGGTAAGAGGGCTTCGCTCGGGATTAGGAGTCACAGCGGAGCCCAAGGCTACATTCTATATGTAGAAGAGGGGGGCAGACTCCTCGCCAGGGATCGCAATCATGCAAACGTTATTATACTTATGAAGTTGCATGTTTATATTCAGTTGAGCAGAGCTCACAGAGTATATTAATTTTATTCGCATAACGGTACCCCGTAACGGCATAAACTAATCGAGATAGATATAGACTTCTGTATATCAAAATGATCTGGGTGAAAAAAGAAATTCATTTAGCCATGTCTGTCCGTCCGTCTGTCCGTAAACACGGTAACTTGAGTAAATTTTGAGGTATCTTAATGAAATTTTATATGTAAGTTCCTGGGCACTCATCTCAGATCGCTATTTAAAATGAACGATATCGGCCTATAACCATGCCCACTTTTCCGATATCGAAAATTTCGAAAAACCGAAAAAGTGCGATAATTCATTGCAAAAGACGGATAAAGCGATAAAACTTGGTACGTGGGTTGACGATATGACGCAGAATATAAAATTAGTAAAATCTTGGACAATAGGCGTGACACCGCCCACTTTTAAAAGAAGGTAATTTAAAATCGGCGAAATCGATTAAAGCCACGCCCAGTTTTTATACAAAGTCGACCGTCTGTCCTTTCGCGCGGCCGTTAACACGATAACTTGAGCAAAAGTTGATATATCTTTACTAAACTTAGTTCACGTACTTATCTGAACTCACTTTATCTTGGTATTAAAAATGGGCGAAATCCGACTATGACCACGCCCACTTTGTCTATTTCGAAAATTTCGAAAAATGGAAAAAATACCATAATTCTATACCAAATACGAAAAAAGGGATAAAACATGGTGATTGGATTCGTTTTTTGACGAAATATGCAACTTCAAAAAAACTTTGTATAATAGGTGTGACACCTACCATATTAAGTAGAAGAAAATGAAAAAGTTCTGCGGGGCGAAATCAAAGGCCCTTGCAATCATGGCAGGGATACTGCTCGTGGTATTACATATATAAATAAATTAACGGTACCCGACAAATCCACATTTTAGTCGACATCACTGGTCCACATTTTGGTCGATATCTCGAAAAAGCTTTCACATGTACAACTAAGAGCCAGTCCCTTTCAAAACCCTTATTAATACCTTTAATTTGATACCCATATCGTAAAAGCACATTCTAGAGTCACCCCTGACATGGCTGAAATCCAGTGTTTTAAATTCCGAATTTTTTTGCGGTGAGTACAAGACCTATTGAAATTACGGCTTAAATAGAACCGGAGGTGGTGTCTTGCTAGTTATACATTTTTCAATTCCATCTGAAGAGGTTAATTTACCCGCAGTTGATTCCATCGAGTTTAAATGCATCCGAATCTTACTAGGACGGGGTCATATTTACTTAGCCGGGTGCTATATTCCACCGTGGCACAGTGGCGCCTCTGCCTTTAAAGCATGGCAAAAATCAAAAAAATCATGAAAGCCTACGCTAAATCTAATACATGTTTCTAATAGGGAATTTTCCAGGTATCAAGAATATACTACTGTTTTTTCATAGAAAATAACAGTTTACCAGGTAGAGTCGCTCAAAATTGACCAAATTTCAACATTGGAAAAAATTTAAAATTTTTCTTTTTTTTCGTTGTATTTAAAATGGTTTTGTGAGTAAATAAGGCGGCCGGTTGTCGTTTTGTTGTATAGAAATTAAAGATAATTTAATTTAGGATTGAAACAAAAAAAAATTGTTTTTTTTTTGTTTGGTAAAAGTTGGCCGATATACCTATTTTTCGAAATGCTTATTTTTAGGCCCTTGATGGAAAAAAAAATGTTAAAATATGTGCTCCGTCAAATTAACAGTAGCTATTTATGAAATATTCAGTTAGCTAAATTTAAAAAGTCTACTTGCGTCCAGCTACAACTTCACTTTTTACATCAAATAAAGTTAAACAAGCTTGGGCATAAATACGCGCCTGAGCAGGTATATATAATTCAGTACGGCCTAAGGTCGTTTTTGTTATTGGAACTTGTTAACAACATACATTTTTTTAGTTACGAACTGTATACCTGAAATTCATTTTACTAATTTGTATAGGTATATAAAGCTATCCATCATACAATGCACATTATCATTCGTCTTTTGGAGATTAAGCAACTAAGTATTCTGTTTACTTAAATAAAGTGAATAGTATTTTTAAATATAGTTGACAGTTTAATATTTAGTCAGATACACTCGAAGCCAATTCTAATATGAACCTAGAAAACTCGAAACTATTTGTTGTGTTTAAATCTACAAAGTCAAGACGGGACTTCGTTGAGGCTATTATGAGAGAATTAGCGAGTGAAACAAGCATTAAAGAAAAGGAAGGCCTGGAAGAAAAAATTGGTTTACAATACACTTATGATAGAACAAAAATGGAAGGAAGTCTATCGTAACAATTCAAAATTTCTTAGTAATCATGAAAAGTGGCTAGCTGACAAAACTTTTTTTGACGAAGAAACGCCTAGCACGTCAACCAATCCAACAAGGGAGAGACCAACAAAACCCATAGAAGAGTGTTCTACCTACAAAAGGAAAAGGAAGGTGTCTGATACCACAAAAGCTATGGCCACGACTCATTTTTCACAAGTACTGGCTATTAAATATAAAAAAGATGAAGAAAACGTGAAGTCTCATATAACAGAAGCAGTTGCGGTAGCAAGTCCAGTGGGACTGACGAGGATCAAAAACAGCATTCCCACACCACCAAATGCGCTACCTAGGAAATACACTCCCGACGAAGCTTTGGCGCTGTTTATAGATTTCGGTTTAACGAAGAAAAAATATATTATATTGCGTAAGCCATTATTGCAACGTAATGCCGATATTTTACCTGGATACAAAAAAAATGACTCAAGCCAAGAAAGAAGCAGTTCCCCTAAGTCCCAAAATAACCGAAGTATCAGCTGAAATTGAGCTACAAAACCTAATGGATCATACGTCTACATGACCCTTTCAAAGTTTTACTGAAGAAAACTTGCAATCACTGCCAAAGGAGCTAGCATTGATAACTAAGTGGAGCTGTGATGGATCATCAGGGCATAGCGCACATAAACAAAGAATAAATGTAGGCGATGAAACAATTACAGATAGTAATATGTTTATGGCTTCTATTGTTCCATTACGACTAAAAGATGAAGCTTCGGAATATTGGAAAAATCCACGTCCGTCATCAACTATATTGTGCCGCCCGATATTATTTAAATACGATAAGGAGTCTTCGGAACTCATAAAAGCTACAGTGAGTGATATAAAAAATCAAATTGCCAAATTAGAACAATAATTGAAATTGAAGAGGGGAATGTCATTACAATAAAGCATGATTTTCTTCTAACAATGGTCGATGGAAAAGTTTTGAACTTAAAAACAAATACGACATCTAAAATGAAATGTCCAATTTTTAAGAGGAGCCAAAAGGACTTTAAAAATCTTGATGATTCAATAACTGACGAAATACATTATGAGTATGGAATATCTCCTTTGCACGCTAGGATAAGATGTATGGAATTTGTTTTGAAGCTGGCTTATACACTACCACAACTAGGAGAAGTTTTCGACGACAATACAACATGTAAGGAGAAACAAAACAGGAGGAAAAAATAATTCAGGATGCATTCTATAAATTGACCTTAGAGTTGACTGTCCAAAGTATTGATACGGAAATACAAATGATGGTAACTCCTCAAGAAGATTTTTTGAAAACGATGAAGTGACTGCTCGCATAACAGGAGTTGATAGAGATATTGTGAAAAGATTGGGAGTAATTTTAAATATTTTAAACTGCCATGAATCAGTTAATGGACCCAAATTTGGAGAATATGCATCTAAAACTACAGAGTTGCTGCATCAAAAATATCCTGAGAAGAAACTTACACCAACGGTACATACAATTTTGGCACATGGAAAAGATTTAATAGAGTACAAGTGCTTACCATTAGGAGAATTGTCTGAAGAAGCTTAAGAATCTAAGAACAAGGACTACAAAAGATATAGATGTATTAACACCTGCAAAGTATCACCAGTTAGACAAAACGAAGACCTTTTCAATATGTTAACTATCTCTTCTGATCCAGTCATATCATCTATGATGTATGTAAGAACACAAAAAGATCTTACAGATGCATATAGCTCCGAAATGGTTGCTATGTTAGATATATGTTCCAGTGACGACGACTATGTTAAGATAAAATAAGTTTCTCACTTCTTATCACAACAATGAAAAAGAGATTTACTAATCAATTTTGTTACTTTATTGAAAAATAAGATATCTAAGTACAAATTTCAAATAAAAGAATTAATTAATTTAATAATTTATAAATATATACTTTTCGTTATTGTATTTCTCTAAAGTTTATCAAATTTATTTTAAAGCTTAGGCATTTCGCCTTCAAACGTGTATTAAATTTTTATAGAAATCAATACGTCTATCGAGTTTGGTACAAATTGGCAAATCGGTTACTAAGATCAAACTTTTTAGCATAAATGGGCAGTGCCACACCACTTTTCCAAAATTCGTTGGCTATTTATTCTTTAGCTCAAATAAAATTTCATTGAACCACATTCAATAACTTTTAGTTATTAATAAAATACATATTTGGCTTGTAAATTAAAAACAAAAAACAAGTAAAATTTTACGACAAACGGACGCTATCTTATCAAAATCATTAGCTTATCTCATTTAATGCTTAAATACATCATTATAAAACAAATCTCATTTTATTTTTTTTATTTTTTACTAAAAACATTTTGTTCTTGCATTTTTCTGAATTTTTTTGAAGCACCCTGTATCTGTGACATTTTGAGCTTTCACGCAATAAAACCCCAGATAATTAGCTTTCATTTGCATTTTAAATTTTTAAAATATCTTCATTGGTTCAAAAGTTATGATTTTTGCAAAGAAAAAACTCAAAAGGCGCCTATAGCACCATATTTCACTGTTACAAACAGTCAATTCGATGATAAAGCCCATCGAATTAATGATTGTATTAGGTGACTTTAATCTGCCACATATATCTTGGAACACATTCGATTACAATATTGTCCCCGCATCATCCAAGGTGCATAACAATGACTTTTTGGACGAAATTACTGATCTCTGCCTTAATCAGATTAACTTCTTTCCGAGTAAGTATAGAAAATTCCTAGGTTTAGCATTTGTTAACGACACATCCAAATTCTCTATAAATCGGTGTGAACCTCTTATTTTGCCAGAAGACTTTTACCATCTTTCTCTTGAGAAAGTTACGAAATCATAAGCAACGAATTCGGCTGCACTAGCAAAACTCGTGCCTCTTCCAGTTGTTTTGATTTTTCCAGATAACTTGGCCCGATATAAAGAGGATGTAAAGCAAAACGTTTTACATTTTAATAAAACCATTTATATTTTAAATGTAAAACTTGTACCCAAACATACATGCTCGTACAATTAACCAGTGCAATCCTGGTTTATTTAAGAGCTAAAAGCTTTATACTAATTTCACACAGACGGCTTATTGAATAATAAATGCAATTTTCTACATTAAGACGCTTATTGAGCTCAATCTTCCCTACAAAATTCGAATCTATTATTATTTCATTAGTAGCTAATCGAATGCCTAATGAAGTCAAAAGCACAATGCAACTCTGTTGGCAGCGTTCCGCTTCCGTTTCCGTTTCTTAGTTTTCAAAGCAAATGTCATTGTCTGCATGGTGGAACGATACAAGGTGGCCGCATCGAACAGCTGATTATAACCTTTTTTATTTGATTTGATACATCCACTACCGGCGCAGTACGATTTTGACATTTGTCCATCGAGTTTACAAGTACATGGAATTTTGTTTGTTTGCAGATATGTCACCATGCTTGTATCGTTCCGCCATGATTGTCTGTCTCATCCTTCATACTAATCGAGCTTTCAAAGTTTTACTGAAGTTTTACTTCTGTGTGAAAGCAAAACATTTACGATTTCATTAGCAGGTGAAATGAGATGATTAAGTTTCTGTGTGAAAACAGTATTAAAAAATAAAAAATCGCGTTTATTCAAATTATATAAGAAAACCGGTTTACACTCTGATTATGCATAGTACGCTATTTTCCGTCATAAGAAAGTGTTATAAAGTGCACATATGTAAAATCACAAGAAACATTATTGGAAACCCGAAGTCTTTTTATGATTTCGTAAAAACTAAACGCAGAATTAATGGATTTCCTTCTGCCATAAAGTTTAGAAATAGCATTTCCAGCGACAATCAAGAGAGTGCAAACTTCTTCGTTCAATTCTTTTACTCTAGTTACTCTGCTGTGGTTGATTCATCACCTACAAATTACCCATTCTAGTAACTCAATATATGCTCCACATCTTTTTCCTGAAGATGTTCTCTTACATCTAAAGACCCTAAAAGAGTCTTTTAAATACGGTCCTGATTTGATTTCAACATGTCTTCTTAAAAAATGTTCGGAATACATTTACTTGCCCCATACTGATCTGTTTAGCTTCTCTTTAAAAAATTTCTTTTTCCCGACGGCTTGGAAATAATCTTTTCTTATACCACACCATAAAAAAGGAAGCAAGTCGTCTATTGAAAACTATCGTGGAATAGCAAAGCTCTTCGCTATCCCTAAGCTATTCGAGCAATAGTTACTACTCGTCTTACATTTTCGATGTCTACATTGATAGATAGTTCTCAGCATAGATTTTGTAGAGGCAAATCAGCCAATTTGCTTGAATTTACAACTCACGTCTTTAATGAGCTTAGAAACAATAATCACATCGACGTTATATACACTGATTTCGGTAAAGCATTCGACAAAGTATGCCACTCATTACTTGTCTTTGAACTGGAATTGCTAAGCTTTCAATCTGGCCTAACCCGCTGGACCTCCTCCTATCTTTCTGGCAGAATGAAAAGAGTAATTTTTAAAAAAATTGTTCGACTATCATCGATGTTTCCTCGGGCGTGCCTCAGGGCAGTCATCTTGTTACGATTTTGTTTTTGCTCTTTATAAACGATATTTCCACAACTATAACACATTCTAAAATTTTAATGTATGCCAACGACGTAAGACTTTTTAAGTCATAAGCGTCGGTTGAAGAACGTTCCGTACTTCAGTCGGATTTAATTTGTTTAGTTATTTGGTGTATTGCGAATTATATGTCGCTCATCATAGAAACATATGTCAACTTATGTGTTTTTCACATGGGAACGTACAGCCAGCTTCTTACACAATTAATAGCCAAACTCTGGAAAGCGTTGATGCTTTTGTCGACTTGGGAGTTACAATGAATTGCAAACCTAGTTGCATCCCTCATACTACTGCCACAGTCAATAAAGCGAGAGGAGTTTTAGCACTTGTGAAAAGATGGTCAAACGAGTTTAGCGATTCCTATGTTACAAAAACCCTCTTTACAGCAATGGCGAGGCCCATATTAGAATATAGATCAATACTTTGGAATCCGCGTTATCAAGTTCATGTGGATAGGCTAGGATCGATTCAAAAACAGTTTTTACTTTTCGCCCTGCGAAATCTTCAATGGGACTCTTCGTATAATCTTCCTCCTTACACCAATTGGTTAAAACTAATAAATCCTCCTACCCTTGCAAGTCGAAAAGAAATGCTAGGTGTAATATTTATGGCTAAACTATTAAATGGATCGATTTTAAGCCCGTTTCTTTCGAGCGAAGTAAACTTGAATGTTCCATTCCGAGTTTCAAGGCATTATAAACCTATAACTCCTAAACAATGCAGAAATAATTTCCAACTAAACGAACCACTTCTTTGTTTGTGTGAAGATTATAACTCTCACTCGAGAATAATTGACGTTTTGGACTCGCTGTTTGCTATGATAAAAACAGTTCTATCTTCTCCTAATAATACTTAATAATGGCGCTGACTTATAATCAAATTCAGTGGCTTCGCTTCTATATACAGCAGGGATCGAAAAAAGAAAGTTAAGAGGCGAGGTATATGAAAGGTTAGGTAGGTTGGGTTGGTCCTTGAGAATCTCGCATAGACTCAATAAGTCCGTAGTGGTACCAGAAGTTTGTTTAATGACCAAACTAAAGACCGACCAATACCCCCGTTATAAAGTAAACCCATTTCTAGGCAAATAATAGAAGTTTACTAGGACCAATGAGACTTGCTTCTTTTAGATCTGACAGCTGTATCAATCCTAATAATAGGAGGCTTAGGAAAACAACAATAAAAAGTCCTAATTTGAAGCAAATATTGGTTTTTTAAGTGAATTTAAGGTATTGTTTTCCAATTGATTGCTTGGCGACCATATCGGGGGACGCGTAGTATGCAATCGGCTGGCCAATTAATGAGTATTTTTCATTAGAGTTTCGGCGTTCGTAGTACAGATTTGATTTTAGAATCGGAGGAAGATCGTCGTGCAAGATATATTTTAGAAAAGTCAACAAAGTTTCTGGGTCCTAGATATAAAATTGGCCTTTTATGGAGAAAATATGATACCGAGCTTCCCCCTAGTTATGATATGGTGCTTCAACGCTTACAGAAGCTCGAGCTTCGCATTGCGAGAGATCCTAATTTTACCCAATGTTATAAATTAGAAATGCAAAAATTGTTTGACAAAGGCTATGCCCGATTATTGAAACCAGAAGAGGCATCACATGTGAATTCTAAAACATGGTACTTACCACATTTCGGGGTGGTCAACCCCCATAAGCCGGCCAAGATTCGTATTGTGTTTGACGCGGCTGCTTGCACGTCAAATATTTCGTTAAACTCAGTGTTACTTAAAGGGTCTGAACATGCACAGTCTTTGCTAACTATAATTTTCAAATTTCGTCAAGGAATTATAGCTATCGCTGCAGATATTCAGCAGATGTTCTCCCAGATAGTGGTCAAGCCTGCAGATCAAAGCTCGCAACGCTTCTTATGGCGTGATGGGATTCCCCATAATACGATTCAAACTTATGTTATGTCTTCCATGACTTTTGGAGCTATGTGTTCACCGTGCTGCGTAGAGTACGTTAAAAATTTAAACGCCTTAAAATTTGAAAGCCACATGCCACGTGGATCGTATGCTGTCGTAAACAACATGCATGTGGATGATTTAGTTATCCGCTTTGAAAGCAATATAGAAGCTGAAGATTTTGTCAAAGAAGCAATTGCCATCAACTCTGCTGCAGGATTCACACTACGCAACTTCGTGTCGAATAATAAATCTCTCCAAGCCAAGTTCAATGGCGAAAACAGTATCTCAGACAAAATTGTAGACACGGAGCGAAAGTCTACTGTCGACAAGGTGCTGGGTATGTTTTGGAACACAAGCACTGATTGTTTTGAGTTTAACGTGAGATTTGACAAGATTAAAGCTGAAGTCCTTGATTGCGTACGCCCTCCAACAAAACGTGAACTGCTAGGGATTGTGATGGCTATATACGATCCGTTTGGGTTCTTGGCTAATGTGACCATTTGTATGAAAATTCTGTTGGAGTCCTTGTGGAAAGGACAAACCCATTGGGATGAGCCAGTTCCTGAGTAACTTGTCACGAAATGGACGTAATGGTGGACAAGCTTTCAAAATGTAACAAAGCTTACAATTCCGCGATGCTATTCTACGATCTTGGCTGTAGCAGACGAAGTGCAGTTGCATGTGTTCGTTGATTAGTGCGTATGCTGCCGTTGCACAGTGGCGCCTTTTGAGTTTTTTCTTTGCAAAAATCATAACTTTTGAACCAATGAAGATATTTTAAAAATTTAAAATGCAAATGAAATCTAATTATTTGAAGTTTTATTTTGTGAAAGCTCAGAATGTCACAGATACAGGTTGATTCAAAAAAATTCGTCAAACTCGAAAATTTTTAGAAAAATGCAAAAACAAAATGTTTTTAGTAAAAAATAAAAAATATAAAATGAGATTTGTCTTATAATGACGTATTTAAGCATTAAATAAGATAAACTAATGATTTTGATAAGATAGCGTGGCACTGCCCACTTATGATAATAAGTTGTATCTAAGTAGTCACGTAATCAATAACTACCAAAATCGATAGACGTATTGTTTCTTTTAAATGGCAATACTCTTATAAAACTCAAATGTCCGTTTTTGGTGCCACAATAACAAGGTGCTTCAAAATTCATCGTAAAATTTTACATGTTTTTTTTTTTAATTTATAAGCCAAATATGTATTTTATTAATAACAAAAAGTTATTTAAAGTGGTTCAATGAAATTTTATTTGAGCTCAAGATTAAACAGCCAACGATGCTCATTTATGCTAAAAAGTTTGATCACAGTAACCGCTTTACCAATTTGTACCAAACTCGATAGACGTATTGATTTCTATAAAAATTTAATAATCGTTTGAAGGCGAAATGCCTTAGCTTTAAAATAAATTTGATAACCTTTAAAGAAATGCAATAACGAAAAGTATATATTTATAAATTACTAAATTAATTAATTCTGTTATTTGAAATAAAAAATTAACTTGTAAATAGATATCTTATTTTTCAATAAAGTAACAAAATTGATTAGTAAATCTGTTTTTCTTTGTTGTGATAAGAAATGAGAAACTTATTTTATCTTAACATAGTCATCGTCTCTGGAACATATATCTATCATAGCAACCATTTCTGAGCTATATGCATCTGTAAGATCTTTTTGTGTTCTTACACACATCATAGATGATATGACTGGATCAGAAGAGATAGCTAACATGTTGAAAAGGTCTTCGTTTTGTCTAACTCGTGATAATTTGCAGGTGTTCACACATCTATATCTTTTGTAGTTCTTGTTCTTACTTTTGATGCAGCAACTCTGTAATTTTAGATGCATATTATCCAAATTTGGGTCAATGGGTTTTTTTGAAATGGATTAAATCATATCTCTCCAACCGTAGTTGTACCGTGGTAGTTGATGGTATGACCTCATATCCCTTCATAACTTCTTCAGGCGTTCCTCAAGGAAGCATACTGGGCCCTATTCTTTTCGTGATTTTCATTAATGATATTGCCAGCTGTTTTGAATCTTCGCAATTCCTGCTATACGCAGATGATATGAAGATTTTCAACAAGATTACTTGCCCCTCCGATTCAATTAAACTTCAGAAGGACCTAGATAATGTAGCTACTTAGTGCAAAAATAATAAACTTGCGTTAAATATTAAAAAATGCTATCATGTCCTTTATTATAAATCCCGTTTACTCGTTCCTACTTCCTATCACATTGGGGGCGCGCAACTAGGCACTGTGTCCGACGTCACTGATCTTGGGGTGGTCTTTGATTCTAAGTTTTCTTTTCATAGTCATTTAAACTTTACAATAGCTAAGGCTTACTCGATGTTGGCTTCATTCAGTTCTGATTTCACTGACCGATATACTTTAAAATCACTATATACTACTTTCGTACGTTCGAAATTGGAATATGCCGTATTTATTTGGCGGCTGTCATATTTATCGTCTTGAAAAAATTCAAAAAGTATTTATTAAGTACGCTCTACGTCCCCTTCATTTTGATCCTCCTTTTCCTTCCTATGAATCCAGATGTTTGCTTATCAATCTTAAGACTTTGAACTGCAGGAGAACTTTTCTCTCTTTAATATTTGTTTTTAATATAATCCGTGGGGCTGTTGATTGTCCGTACCTGTTAGAACGCATTTTACTTGCTTTTCCACAAATATGCCTAAGAAATAAAGCATATTTTTTTGTGGGATTGGCAAGAACTAATTATGCTGCAAATGCTCCTCTTTCCAGAGCTCTTAAAGAGTTTATCTTGCTCTCAAATTCGTCAATTTTGGACTTTTCCTACTCTGAAAATACTTTTAAATTGTTACTTAACCAAATACTAAATTAGTGGTTAAGTCTTTATATATGTCATTAGTCTGTAAGAAATGCAACAATTTCAAGATGAGTAAATAAATAAATAAATTAACTTGTTCATGGCAGTTTAAAATATTTAAAATTACTCCCAATTTTTCACAATATCTCTATCAACTCCTGTTATGCAAGCAGTCACTATCGTTTTCAAAAAATCTTCTTGAGGAGTTACCATCATTTGTATTTCCGTATCCATACTTTGGACAGTTAACTCTAAGGCCAATCTCATTATAGAATGCATCCTGAATTATTTTTTTTCTCCTGTTTTGTTTCTCCTTACATGTGGTGTTGTCGTCGAAAAATTCTCCTTGTTGTGGTAGTGTATAAGCCAGCTTCAAAACAAATTCCATACGCCTTATCCTAGCATGCAAAGGAGGTATTCCATACTCATAATTTAGTTCGTCAGTTATTGAATTATCAAGATTTTCAAAGTCCTTTTGGCTCTTCTTACAAATTGGACATTTCATTGTAGATGTCGTATTTGTTGTTAAGTTCAAAATTTTCCATCGACCATTGTTAGAAGAAAATCATGCTTTATTGTAATAACATTCCCCTCTTCAATTTCAATTATTGCTGGTTATAATTTGGCAATTTGATTTTTTATATCACTCACTGTAGCTTTTATGAGTTCCGAAGAATCCTTCTTGTATTTAAATAATATCGGGCGGCACAATATAGTTGATGACGGACGTGGATTTTTCCAATATTCCGAAGCTTCATCTTTTAGTCGTAATGGAACAATAGAAGCCATAAACATATTACTATCTGTAATTGTTTCATCGTCTACATTTATTCTTTGCTTATATGCGCTATGTCCTGATGATCCATCACAGCCCCACTTAGTTATCAATGCTAGCTCCTTTGGCAGTGATTTCAAGTTTTCTTTAGTAAAACTTTGAAAGGGTCATGCAGACGTATGATCCATTAGGTTTTGTAGCTCAATTTCAGCTGATACTTCGGTTATTTTGGGACTTAGAGGAACTGCCTCTTTCTTGGCTTGAGTTATTTTTTTCTATCCAGGTAAAATACCGGCATTACGTTGCAGTAATGACTTAAGCAATATAATATATTTTTTCTTCGTTAAACCGAGATCTATAAACAGCGACAAAGCTTCTTCGGGAGTGTATTTCCTAGGTAGCACATTTGGTGGTGTGGCAATGCTGTTTTTGATCCTCATCAGTCGCACTGGACTTGCTACCGCAACTGCTTCTGTTATATGAGACTTCACGTTTTGTTCGTCTTTTATATATTTAATAGCCAGTGCTTCTGAAAGACGAGTAGTGGCCATAGCTTTTGTGGTACCAGACAGCTTCCTTCTCCTTTGCGTATTTAGAACACTCTTCTATGGGTTTTTTTGGTCTCCCTCTAGTTGGAGTGGTTGACGTGCTAGGCGTTTCTTCGTCCAAAAAAGTTTTGTCAGCTAGCCACTTTTCATACTTACTTAGAAATTTTGAATTGTTACGATATACGTCCTTCCATTTTCTTTCTATCATAATGTATTGTAAACCATTTTTTTTTTTCCAGGCCTTCCTTTTCTTTAATGCTTGTTTCACTCGCTAATTCTCTCATAATAGCCTCAACGAAGTCCCGTCTTGACTTTGTAGATTCAAACACAACAAATAGTGTCGAGTTTTCTAGGTTCATATTAGAATTGGCTTCGAGTGGATCTGACTAAATATTAAACTGTGAACTATATTTAAAAATACTATTCACTTTATTTAAGTAAACAGAATACTTAGTTCCTTAATCTCCAAAAGACGAATAATAATGTGCATTGTATGATGGATACCTTTATATAATAACTCAAATTATTAAAATGAATTTCAGGTATACAATTCGTAACTAAAAAAATTTATGTTGTTAACAAGTTCCAATAACAAAAACGACCCTACGGCCGTACTGAATTATATATATCTGCTCAGGCGCGTATTTATGCCCAAGGTTGTTTAACTTAATTTGATGTAAAAAGTGATGGAGCACATATTTTAACATTTTTTTATTTTTTCCATCAAAGTTTTAAAAAGGGCCTAAATATAAGCATTTGGAAAACAGGTATATCCGCCAACTTTTACCAAAAAAAAAAACAATTTTTTCTTTGTTTCAATCCTATATTAAACTATCTTTAATAGCTATACAAGAAAACGACAACCGGCCGCCTTATTCACTCACAAAGCCATTTTAAATACAACGAAAAAGAAGAAAAATTTCAAATTTTTCCCAATGTTGAAAATTGGTTAAATTTGAGCGGCTCTACCTGGTAAACTATAATTTTATGTGAAAAAATAGTTTTATATTCTTGATCCGAGGAAAATTATTTATTGGAAACAAGTATTAGATTTAACGAACGCTTTCATGATTTTTTTGATTTTTGCCATGCTTTAACGGCAGAGGCGCCACTGTGCGTTGCTTGTCTACGCATATGTAAAGGAAAAACCGTTGATACCGCATTTATAGCCGCTAAGTCACGTTGTGCTCCTCTTAAGGGCATGTCAATGCCATACACAATACCGCAAAACAAAAAAACAAAAACTGTTATGAGTAGGTTTCAGATAGTTCTGGAGTTCCTGAAAAGGAGAAAAAAGTTCTGCAGAATTTCGCCAAATATTCACATTTTTCAAAAATTGGAAAATTTGAGAATTTGGAAAAAAGTAAGAAAAAGTTGTTCTGAGTAGGTTTTTAAAAGTTCTGGAGTTCCTGAAAAGGAGAAAAAAAGTCCTGCAAATTTACGTCCAATATTCACATTTTTTCAAAAGTCAAATTTTTTAAAAATGGCGTTCTGAGTAGCTTTTAAAAAGTTCTGGAGTTCCTGAAAAGGAGAAAAAAGGTTTTGCAAATTTACGCCCAATATTCACATTTTTTCAAAAGTCAAATTTTTTAAAAAAATTTCAAAATCAAAAAAAAAATTTTATAAAAAAATTGGACTTTTGAAAAAATGTGAATATTGGGCATAAATTTGCAGAACTTTTTTTCTCTTTTCAGGAACTCCAGAACTTTTTAAAAGCTACTCAGAATCAATTTTTTTTTTTTTTATTTGAACATTTTTTAAAAAATTTGACTTTTGAAAAATTGTGAATATTTGGCGTAAATTTGCAGAACTTTTTTCTCCTTTGCAGGAACTCAGAACACCAGTTTTTTTTTTTTTTTTGATTTTGAACAATTTTTAAAAAATTTTACTTTTGAAAAAATGTGAATATTGGGCGTAAATTTGCAGAGCTTTTTTCTCCTTTTCAGGAACTCCAGAACTTTTTAAAGGCTACTCAGAACACCTTTTTTTTGATTTTGAACAATTTTTAAAAAATTTTACTTTTGAAAAAATGTGAATATTGGGCGTAAATTTGCAGAACTTTTTTCTCCTTTTCAGGAACTCCAGAACTCTTTAAAATTTACTGAGAACACCAATTTTAATTTTTTTTTTGATTTTGAACATTTTTTTTTAAATATGACTTTTGAGAACATGTGGATATTGGGCGTAAATTTGCAGAACTTTTTTCTCCTTTTCAGGAACTTCAGAACTTTTTAAAAGCTACTCATAACACCAAATTTTTTTTGATTTTGAACATTTTTTAAAAAATTTTACTTTTGAAAAAATGTGAATATTGGGCGTAAATTAGCAAAACTTTTCTTCTCCTTTTCAGGAACTCCCGAACTTTTTAAAAGCTACTCAGATCACCAATTTTTTTTTTTTTTTTTGATTTTGAACATTTTTCAAAAAATTTGACTTTTGAAATAATGTGAATATTGGGCGTAAATTTGCAGAATCTTTTTTCTCCTTTTCAGGAACTCCAGGACTTTTTAAAGGCTACTCAGAACACCTTTTTTTTAATTTTGAACAATTTTTAAAAAATTTTACTTTTGAAAACATGTGAATATTGGGCGTAAATTTGCAGAACTTTTTTCTCCTTTTCAGGAGCTCCAGAACTTTTCAAAAGCTACTCAGAACCCCAATTTTTTTTTTTTTTTTTTGATTTTAAACATTTTTTAAAAAATTTGACTTTTTAACAAATGTGAATATTGTGGCGTAAATTTGCAGAACTTTTTTTCTCCTTTTCAGGAACTCCAGAACTTTTTAAAAGCTACTCAGAACACCACTTTTTTTTTTTTTTTGATTTTGAACATTTTTTAAAAAATTGAACATTTGAAGAAATGTGAATATTGGGCTTAAATTTGCAGAACTTTTTTTCTCCTTTTCAGGAACTCCAGAACTTTTTAAAGGCTACTCAGAACACCAATTTTATTTTTTGATTTTGAACATTTTTTAAAAAATTTGACTTCGGAAAAAATATGAATATTTGGCTTAAATTTGCCGAACTTCTTTTCTCATTTTCAGGAACTCCAGAACTTCTTAAAAGTTACTCAGAACACCACTTTTTTTTTTTTGATTTTGAACATTTTTTAAAAAATTTGAGTTTTGAAAAAATGTGAATAATGGGCGTAAATTAGCAAAACTTTTTTTCTCCTTTTCAGGAACTCCAGAACTTTTTTAAAGCTACTCAGAACACCAATTTTTTTTTTTTTTATTTTGAACATTTTTTAAAAAATTTGACTTTTGAAAAAATGTGAATATTGGGCGTAAATTTGTAGAACTTTTTTTCCTTTTCAGGAACTCCAGAACTATCTGAAACCTACTCAGAACAGTTTTCGTTTTTTTTTTTGTTTTGTGATATTGTGTATGCCAACTTCACAGATATCAATTCCTTGCCAGAAGCTGCTATCTGCAGTGCTGGGAAGCCGTCTCCAGAAATCAGTTGTGGAATGCTTCATAACTTCAGCGTAAATCGCATCGTATTTTGGAGTGATTCGAAGACAGTCTTAGTATGGATCCGCTCTACGACCAGAGAATACAAACAGTTCGTAGCTGGTAGAATCGCCGAGATAATTTCTACCAAAAACCCATTACAGTGGAGATGGTTGCTAACGTCGTTAAATGTAGCAGATAACGCCACAAGGAGACAGCCCATTACAGAACCTGATTCAGGAAGGCGCTGGTTCAAAAGTCCCAACTTTCTGCAACTCTCAGAGGTCGAGTGACCGCAAGAAGTAATTCCACTTCAGTGACCGAATGCGCAGCCGAAGAGAAAAAATGCTTGCTTCTCATCACTTCGCCAGATGAGTATTTCACTAACTATTCAAAATTCTGCTCCTTTTTCAAATTACTAAGGGTAACGAGTTGGGTCTTGCGGTTTATCTACAACGTCAGAAACCGTGTCCGCTATTCAGGTGAGTTAAAATCACATGAGATTGCCAAATCGGAAATCCACATATGTCGTCGCGTGCAGGAATGGATATTTCCTGACGAAGTAGAACCAAAGAGTATAAACTAACTTTATGTTGTTATCCTTATAAGAGGATAAATACAAAAAGAGCCACCAGTCTGCTACGAGTGGCGAGCAACTCACTGGAAATTAAAAAAATGTATGCCTAATGTTTTATATGAGGGACATTTTTAATTGTCTCGCATTTATCCATGTCGTGTAGGCACCTTATGCAAATG
Organism: Eurosta solidaginis; assembly: GCF_040869045.1. NCBI lineage: Eukaryota > Metazoa > Arthropoda > Insecta > Diptera > Tephritidae > Eurosta > Eurosta solidaginis. The sequence continues at coordinate 230,070,439 of NC_090322.1, read as the reverse complement.
TGATTTTTGGAAAGAGAATTAATTAATTAAGTCGGAACAGTCGAACAGTCGGAAGAATAAACACAAATACCCTACGAAAATGTATAAAGACATTTATGCACATCTCGCCCAAAAAAACTTGCAATTACCCTAACCAAAAACATTATGCAAAGTAACGAGTGACGTCTCTTACTATATTTATGGTCTTTGCTAGAACAGCTACGCACAAAACAAAAGGTGTCAAAATCAAACCCATTATACCCACTTACGCCGTTTTTAGATGCAGACGGTGTCATTAAAATAGATGGTCGTATAGATACAGCATATTGTCTCCCTCTATCAGCACGTCGTCCAATCATAATGCCTCAGCATCATCAGGTCACCCGTTTTTTAGTCTTATACTGGCATACTAAACTTCATCATCAGAATGACTCGCTTACAATTAATGAAATACGCCAAAAGTTTTGGGTACCACATATCCCTGCAGTCCTTGCTTCAGTAAAAAACCGTTGTCCAGTTTGTATTGCTAAAATAGCCAAGCCGATTGCGTCAAAGATGGCTCCATTACCCGTCGACCGTCTCACGCCGTATGTTTGGTCGTTCAGATACACGGGAGTTGATTACTGTGGTCCGTTTTTTATCACCATTGGTTGTCGCCGAGAAAAACGCTGGAATGCCTTATTTACCTGTTGTCGACCGACGCATTCATTATCTGTTTGATAAATTTTATTAACCGTCGAGGCACACCCGTACGAATCCGTAGTGAAAACGGCACTAATTTTGTTGGCGCTTAAAAACTTGATTTAAACCGCAATTTATCTGGGTGTTAATGGCATTTAGCGCGGTGGTGGTGCTATGAAGATTACTAAAGCCATGCTGATGACGGGCTAGTTGCAAATTTGCTTTGAAATAGGGGAGCAAAATGACTTCAAGCGTCTTGGCTACTGATATGACTCTGCCGTGTTAGCTGGTTTCTCAGGCTTTAGTAGCGGGAGCACATTGGCCATTTTCCATTTTTCGGGGATGACAAAGGTGGACAGAGACAGGTTGAAGACATGTGCTAAGTATTTGAAACCCTCTTTTCCTAAGCTTTTGAGCATCGGCATGGCTATGCCATCTGGAACGACGGTATCCTCAACCTCTTTGGCGTTGATGGTAATAGGGGACGCGCTGAATTTATGTTTATGTGGGTATCTGTTCGCCCTCCGTCTAACTTTTTCAACCGTAGAATGCATTATATATATTCGGCAAAAAGCGCTCGCACATTTTTTCGCATCCGACAGCACTTTATCGCTAAAGGTTATGGAAATTTTGTCGTTGTGCTTGCCGGAGAGGTTACAACGACTTAGATGCTTCTCCCATGTCGCCCGCTTGTGTTCATCCATAAGCAATCTGATGCGTTGGTTTATATCCCTTATTTGGGGGTCGCCTGGATCGAGCTGTCTTATAAGGTCACGTTCTCTCGCTAGATTTCTGGGTTCCGCCGGAAAATGAAGCCGAATTTCGGAAATGCTGTATTTCTAAAGCATGGTTCTTTTGGAGAGTACCCATGCATCCGTCAGAAATAAGTTTACGCACAATCACTTTCTGCTGTTCATCCATTTCTTGATATTGCGATGCCCAAGATTTGCCCAGCATATCAAGGTCACAGTTGCTGTTCCCGTTTGATTGCAGTTATCTACAAGCTAATTGTATCATCTGGTCTTCCTCTGACACCTTTTTGTACTCAGCTGAGCAGAGCTCTCAGAGTATATTAATTTTGTTCGCATAACGCTAATCCGCAACGGCATAAACTAACCGAGATAGATATAGACTTCAATATATCAAAATGATCTGAGCGAAAAAAGAAATTTATTTAGCCATATCCGTCTGTCAGTTTGTCCGTTAACACGATGCAAATTTTGAGGTATCTTGATGAAATTTGGTATGTAGGTTCCTGCGCACTCATCTCAGATCGCTATTTAAAGTTATCTAAATCGGACTACAACCACGCCCACTTTTTCGATATCGAAAATTTCGAAAAACCGAAAAAGTGCGATAATTCATTACCGAAAATAGATAGAGCGATGAAACTTGGTAGGTGGGTTGCTCTTATGATGCAAAATAGAAAATTAGTAAAATTTTGGACAATGGGCGTGGCACCGCCCACATTTAAATGAAGGTAATTTAAAAGTTTTGCAAGCTGTAATTTGGCAGTCGTAGAAGATATTATGATGAAATTTGGCAGGAACGTTACTCCCATTACTATATGTGTGCTAAATAAAAACAAGTAAGGAAGGCTAAGTTCGGGTGTAACCGAACATTACATACTCAGCTTAGAGCTCTGGAGACAAAATAAGGGAAAATCACGATGCAGTAAAATGAACGTAGGGTAACACTGGAATGTGTTTGTATGACATGGGTATCAAATGGAAGGTATTAAAGAGTATTTTAGAAGGGAGTGGGCCATAGTTCTATAGGTGGACGCCATTTAGAGATGTCGCCATAAAGGTGGACCAGGGGAGACTCTAGAATGTGTTTGTAGGATATGGGTAAAATTAGCAAAATCGGATGACGAACACGCCCACTTTAACAAACAAAATTTTTTCAAGTCAAATTTTAACAAAAATTTTATATAAGTATTTACAGTAAATTATGTCTACATTCAACTCCAGTAATGATATGGTCGAAAAAAATACAAAAATAAAGAAAATTTCCAAATGGGCGTGGCTTTGCCCTTTTTCATTTAATTTGTCTAGAATACTTCTAATGCTATAAGTCGAACAAAAATTTACCAATCCTTGTGAAATTTGGTAGGAGCATAGACTCTCTGACCAATTCTAAATATTCTCGCGGAATTTTGTTCTCGCGGATTTTTTTATTCCCGCGGAAAAATTCTTCCAATTCTGTTCTCCTAGGGAGAACAATAATTGGGGAATAGCAATTTCGAATTTTCGAAGTCAGCTGTTTTGTCAATTGAAATTGCGTTGCACATTTCTTATTTTCTTTAAAAAATTTAAAAGTTTAATTATTGTTGCAAATTTTTTGGAAATTAAGAAATAAAATATAAACAATGCACAGTATTTATTGCATTTCATGTGGTATTCACTGAAATGAGTAATGAATTGGTGCCACAGCAACATCAACAGCCGAACATAAGAAGAAGACGGCCGCATAACACAAATCTGCCGGAGTTGCCTGCTTTCATTCAGCAAAGCAATTTTCTGGCGGCCAAGTTGAGTTGAATTCGTCCTTCGTCATATGCCAAACTCTATTTAAGCCTTCTCAAAAATCCTTGCGCAATTTCTGGATGGCTGCATCAAATATACGAAGAGCTCTTCCGTTGCTTATGATATACTTTTCGACTTGAAATAAAGAATATTGTGGTTGTAGTTGTTGTTGTATTAACAGTGAGAATATTGTGGTAGAATGTACATACATATTTTAGCACAAATTTGTACAAATAAGTGTTCTTTCTTAAAATAACCAATTTCCTTTAACTATTTTGATGCATTCCCTTTAATTTAACAATTGAAAAAACTCCTATGAAATGGCAGAGAAATCTCCCTCTCCCTCACATTCATAATACCTACTTTTCTCCCATAACCAGTTTCCGCTTTTTCGAACATTGTTCAGAATAGGAAGAAAGGGAGAAGTGAAAAAACTCACAAGGAATTTTTATTTAGAATACGAGGAATGGGAGAAGGGAAAAAACTCGCACAGAATTTTGGTTTAGAATTTGGCTGTCTATGTCGCTATCTGTTTTCTGTGAAGATGGGTGAAATCTGTTGAAGCCACGGCCAGTTTTACAAACGGTCGACCGTCTCTCCTTCCGCTTGGGCGTTAACACGATAACTTGAGCAAAAAGCGATATATCTTTATTAAACTTAGTTCACGTACTTATGTGAACTCACTTTATTTTGGTATAAAAATGGCTGAAATCCGACTATGACCACGCCCACTTTTTTTGATATCGAAAATTACGAAAAATGAAAACAAAGCCATAATTCTATACCAAATATGAAACAAGTAAGGACGGGACTTTCTTCGGATGTGCCGAAGACTTCATAACTTTCATGAATGGGGTTGAACTATAATCTTATCCCAGCCGTAATCTCCGAATAATGCGCCGTGTGAGATAAGAAATATATATTGAACAGATGTACATACCTAAACGATTTTAAGATAAATATAAAAAAATGGCAAAAAACCCCCTTATTGAATGATCGGTTGTATGGGATATATATTATATATAGCTCCGATTGAAATGATTTTTAGAGGAAATCTTCTATGATATACTAGAATATATATCACCAAGTTTCACGTTTTTATATTGGAAACTTAGGGAGAAATGGCCAAAATCTTTCTATCTCAACGATCGGTTGTATGGGATATATATTATATATAGCTCCGATCGAAATGATTTTTTCATGAAATCTTCTATGATATATTAGAATAAATATCACCAAGTTTATCGTTTTTATATTGGAAATTAAGGGAGAAATGGCTAAAAATCTTTCTATCTGAACGATCGGTTGTATGGGATATATATTATATATAGCTCCGATCGAAATGATTTTTTCATGAAATCTTCTATGATATATTAGAATAAATATCACCAAGTTTGACGTTTTTATATTGGAAATTAAGGGAGAAATTGCCAAAAATCTTTCTATCTGAACGAACGGTTGTATGGGAGATATATGTTATAGTGGTCCTATCCTACCGGATCCGACAAATGTCTAATATAATACAAAAATACACCCTTGTGCAAATTTCATTGAGATATCTCAAAATTTGATTGACTAGTTTGCGTTCAACGACGGACAGACGGACGGACGGACATGGCTATATCAACTAAGTTCGTCGCCCTGATCAATTCGGTATACTTAATGGTGAGTCTATCTTCTATATTTCTCAACGTTACAAGCATCGAACCAAAGTTAATATACCATTTCATGTTCACGAAAGGTATAAAGAGGGATGAAACATAGTAATTGGATTGGTTTATTGATGCAAAATATAACTTTGGAAAAACCTTTGGAAAATGTGTGTTACACCTACCATATTAAGTAGAAGAAAATTAAAAAGTTCTGCAGAGCGAAATCAAAAAAAAACATGGAATCTTGGCAGGAACACTTTTCGTGGTATTAAATATATAAATAAATTAGCAGTACCCGACAGATGATGTTCTGTGTCACCCTGGTCCACATCTTGGTCGATATCTCGAAAAAGCCTTCACATATACTACTAAAGGCAACTCCCTTTTGAAACCCTCATTAATACCTTTAATTTGATACCCATATCGTACAAACACATTAAAGAGCCACCCCTGGTCCACCTTTATGACGATTTTTCGAAAAGGCGTCAACCTACAGAACTAAGGACCACTTCCTTCTAAGTAATCATTAACACATTTCATTTGATACCCATATCGTACAAAACACATTGTAGAGTCACCCCTAGTCCACCTTTATGGCGATATCTCGAAAAGGCGTCCAGCTATAGAACTAAGGCGCACTCCCTTTCAAAATGCTCATTAACACCTTTCATTTGATACCCATATCGTACAAACACATTCTAGAGTCATCCCTGGTCCACATTTATGGCGATATTTCGAAAAGGCGTTCACCTATAGAACTAAGTCCCACTCCCTTTTAAATAGTCATTAGCACCTTTCATTTGATACCCATATCGTACAAACCCATTCTAGAGTCTATAGAACTAAGGCCCACACCCTTTCAAATAATCATTAACATCTTTCGTTTGGTACCCATTAGAGATATACACCGCCAATAAACGCCGCCGCCGCCGCCGATCTGCGTCGTTTTTCGCTCGGCGCCTCCGAATGTCAAAAAAATCGGCGCGGCGGCGGCGGCGTTCGGCGCGTTACTAATTTTATACTATTTCAAGACTGTCTAGGCCATTTATTGTTTATCTCGAAAAGTGGTCCGATATAGTCGAAAGGGGTATCAAGGGATGCGCATCACTGCCAGTTATAAAAATCCAATTGCGAAATTTAACGTTTTCTCCTCCTGTTACAAATGTGAATATGAAGGCGCATTTTTTAACCAGGTTATATGTACTTTGCAAGAAAACTCAAAGTGGTGAAGCAAAAACTTTATCAAGACAGTCGAATAAATGACCGGTTGTTCTACTACCCTAACGTAGAGGATAGTGGAGCTAGTCTGAAAACTGAAGGCGGTCATCCATAATGAGCTCTTATATCATAAGGCCGGAAACGAAGACCATTGAAGTCAATGTAACGAACACAAACGTCTGCAAATTTTGGTCTACATTTTAAAACTTTTATCCACGGTCCCTAAGTTTAAATTATGTAGATGCGCCAAGGATTATACGATTCTCTCTCATGAGTTACGCAATGATATCCACTTAGACTTCTTATGATGTCGAGGGCAGCATCCTTGGGCGAATAGTTACTTCCTCATGTTTCAAGGTGTTTTTTGGTGTAGCTCGGAAGCACAGCGCGACAAAGACTTCCGGCAAAAAGTCTTCGGAGCTACACCTAGAGCTTCTGAGAAAGTGACGTCGACGAAGGTATGAGTTCGAAATCGCAGTCCTATAGATTCTGTGCTGGCATATGGTATAAGGATCATGATGCGTGGTACCGACTGGGGGTTGGGAATGGTAGTGCTCGCACGTCGGGAATTGTAGCTTTAAGAAGCAGCCGAAAACACTGAAGGCGCACTTTGGCGCGATCGACATTAAGTCAGCATTGATGTCAGCATTGAAGTCATGGCTCTTAGTAGATAATTGATAGCAACCGTAAGTCGCCTTTGTGCGTGACCAGCATGTAGCCACAAATGATTTAAGCAAATCATGTCGACGACTGGTATTAGAGTTAACCCAGATATCTCTTTCGGTGAAACTACGCTACAAAGCTGTGACCATTTTAAAAATTTCTTCCTCTCTCCGCAAGGAACTAATACCGATATTTTGAGGCAAAAGCCGCGGATCTTTCCGAAATGGCCGAAACGTCGATTTCCTTAAAAACATATAAACAAAACCTTTCCAAATATTATTTTTTTGAATTTTCGCTTTACAAGTCTCCCAGATACCCATCCGCAAGTTAATGATATTGTTCCCGATCGTCAAACGTACAATTGAAGTCAGCACTATATTTTCATATTCATTACCTGTGTACAATGTGATACTCTGAAGTCCAGCCATTCAACTCAGAGGTTTACGCCGATTACTTTGTCGGCGCGCCGGATACGCCGCCCCCGCTGGTATATAATAGAGCCTACGCCGCCGCCGCCGATTAATTGACCTGCGTAAACCTCTAGTACCCATATCGTACAAACACATTCTAGAGCCACCCTTGGTTCACCTTTATGGCGATATCCCGAAATGGCGCCCACCTATAGAACTATGGCCCACTCCCTTTTAAAATACTCTTTAGTACCTTCCATTTGATACCCATGTCATACAAACCCATTCCAGGTTTACCCTAGGTTAATTTTCCTACATGGTGATTTCCCCTTATATTGTCTCCCAAGCTCTCAGCTGAATATATAATGTTCGGCTACACCCGAACTTAGCCTTCCTTACTTGTTTTACATACATTGTAGATGTACCTTCTATGCCTTCCTTCTGGTCTTCCAAAAACGACAATTTATCATAATACCAAAGGGTGGGCTCGTATATATCATAAGGCCCAGGGCCTGATTTTTGGCTATCTTTTACTTTCTTGAGTTCTTTACGATATGTGGTGTGAAAACTGTTAACTTGTATACCTTTCGTGAAAGTAAAATGGAAAATAGATAGACCCACCAATAAGTATACCGAAATGAAAGGATGAAGAGCTGAGTTGATTTAGCCATGTCCGTCTGTCTGTCTGTCCGTCTGCCTGTTTGTATGCAAACTAGTCCCTAAATTTTTGAGATATCTTGATAAAATTTGGTTAACGAATGCATTTAGGTGTCCTATTAGACATTTGTCGGAACCCGCCGGATCGGACCACTATAGCATATATCCTCCATACTACCGATTTTTCAGAAAAAGAGGATTTTTGTAATATCTTGCTCAATTTATCAGATTAAAGCTTCAAACTTCACCATATGCTTTCGTATATTACACATGGATGATTTCGGTCGTATATATAGCATATATCCCCCACAACCGATTTTTCAGATAAGAAATCTTTCGTAATTACTGACACATTTTAAGAGCTAGAGCTTCAAATTTCACCAATTGCTTACGTATACAGCATACACTGTTGTCTGAAAAATTGTATAGATCGGTGGTATATGTATATAGTATACATATATATGGTGGTATATATAGTATATATATATATACTAGAAGACCCGGCAGACGTTGTCCTGCTCTAAATTTGACCCATCTGCATACATTTTAATAAGCTTTTTCTGTCTGTCTTGTTCTGACTCTGCCCTCCCCTCTTCCCTTTTTTCCTAATCCTTTTATTCACTCCTCCCTCCGTCTTTTTCGCTTCATCTATCTCCATCTTCGTCTCATTCTACCTCTTTCTCAATCTCCTTCTCTCTTTTCTCTTCTTTCAATTCCTTCTCATTCTTCTGCATCCCTTATTGCCTGTCCTAGAGTGTGGTATGTATTTTACTCCAGTCCCAGTCCCAGTCCCACTCCGAGTATCAGTCGCAGTCCTAGTCCTAATCCCAGTCCCAGTCTGTCTCTGGATAATATATTACTCTGTACAAAAGCACTCATCAACAGCTTTCATTTGATACTATCTAGGCATTCACTGGCCCACGTTTTTGCCTATATCTCGAGACCCTGTAGCCGTAGTAACCACCGCGTGAGGTTTACGCAACTTGTGTGAAAGTTTGAACAAAATCGACCGACGCATCTCCTCAAACACCTGCGACCAACTAACACACATTTTAGCCTTTCTTTTTATATATATAGATTTTTATTTTTCACACTTCACTATAATATTAAAACGAAATGCAGATTTTCGTTGCTTTTGAAATTCGGCTTAAAAATTGCACATGGAACAAAAAAATGTCATAGTACCTCTAAATAGCGGGCGCCCTCAGAAACCCCCTCCTCTCGTCGGGCCTGGTGATGTGCTATACTTGATATCATTCGCTATAATATTTTTTATTGATAAGCAGGTTGCTTAATTAAACACCAAGCAATTACGCGGAATTATATCCGCACCACCTGAAAATATGAGTGCCACTGCGTATACGTAACATTTTAATATTACGTATAAACAAATAAAAAAATTGCAATAAAATAATATTGCGACTATAAACTGAGATATAACCTATCCTATATTTCAAGATAGATTGAACTACACGCGGGGTGCAAAACAAATTCAAAATCGGTTCAGTAGTTTAGCAGTCCATTGGCCTCAAACTTGTGACACGTGTTTCTTATATATTTAGATTTTCGAAAATTCAGCCTAACTTTAACAGCTAGAAGCTCAAATTTCACCAATTGCTTACGAATATAGCATATACTGTTGTCTGAAAAAATCATAGAGATCGGTGGTGTATATATTATATATATATATATATATGGGGTATATAAACTGTCCTTTTTGCCCCTTTTTTACGAATAGAAGCTTCAAATTTCATCAAATACTTACGTTTACGTCATATATTGTTGAAATACGTGATTCGTAGTCATAGTTTTTACATGCAGGCCACAAAAAACGTGAAACTTTGCATCCTCACCAGTGGCGTAGTGAGGTTTTCTTGCGTCCGGGCAAATTATTTTTTTGACGCCCCCAACAAATTTGAAAAAAAAAATTTAAATGGGCGTGGCACCGCCCACTTGTGATAAAATCAATTTTACAAATATTATTAATCATAAATCAAAAAGCGTTAAACCTATCATTACAAAATTCGGCAGAGAGGTTGTCCCAAGTCGATTTATAAGAATAAATAGGAAAAGCTTCAAATTTAAAAAAATGGGCGTGGCACTGCTGACTGATTAAATTTCTATGTTTCGGGAGCCGTAACTCCAAGAAAAATTAACGGACCGTAATAAAATTGGGTACGCAGATTTTCCGTATAGCAGGAAATATTTCTAGAAATAATGGACGAGATCGGTTAAAGACCATAAAAGTTTTTTAAAAGAATCGTTGACGAACATAATAAGCTATATCTTAGCGAAAAGAGCTTTGTATCGATAGAATTTTACTTTTTGATCGAATTGAATTATAACATTAAATTGGAAAACACTAAAATTTTTTAAAATGGGTGTGGCACCGCCCCTTTTATGGCTAAGAAATTTTCTATGTTTCGGGAGCCATAACTCGAAGAAAAATTAACGTATCGTAATAAAATTGGGTACACAAATTTTCCCTATAGTAGAAAATATTTCTAGAAAAAATGGACGGGATCGGTTAAAGACCACGGAAAATTAGATATAAAACAAGTTTAAAAGGGTCGTAGACTAAAATAATAAGCCATAACTTAGCAAAAAATGGTTTTGAATCATTGATGGGGAGAAATTTTTTTAAACGGGCGGTGTCACGTGTTATGTAGTAATTTATCTGAAATGGATGGTGGAATTGAAGCTCACGATGAGTATATAATGTTCTGTTACAACTTTATTTGTTTTATTTTATATTTATCTTAAAAATCGCTTGGATATGTACATCTGTTCACTATATATTTCTTATCTTATAAAGCCGATTATTTGGATACGATTATTGTTCAGCCACATTCTTGAAAGGGTCCCGTCCTTACTTGTTTTTACTGCCATTTCTCTATTCGCCTACGGGTAGATTTCCTTGAATTTTTCTATCATCTTTTGTTAGCTGCTGCTTTTTGGCGTTCTGTTGCTGTAATCAACACTCTTTTTTTCCACAGTGCTGGTAATTCACGGTATAAGTCGAAAAACTCGCACCAGAACAGGCACGTTTTTTGTAATGTCAAGCATGGCGAAAGCGGTTTTGGATTTTCTTGAAGAAATTTAGTCCTTTTTTCGTGACTCTAGTCACAACCAAAATTTTTTCTTGCAACACTGATGGCGAGTCTCATTGATTGTACGTCGGTTTATTTTCTCAACTAGATAACACTTATACGGCTCATACATGATACAAAATCCATGCGCGAATATAAGTTTTCAAGTGATATGACGATCCCTGCCATCCGTAACTGTCATGGAGTTGTTGGTCAAATTATAAATCTATTCGGAAACAAGATCTTTCGCAAAAGCGTCAAAAAGTATGCTCCCGAGAGTAAAAAAAAAACGACTGCTTCGGTTTTGTGAAACCAGATTCATTGAAAGATATGATAGCATAATCACATTCATGGCACTTTTTGAATGCATTGCTATCAGTCTTGAGGAAGTAGCTGGCGAAACGTGGTCGGTATCTGCAAAAGCATCTGCTCGTTTTGCTGCAATTCAAAAAAGTGACTTTATCGTAAGTCTTTTGGTATCTGAAAAACTGCTTAGTTTGACTCTTCTGTTATCGGTGTTTCTCCAAGAAAAATCTTTGGACTTTATTTCTGTCATAAACCGCACGAAAGAAGTGATACAGTCTTTGAACGAAATTAGACAATCTGCTGATGATTTCTTCGGGTAAATCTTCCTTTCCGCATCAAAAATCGCTGAAGACGTTTTTACGGTGAAATTCGTGCTCCAAGAGTGGTATCGCGTCAAAGAAACCGAGCTAACAACGTCGAGTGAAGCGTATTTCAGAATCGCAATACCATCCATCGATTCATTTCTAGAAAACTTAACGGAACGATTTTTAGAAAACGAAGATGTTCTACCGAGCTTGCAACTGCTTCTTCCAAGATTCGCTGATGTAAATAAAGCAGATGAGCTTGACAACTTGGCGCCATTATTCGAAGATCAGATATCATCAACAGCAGTAAAGGCAGAATATAAGTTGTGGTGTGCGAAAATGTCGTCGATTGAAAAAGCACCCGAGGTTTTAAAACTATTGGAGTTCTGCGATGGAAACTATTTCCGTGATATAAAAATTCTTCTCACTGCCTTGGCAACTTTGCCCGTGACAACGGCGAGCGGGGATAGATCATGTTCTACCATGAAAAGAATCAAAACTTTACCTCGGAGTGTAATGGGTCATGAAAAATTGAGTTCACTCGCTATGATCTCCATTCACTGGGATATTGCTGTTGACCCTGATCAATGTCATAGGCATTTTATCAAAAAACAAATCCAGAAGGCTCTTTCTTTGATGAAAAGATTATTGTAAAACAAAGTTTATATATGACTTGAGCCGTGTAATTGGCGTATCATACACTTATACCATGATAGAAGCTTGATTTTGAAGTATTGGTTTATATGTGTGAAAAATTTGGAAAAAAAGTGATACACGCTTAAAAAACTAGAGTTAAATGATTGTCTTTTAACGCACGAGAAACGTGCAGTAGATATACTAATCTTCTAGGAATTCTATTTTATTAATTTTTGAACATAAGGGATGTTCCATAGTCACGGGTAGAAAAATTGTACGCGACTTCATCTTTGTTGAAGCATTCTGATAAAATCAGCTGGAAATTTCGGGTTCTAATACATAGGTTGGAACTTTTAACACTAAATTATTATCCTAATGTTAAAAAGTCACAATATATTAGTATATATGCAAATTATACTAAGTTTTATAATTGTCACGCGTAGGCCAACAAAAAACAAGTAAGGAAGATTAAGTTCGGGTGTAACCGAACATTACATACTCAGTTGAGAGCTATGGTGACAACATAAGGGAAAATAACCATGTAGGAAAATGAACCGAGGGAAACCCTGGAATGTGTTTGTATGACAAGGTTATCAAATAAAAGGCATTAAAGAGTATTTTATGAGGGAGTGGGCCATAGTTCTATAGGTGGACGCCATTTAGGGATATCGCAATAAAGGTGGATCAGGGTTGACCCTAGAATTTGTTTGTACGATATGGGTATCAAATTAAAGGTATTAATGAGGGTTTTAAAATGGAGTGGTGGTTGTTGTATAGGTGGTCGCCTTTTCGAGATATCGGGATTAATGTGGACCAGGGGTGGCTCTAGAATGCGTTTGTACAATATGGGTATCAAACGAAAGGTGTTAATGAGTATTTTAAAAGGGAGTGGGCCTTAGTTCTACAGGTGGACGCCGTTTCGAAATATCGCCATAAGGGTGAACCAGGGGTGACTCTAGAATGTGTTTGTACGATATGGGTATCAAATTAAAGGTATTAATGAGTATTTTTAAAAGGGAGTTGGCCTTCGTTCTATAGGTGGTCGCCTTTTCGAGATATCGCCATAAAGGTGGACCAGGGGTGACTCTAGAATATGTTTGTACGATATTGGTATCAAATGAAAGGTGCTAAAGAGTATTTTAAAAGAGCGTGGGGTTTAGTTCTATAGGTGGACGCCGTTTCAAGATATCACCCTAAAGGTGGACCAGGGGTGACTCTGGAATGTGTTTGTACGATATCGGTATCAAATTAAAGGTACTAATGTGAGTTTTAAAAGGGAGTGGTGGTAGTTGTATATGTGAAGGCGTTTTCCAAAACGTGGACCAGGGTGGCCCAGAACATCGTCTGTTGGATACATGTAATACCTGCCAAGATTTCAAGGGTTTTTTATTTCGCCCTGCAGAAATTTTCCATTTTCTTCTACTTAATGTGGTAGGTGTCACAACCATTTTACAAAGTTTTTTCTAAAATTATATTTCGCGTCAATAAACCTATCCAATTACCTTACCATGTTTCATTCCTTTTTTCGTATTTGGTATAGAATTATGGCATTTTTTTTTTCATTTTTCGTAATTTTCGATATCGGAAAAGTGGGCGTGGGCATAGTCGGATTTCGGCCATATTTTATACCAAGATAAAATGAGTTCAGATAAGTACGTGAACTAAGTTTATTTAAGATTTTTTTTCAAGTTATCGTGTTCAAGTTATCGTGTTAACGGCCGAGCGGAAGGACAGACGGCCGACTGTGTATAGAAAGTGGGCGTGGCTTCAACCGATTTCGCCCATTCTCACACAAAACAGTTATCGTCATATATCATCATGATATCTTCAACGACTGCCAAATTACGGCTTGCAAATTTTTAAATTACCTTCTTTTAAAAGTGGGCGGTGCCACGCCCATTGTCCAAAATTTTACTAATTTTCTGTTCTGCGTCATAAGTTCAACTCACCTACCGAGTTTCATCGCTTTATCTGTCTTTGGTAATGAATTATCGCACTTTTTCGGTTTTTCGAAATTTTCGATATCGAAAAAGTGGGCGTGGTTATAGTCCGATATCGTTCATTTTAAAAAGCGATCTGATATGAGTGCTCAGGAACCCACATACCAAATTTCATCAAGATACCTCAAAAATTACTCAAGTTATCGTGTTAACGGGCGGACGGACGGACGGACGGACATGGCTTAATCAAATTTTTTTTCGATCCTGATGATTTTGATATATGGAAGTCTATATCTATCTTGATTCCTTTTATACCTGTACAAGCAACCGTTATCCAGTCAAACTTAATATACTCTGTGAGCTCTGCTCAACGGAGTATAAAAAAATCCTTACCCAAGTTATACATTATAAAGATCATGTCATTATTTTGAATTAACTTGGTTTTTTTTTTTTTTTTTTGAACAAACATTTGGCAAATTAAATTTTGTAAAAATTATTAATATTTTTCAACTAATAATATTGCTATAATTTGAAATATAATAATCAATTTTTTTTCGATACTGATGATCTATAGGTATATCTATTAACCTGGGCCGATTTGTATGGACGAAAGTTAGCCGATATCACGCCATCGATTTTTCGATAGGATTTGGGCTCAGGAAAAAAAAGTTCCACTACGCATACCAAAACATATATATTTTTTTTTTTTTCAAAAAACTGTTGTAAAAACGTTGGCGATAAAAATGAGAAAATAGATGGAGGAGAAATTATGCCAAAATGTATGCCGGAAATTGGAAAGTAGGTGTTGAAAGAATCGCAGAAACTGTTGATGATACCCCAATATAATTCAACCAGATGGACGCACAGAAGGATTTAGCTGACTAATAATCAGATTCAGTGAATTAGCTGCTATATACAGCAGAGATATAAAAAAGAAAGTTGAGAGGCTGGTTATAGGAAAGGTTAGGTTACGTTGTACTGACAGGTCCTTGAGAACCTCACATAGACTGAATAAGTCCGTAGTAGTACCACAAGTTAGTTTAATGACCAAACTAATAGTCCCCCATCACGAACCAAGACCTACATTATAAAATAAATCCGGCTTCTTGGCAAATACCAGAAGTTTACTAAGACCAATGCCACTCGCTGCTTCTAGATCTGACAGCTATATCACCCCTAATAGCTGGAGCCTTAGGAAACCAACCCTACTTTTCACGGAATAGATTTTTTTCTGTAGACAAATGATAACGTAAAAGAAACAAATTCTGTTAAGTTTTTTTTATACATAACTACAAAACAGGAAGTTGAATTGGCAACAATATCTTACACCAACTGAACAAATTATTATGTTCTTTGAATTAGAACATATTATTGTTAACAATGATATTTTAATTAGAGTATAGAAACACAGCATGGATACAAAATGATTCTTATAAAGGTGTTATTCTTGCGTGTAAATATGCTTAAATTTGATAAGCTGCTGTTTTGTACTTCAACTAAAATATCATTGTTATCATTGTTAACAATAAAAAGTTCTAATTTGAAGAAAATATTGGTTTTTTAAGTTGATTTAAGGTATTGTTTTCCAATTCAACTTCTCCTTATTTGTAGTTAAAAGAAAAAATATCAAGAGAATTTCATTGTTTTAGTTATCTTTTGTCTGCAGGAAAAAAAAACCTTTTCCGCGAAAATATTTGTTTTTTTGCTACTGCGTAGTCAAATTGACGTGCTATACGAAAACTAGCACTCGATTTTTACGGTCTGACAACAGCTAGCACTTTTCTTTATGGCTGACGAAAACTAATACGCACACTGAGTTTCTTGGTTTTTTTACAAGGTTTTCGATATTCAATTATGTTATTTACATTATCACTAGCCTTTACCCGTCCCCGTCCGCTAGCAGAAAATGTAATATATGGGCTTTTCACGTTAGCCTGCTTATCAAGTTATATGTTTAAAAATAATTTTTGAACAAATTGAGCTGATAACCTGATAAGCACGCTTACGTGAATCAATCACGAATTTAGAGAAAGAAAAAAAAAAACATTTAATTTTTAATTAAATTGAGTGATATCACATGGGTGAAGAAATTGCTATTCATAGAACAAAGGAGCAAACACTCAATTAGCTAAAAAAAATTAAATGAGGATACGGGACTTAAATAAATAAATGTAAGGCGCGACAAACTCCAATGAGATTTTAGGCCGAGTTTCTCTTCCGATTTGCGTAGTGCTTCTTTTAATGTTTCCTACAAATTGACGGGAGGGGATCTACTTGTTTTATTCCGACTCCGAACGGCATCTGCAAGGCAGATGAGTTTTCACTGAGCACTTTTCATTTCAGAAATACACTCGGGGTGCTTGCCAAACACTACCGAGGGGCGATCCCGCTTAGACAAAATGTCTTCTAATTGAAAAACTTGATTCTAAAATTTTGATGTTGCTTTGCCCTGGGCATGAGCCCAGGAATTTCTGTGCGGTAGGCGGAGCATGCTACCATCACACCAGGGCGACCTCCGTACATGAATTTAACTTATAATTGTAGCTACAGCAGTTCATAACAGGATTCAGTTTATTGTGTGTTGAATCACCGCCCTCGGAAATAAATCTTGCAAGAAGAGTATTCAACAAAGCATAGAAAAGCCGTGAAAATTAGAAAGAAAAACACAGCTTTTATTAACTAGACATTTCAAATAAGACATATAAATTTTGCCCATAAAAGCTCATATTTTAGAAAGACATGTGTGTTGAACTACCGGTTTTGAAATTGGTTGCTTGTAGAAAAGTTTCCAAAATAGAAATCATAATTGACCTACACATGTATATGAAAAAGTATGCTGATTTGATCCAAAATGATCCCGAAAAAGTCTCGTAATGATCGGGACGAAGGGTGGCACTACTCACTTTGTAAGCCCTCGAATTATTTCACCCATAGAGTTTGTAATATTAGTGAAGGTTAGTATACTTAAAGATATAACGTTTAAAAATTGTTAAAAAATATTTCTTCGAAGGGTAATGGAACCTCCCCCCTTCCCATTTTCGAAAGTTTTTTCTCTCGTCCTACAATTCCAACTCCAATCTCTCGCTTTCCTTTTTCTTTTTTCAGCCCATCGGCTTTCCCTTTCGCTCTTCTTCTTAACCCTCATTAACACATTCCATGCAAATTTGGTCTACATATATGTATCTCAGAAATGGCCCGACGTTTGGAAATAAAGCCACTTGTTAGCCAACTACGAAACCTAACGAATCTAACACAGCTATGACTTTTAAAATTAGTTCGTCAGATTTTGAGTGATAAAGTTATCAAAATATCGGCTTAGTAATCAATTTTAAACAAATGGCACCATGCCGGTCCATTTTGTGGAAAGATGGTGTCCCATGTATTACGACTTTTCTAAGAGGAACGCCTGTACCACATCTAAAGCAAATCGAACCATAAATGAGATTTTTTGTAATAGGTCGGTCCGTAGTTCTGGTCCAGAAAAGAATGGATTCTCACCAAATTATTTTTTTAGAATAAGTTGGCCCCTGGTTCACTTCCCGGAAAAATTAACTCTGAATCGAAAGTATCCTCAAAACCTTTTAAACACACACACAATCTTTCATCAAAATAGGTCCAGTCGTTTGGGAGGAGTGCAGTTACAAACACACGTACAGAAGAAATTTATATATTAAGACAGGTCGTTTCACCTTCCAGAATGAAAAGTTTCTCAAATACTGTCTTAGTCAAAGAGGTACCGCTGTACCAAATTCGAAGCGAATTGCACCATAAATTACATTTTTTGGAATAGCTCGAAGCCTGCTCCACTGTCGGGAAAGAAAATTTTCTAAAATACTGAGTCAAATCGCACCATACACTTATTTGTTTACAATAGGTCGGCCCGGGAAGTGGAAGAGTTTCTTTAATATAATCTTTGTCAAAGAGGTACCCCTATACCGAATTTCAAGGGAATCGCCTAATGAATTATATTTTTATTGGAATAGCTTGGTCCCTCGTCCATTTCTCGGATCAAATTGTGAATATAAAGTATCATCACAACCTGGAATCGTTTCACATAAATTGTTGCATATAAGGAGGTTTAATAAGGAGCATTATGCAAATATGATTATGGAACTAATAAAGGCTCATAGTTTTCGTTGGTAAGGGTATGGTTTTCGAATGGTTGAAAACGGTCCGGGCTGGAAAAAACTTTGTGACCTGCATTTTTCAGTCAAGATTGAGGACCACTATTGGAGTGGTACGGATGGGTGGAGTAAGACCTGATTTTTCGTGGTGTTCGCAGTTGGCGTTAATTATAGCCAAAATCACGCTGGGCTTCGTTATGATTATTAATAAAGCCTTAAAGACAAATAATCACTTTCATTAACGTCGCGAGATTCAGCTATTGCAATGAATTTCATTACTCAAAGTTCCCTTAAAACTCTAGACCATGTAATTAATGGAACGTACCCAAATTACGTGACCCCTTTAGGGGGGAAGGGGGGTTTCTTTAGGTATCACACCTGGTCACAGGTCGAAGGGGAGGGATTGAGACTTTGTCACGTAGTCTATAATCCTTAGAAAATCGAGCAATTTTTTTGTGGAATTTATTTCGCGTCAAAAATTTCCATGAAAAATCATCAAATAAACGTGCACGGTAATGCAGTGGACGACGTGTCTCGCGTGTGAACTCTGCAGGTCCTCTACAGGAGACCAAAAGAGATCTTATGTATCGTAGAGCGAAGCGCGAAGTGGATGGATATCGAGGCTGTCGACTAGAAAAAAATAATCACGTCTGAGGAAACTCCTGATGCTACTGCTCCCATAATCTACGATGTATCCCAGTGGCTTGATGCTGGAAGCGTATTCGTTAAAGTTGATTTAGATGAAAAGAAATAAAAAAGAGAAAGACTTTATAAATTAAGCTGTTGTTAGAATCTGTTTTTAAATAAATTTTTTCTTCTTAATATTTTTAACTTATAATTTATATGTATGCACGCACGCTTCACGTAACGCGGCGGGTACCGGATTAAAAATAAAAATAAATGTAAGGCGCGATAACCTCCGAAGAGATCTAAGGCCGAGCTTCTCTTCCAATTTGCGTCGTGCTCCTCTTGATTTTCCCTACAAATTGGCCGGACGGGACCTACATGTTTTATGCCGACTCCGAACGGCATCTGCAAGGCAGATGAGTTTTCACTGAGAGCTTTTCATGGCAGAAATACACCCGGAGTGCTTGCCAAACACTGCCGAGGGGCGACCCCGCTTAGAAAAATTTTCTTCTAATTGAAAAATCTTATTTCTAAAATTTTGATGTTGCTTTGCCCGGGAGTTGAACCCAGGGCATACGGTGTGATAGGCGGAGCACGCTACCATCACACCACGGTGGCCGCCAGGATTAGTAACAACAAATATATTTTTTTTAATTAAATAAAATAATAAAATAAAAATAAATTTTTTTTTAAGTTAGCAAAAATAATTTAAAATCATACTTATGAACTACTAAGTGAAAACTGAAGGGGGAGGGTGGGGTCTTCAAATATACTACCGGTGGTCACCGAGGAGGGAGAGGGGGACAAAAAGTTGTAGAAAATGTGTCACGTAGTTTGGGTACGTTCCCTAATTAGGAAAACAAAAATAAATTGCTAGTTTTCGTCGATCAGAAAACGAAATTGCTACTTTTCGTCAGAGGTTGCTAGTTCCCGCCAGCAATAACCCGAAAGTGATAGATTTCGTACGAGATTTACTTAGTATTAGCTTTCGTAAGAAATTTTGTTAGTGTTAGTTTTCATATGGTGAGTCGAAATACTGTCCGCCATATATCGCTATAGACAATTTCACTATAAAAAGCCTCAACATTTTCGTTAATGGAACAGTTTTCGGTTTCAGGCAGAACTAAAAGCCAAGAAAATGAAAAATTTAGCCGTTTCCGGCTTACTCATCGTTTGCCTGGTGGCCTACCAGGCAAATGCCGAGATTCCATCTATATCAGAGCTCCGCGCAGTAGATGATGAAAAAACTTCGGCAGGACTCGAACAATTTGTTGATTATACTCCAACCAAGGTCAAGGAGATCAACATACAAGTTGACTCAGGCTTAGAATCACCTTCAAATGAGATATCAGCCATAAGCGACAGGAGCCTCTTTAGTGCCCTCTTTGGTCCGTCTGAGCAGGAGGTGAAGGATAAGTATAAGGCGAAGTATAAGAGCAAGTATAAGTATAAGAAGAAGCTGCTGAAGAAGAAGAATAAGATGAAGAAAGGGAAAAAGGGCAAAAAAACCGGTGGCTCCGATGCTGGCGGTGGCGGCGATGACGCTGGTGGCGGTGATGGCGGCGATGGCGGCGATGACGCCGGTGGCGGCGATGCCGGCGCTGATGGCGAAGCTGAATAAAATTAAAATAAATTTTATATAGTAATAAATGAGCAATGAATATTAAATTTGTATTTTGCGTTTTAAATTATTACTTTGTATCTCACTTTATTCGGTTTGATTGTTTGGTTCCGATATTCCTTTCAGCCCGCCATTACAGGTACATAATAATGAAGGCGTTGGTTCGAGATGATACGTACAAACCTTTTATTATTTCCATAAGATATTATAGCAAGGAACTTAAGGTTTTGGCTGGTGAGAGTAAAAGAGTAGATATACAAATTTTTCGAAATCGCACGTACTTTCGCAGGAACGGTAATGGCGTAAGTGACCGCTTCCCCTTATTACAAAATAGCGAAAGAGGCGGCGAATTCCATACCCTAGTACCTGTGGTTATGCAGTAGGTTCCACCGAGTGTGACGAAGTGAGAATGTCAATATCTGATGACGAACTATTGCTTAAATCACACATAAACCATTTTGCGTAATATGTATAGTCGTACGAGTGCATGCCTCTAGGTTAGCCCCTTTGCGTTTCAGGACACTTCGTGAAGCAGTACTGTATGAGATTATTACTTTTATCGCCACTTGACTATGCTGTCGGGTAGAAGTTTACAGGGCTCTCGCTATCCTATTGATTGATAATTTCCATAGCTCTTAAGTTTTTGGTAAACGTAATTTTTTTTATGGCTGTGCACCAAACTAGGACCTTATAGTATGGGTATGACATTTTTTTCTTTTTTGTTTTTTTTTGTAGGGTAACCCCTCTAAGCTTAGGTTGAATCCAATCAGGGAAGTTATGTTTCCTTGCAAGTAATATCACATCGAGTTTTCCCTCGTTTAAAGTTTACCTGACTCCATATTCCCAGGCCTGTTCATCCTGAAGCACCTGAACATTTAGAGAGATACGCTGTGAGTTTGGCTGATTCACAGCGAGGACGAAGATTAACCAATTTGTGGCGTTCCTCTGTTTACCGTTTTTGTACTACCGCATAGGTCCCACTGGGAAGTGATCATTCTGCAGCTTAACCTGGGGACGCTCCAATTTGTTAAGACCGTATGTACTACCATCGAGTTGAGATTAACGATGACTGCTCATCTTGGGACAATGTTGAAATCCCGGAATGTCAACAAAAATACCTAAGGCATATTTCTGGTGTTCTAGAGCTATTCATGACCATTCTGTGCGATGCATTATCAATTGACTTGCCTTTGGCGTAGTCATGTTGTGCTGAAGAAAATAAAGCTTCATTCATATAGAACTTCATATATAAAAAGTTGTCAAACCAGTAGGGCTGTAGTCGTTTTTGATGCAGATGACTTGTGTTCCCCGCTTTCGTTATGAAGACCACTCGAGCCTCAACAGCTCAATATATAACTCCCAGCACTCCTCGCTTTCCGCAACTTTTGAAAATATAAAGATGTCCTTTACCAGCGCTCTAAGAAGACCCAACTCTTTTTCCACCGAGGTGGATTTCCATTTCCATTGAGTCTTCTCCGAATGCAAAGTCTGCTGTACATACTCAGTTTATAATGCCTTTCACAAGAAGTTGTTGCACTGCTCTAAATCCTCTACGGTGGTAACCTATTAATGTTTCCCCAGTTTTCCTGCTACATGTATTTGCGAGATGCTGCAGCTGTTATATGCATAGAGGTATCGCCATAAAGGTGGACCAGGGGTGACTGCAGAATGCATTTGTACGATATGGGAATCAAATGAAAGGTGTTAATGATTATTTAAAAGGTATTGGGCCTTAGTTCTATAGGTGGACGCCTTTTGAGATATCGAGACATAAAGATGGACCATGGGTGAATCTATAATGTGTTTGTACGATAAGGGTATCAAATTAAAGGTATTAATGAGAGTTTTAAAAGAGAGTGGTCCTTAGTTGTATATGTGAAGGTGTTTTCGAGATAATGACCAAAATGTGGACCAGGGTGACACAGAACATCATTTGTCGGGTACCGCTAATTTATTTATATATGTAATACCACGAACAGTATTCCTGCCAAGATTCCAAGGGCTTTTGATTTCGCCCTGCAGAACTTTTTAATTTTCTTCTAGTTAATATGATAGTCGTCACACCCATTTTACAAAGTTTTTTCTAAAGTTATATTATGCGTCAATAAGCCAATCTAGTTACCATGTTTCATACCTTTTTTCATATTTGGTATAAAATTATGGCATTTTTTTCATTTTTCGTAATTTTCGATATCGAAAATTTGGGCCATTTTTTATACCAATATAAAGTGAGTTCAGATAAGTACGTGAACTAAGTTTAGTAAAGATATATTGATTTTTCCTCAAGTTATCGTGTTAAGGGCCGAGCGGAAAGACAGACGGTCGACTGTGTATAAAAACTGGACGTGGCTTCAACCGATTTCTCCCATTTTCACAGAAAACAGTTATCGTTATAGAATCTATGCCCCTGCCAAATTTCACAAGGCTCGATAAATTTTTGTTCGATTTATGGCATTAAAAGTATTCTAGACAAATTAAATGAAAAAGGACGGAGACACGCCCATTTTGAAATTTTCTTTTATTTTTGTATTTTGTTGCACCGTATCATTCCTGGAGTTGAATGTTGACATAATTTACTTATATACTGTAAAGATATTAAATGTTTTGTTAAAATTTTACTTAAAAAAAAAAATTTTTTTTAAAGTGGGCGTGGTCCTTCTCCGATTTTGCTAATTTTTATTAGGCAGACATATAGTAATAGGAGTAACGTTCCTGCCAAATTTCATCATGATATCTTCAACGACTGCCAAATTACAGCTTGCAAAACTTTTAAATTACCTTCTTTTAAAAGTGGGCGGTGCCACGCCCATTGTCCAAAATTTTACTAATTTTCTATTCTGCGTCATAAGCCCAACTCACCTACCAAGTTCCATCGCTTTATGTATCTTTGGTAATGAATTATTGCACTTTTTCGGTTTTTCGAAATTTTCGATATCGAAAAAGTGGGCGTGGTTATAGTCCGATATCGTTCATTTTAAACAGCGATCTGGGGTGAGTGCTCAGGAACCTACATACCAAATTTCATCAAGATACCTCAACATTTAGTCAAGTTATCGTGTTAACGGACGGACGGACGGACGGACGGACATGGCTCAATCAAATTTTTTTTCGATCCTGATTATTTTGATATATGGAAGTCTATATCTATCTCGATTCCTTTATATATGTACAACCAACCGTTATCCAATCAAACTTAATATACTCTGTGAGCTCTGCTCAACTGAGTATAAAAACGCTATACCCTAGAAATGCTACATATATTGAACACTCCTAGTGAAAAACGAATAAATTTTAAAATGGACACTGCCCACTCTGCGAGTTCTCATCCCAATTTGAATTTGAAACAACAACAATACTTCATGACAACAACTAACCAAAAGGGGGGTTGATATACATATCTACTAAGTTATGTTTTATTGTTACATGTATTTTATTATTGTAAAATTTTTGTTTATACGTACTGGAACAGAACGACTTTCCCAAAGAGTTGACAAATAGACTTATTCACAATTTCCATACCACGAAAAATAATGAAGAAAAAAGAACGGACGCGGCCAACAAAAATTATTTAACAATGGAATAGTTCCCAGGATTATCGGAGAGGATCAAGAGCTCCAATCTATACGACAAGGATAACTATAATCTAGCGTTCACATACAAAAATCCACTAAGACAAGTTTTTAATAACACAAAGGATAAGATCCCCAAGTTCGAGAAATGTGACGTAGTTTATCGAATCCCATGCAACGGCGGCGAGTCCCGCGTATGCGAGAAGGTATATGTGGGGACAACAAAACTCAAGCTCATGACAAGGATTTCCGGTCACAGGTCAAACAGTTTTTCAGGAAATAAGACGGCCCTATCTGCCCACTGCAAAGATACAGGACATCACCCTGATTTTGAGAACATAAATATATTGGAGAAGGAAAAACATTACCAAAAACGCTATACCCTAGAAATGCTACATATATTGAACACTCCTAGTGAAAAACGAATAAATTCTAAAATGGACACTGCCCACTGTACGAGAGCTTATCGCAATTTGATTTTGAAACAACAACAACATACACCGCGCTCACTTAAATAAGAATATTCAGCATCCAGCATACTTCATGAAAACAACTAATCAAAAGGGGGGTTGATATACATATCTACTAAGTTATGTTTTATTGTTACATGTATTTTATTATTGTAAAATTTTTGTTTATACGTACTGTTCTTGAAAATTTGTTTACACTTGCGGTATTTTATACATTTGTTTATTTTTCATGCTTTCGCTCTTTTGTACCTTCAGCACAGATTTTTGATTTTTGTCCATTGCTAATTTAGTCGATCGGACATACATATTTATATGAGTAAGTCGCTTATTATATGTATGTATATACGTAAATATTGTGATGAATACATTCTAATGGTTTGTTTTTTATACCCCTAGTCACGAAGATGGCTTTAGAATAAAGCCGAAATATCGACAAGAATAAATTATACAACTATAATACAAAAAGTTGTGTGTTTATTTAATTTGACCTTCAGCTGAAAAATTTAACAATATCTTTGTAAAAATTATTAATATTTTTCAACTAATAATATTGCTACAATTTGAAATATAATCAATTTTTTTCGATACTGATGATTTATAGGTATATAGGTATATACCTGGTTCGATTTGTATGGATCAAAGTTAACCGATATCGCGTATTATTGTTAGCAATGATATTTTAATTAGAGTATAGAAACACAGCATGGATACAAAATCATTTTTATAAAGGTGTTATTCTTACGTGTAAATATGCTTAAATTTGATAAGCTGCTGTTTTGTACTTCAACTAAAATATTATTGTTGTTATTGTTAACAATAAAAAGTTCTAATTTGAAGAAAATATTTAAGTTGATTTAAGGTATTTTAAGTTGATTTAAGGTATTGTTTGCCAATTCAACTTCTTCTTATTTGTAGTTAAAAGAAAAAATTTCAAGAGAATTTCATTATTTTAGTTATCTTTTGTCTACAGAAAAAAAACATTTTACGCGAAAATATTTTTTTTTTGCTACTGCGTAGTCAAGTTGACGTGCTATACGAAAACTAGCACTGGATTTTTAAGGTCTGACAACAACCAGCAGTTTTACTTTATGGCTGACGAAAACTAATACGCACACTGAGTTTCTTATTTTTTTTACAAGGTTTTCAATATTCAATTATGTTATTTATATTATTACTAGCCGTCCCCGTCCGCTAGGAGAAAATATAATATATGGGCTATTCACGTTAGCCTGATTATCAATTTATATGTTTAAAAATAATCTCTGAACTAAATGAGCTGATAACCTGATAAGCACGCTTACGTGGATAGTACAATACAGTTTTTTCGAATTTAAAGAAAAAAACATTTAATTTTTAAGTTAAATTAAGTGATATGACGGGTGAGAAATTACTATTCATAGAAGAAAGGAGCAAAACATCAATTAGTTAAAAAAAATTTAAATGAAAATACTGGAATTAAATAAATAATAAATAAATGAAAGGCGCGATAACCTCCGAAGATATTTTATGGCTTCCAATTTGCGTCGTGCTTATTTTACTATTTCCTACAAAGTAGAGGGAGGGGACCTACTTGTTTTATGCCGACTCCGAACGGTATCTGCAAGGCAGATGAGTTTTAACTGTGAGCTTTTCATTTCAGATATATACTTGAAGTACTTGACAAACACTACCGAAGGGCCACCCCGCTTAGAAAAATTTTCTTCTAATTGAAAAACTTGTCTCTAAAATTTTGATGTTGCTTTGCCCGGGGAATGAGCCCAGGAATTTCTGTGCGGTAGTTGGAGCACAACCCAACACGGCGGCCGCCATACAGGAATATAATTGGTTAAAATATTGCAAATTGTGTTGTTGTAGTTATAACAGTTCGTAACAGGATTCATTTTATTGTGTTTTGAATCACCACCCTCGCTAATAAGACCTGGAAGAGAAATATTCAACGAAGCATAGTAAAAAAGGTGAAAATTTGTACGAAAAAGCGGTCAATTACAGGTTTCGAAATTGGTTCCTTGTCTAAAAACTTCACTGAATGGACGCTCACAAAGCAGACTAAGCAACCTCAAAATTAAAACGAAATAGCTGTGATAGATATTTCAGGTAAAACATACACAATTTTTATTTCGAAGAATTTGCAGCAAATCCATGGCCATAAAAGCTCATAATATAAAAAGACGTGTGTTTTGAACTACCGATTTTGAAATTTCTTGCTTGTAGGAGTTTCCAAAATTGAAATCATAATTCACCTACACAAATATATGAAAAATTATGCTGGTGTGATCAAAAATGATTCCGAAAAGTCTCGTAATTATCGGGACGAAGGGTGTCGCTACTCACTTTGTGAGCCTTCGAATTATTTGACCCATTGAGTTTGTAATATTGGTGAGGGTTAGTATACTTAAAGATATAACGTTTAAAGATTGTTAAAAAGTAATTCTTCGAAGGGGTAGTGGAACCTCCCACTTTCCATTTTCGAAAAGTTTTTTCTCTCGGTCTACAATTCCAACTCCTTTCCTTTCCTTTTTATTTTTTCATTAACACATTTCATGCAGATTTGGTCTACATATATCTCAGAAATGGGTCCACGTTTGGGTATAAAGCCTTGTTAGCCATCTACGAAACCTAACGAAACTAACGCAGCTAGGATTATTAAAATTAGTTCGTCAGATTTTTAGTGATAATGTTAACAATATATCGCCTTCGTAATCAATTTTAAACAAATGGCACCATCCTGGCCCACTTTTTGGAAAGAGAGTGTCCCATATATTAAACTTTTCTCAGAGGAGCGCCTGTACCTGACATTTTTTGTAATAGGTCGGTCTGTAGTTCTTGTCCAGAAAATAAAAGATTCTCACCATAATTATTTTTTAGAATAGGTTGGCCCCTGGTTCACTTCCCGGAAAAATTTACCCTGAATCAAAAGCATCCTCAAATCCCTTTAAACACACACACAATCTTTCATAAAAATCGGTCCAGGCGATTGGGAGGAGTGCAGTTACAACAACACGCACAGAAGAAATTTATATATTAAGACAGGTCGGTCCACTTCCCAGAATGAAAACTTTCTCAAATACTGTCTTAGTCAAAGAGGTACCCCTGTACCGAATTTCGAGGGAATCGCATAATAAATTATATTTTTTCGAATAGGTCGGTCCCTCGTGCACTTCTCGGACCAAATTGTGAATTAAAAAAAAAAAAACAGGATTAGCCTGGTTTCATCGGGCCACTTGAGGGCAGTGCGCTGCCACAACGTCCGGGAAAAAAAAAGTATCCTCACAACTTGGTGTCGTTTAACATAAATTGCGTGCATATAAGGAGGTTTAATAAAGAGCTTTAGGCAAATTTGATAGTGAAACGAATAAAGGCTCATAGTTTTCGTTGGGGCATGGTTTGCGAATGGTTGAAGACGCTCCGGGCTAGAAGAAAATTTGTTTCGACACCTGCATTTTTCAGCCAAGATTGAGGACCACTATTGGGTTGGTACAGATAGGTGGAGTAAGACCTGATTTGTCGTGGTGTTTGCAGTTGGCGCTAAGTTATTGTGATTAATAATAAATCCATAAAGACAAATATTCACTTTCATTAAAGTCCCGAGTTCAGCTATTGCAATGAATTTGATTACTCAAAGTTCCCTTAAAACTCTAGACCTTGTAATTAACTAGGAAAACAAAAATAACTTGCTAGTTTTCATCGATCAGAAAACGAAATTGCTACTTTTCGTCAGAGGTTGCTAGTTCCCTACAATCATAAGCCGAAAGTAATAGATTTCGTACGAGATTTTCATAGTATTAGTTTTCGTAAGAAATTCTTATGTGAGTAGAAATATTGTCTGCCATATGTCGCTATAGACAACTTCACTATAAAAAGCCTCAACATTTCCATTAATGTAACAGTTTTCGTTTTCAACCGGAACTGAAAATCCAAGAAAATGAAAAATTTAGCCGTTTTCGGCTTACTCATCATTTGCCTGCTGGCCTACCAGGCAAATGCCGAGGTTGCATCTTTATCCGAGCTGCGCGCAGTAGATGATGAAAAAACTTCGGCAGGACTCGAACAATTTGTTGATGATACTCCAACCAAGGTCAAGGAGATAAACACACAAGTTGAATCTGGCTTAGAATCACCTTCAGATGAGATAGCAGCCATAAGCGGCAGGAGCCTCTATAGTGCCCTCTTTGGTCCGTCTGAGAAGGAGTTGAAGAAGAAGTATAAGTCGAAGTATAAGAAGAAGTATAAGAAGAAGTTGAAGAAGAAGAAGAAGAAGATGAAGAAAGGAAAAAAGGGCAACAAC
Source organism: Eurosta solidaginis (assembly GCF_040869045.1). NCBI lineage: Eukaryota > Metazoa > Arthropoda > Insecta > Diptera > Tephritidae > Eurosta > Eurosta solidaginis. Next base: position 230,041,679 of record NC_090322.1, on the reverse strand, counting down.
ATAAATGGTTCCGATTCTGGCGGTGGCGCCGATGACGGTGGTGGCGCCGATGCCGGCGATGACGCCGGTGGCGCCGGTGGTGACGATGCCGGCGGTGGAGACGATGCCGGCGCTGACGGCGAAGGTTAATAAACTTAAGTTATATTTCATATAGTAATAAATGAGCAATGAATACAAAATTTGTATTTTCTGTTTTAAATTATTACTTTGCATCTCACTTTATCCGGTTTGAATGTTTGGTTCCGATATTCCTATCTGCCCGCAACTAAAGGTACATATTAATGAAGTCGTCCGTTCGAGAGGATGCAAGTAAACTATTTATTATTTCCGTTATATATTTAGCAAGGAACTTAATGTTTTGGCTGGTGAGAGTAAAAGTGTAGATATACACATTTTTCGAAATCGCACCTACTTTCGCAGGAACGGTAATGGCATTGGAAGTGATCGCTTCCCCTTATTACAAAATAGCGAAAGAGGCGCCGAATTCGATACTCTAGTACCTGTGCTTTTGCAATAATTTCCACCACCCAACTATGACGAAGTGAGAATGTCAATATCTGATGACGAACTATTGTTTAAATCATACATAAACCATTTTGCGTAATATAGTCGTACGAGCGCATGCCTCTAGGTTAGCCTCTTTGCATTTCAGGACACTTCATGATGAAGTACTGTTCGAGATTATTACTTTTATCCCCACTTGACTAGGCTGTCGGGTGCAAATATTCAGGGCTCTTGATTGATAATTTGCATACCCCCTCAAGGCTTGACAATTGCCGTAAATACCCAATGTGAGAATTTGGGCGATAATCCCAAGCATCCTAGCGTCCTCATGCGGGCACGTAGTGCCACAAAGGCTTCCTTCGCTCAATCTCTCACATAAAGCTTCGACGGCAACTAGATAGTATTTAATATAGATAGATATAGTATTATAATTCTTAAATATTTTGTGCTGCGTTTTCCTTTTTTTTAGTTCTCCAAGCTTAGGCTGAGTCCAATAAGGAATGTTATATTTCCTTACAAATAATACTAGATCGGGTTTTTCCTCGCCTGCGGTTTACCTGACTCCAAGCTACCAGGCATAGTCATTCCGAAGCGGCGGTACTTTTAGAGAGCTTATTGTTGGTAGGTATCTGACGCTTATGATGACTAAAACGTCATCCGGATACGCCGTGAGATTGACTGATCCTCTGTCGAACCGCCTACGGTATTGGTTGATGGCCAGCGTCCCCAGCATTGATATGATAAACCACTTTGCGGCGTTCCTCTGTTTACCGTTTTTGTGGCCCGCATAGGTCCTATTCGCACGAGATCATTTTGCAGCTCAACTTGGAGCCGATCCAATTTATTAAGACCGTATGTGCTACAATCGAGTTGAGACTAACGATGATTGCTCGTCTTGGGACAATGCTGAAAGATTCGGCAATGTCAACAAAAACATCTAATGCATGTTTCTGGTATTCTAGGGTTTTCGCTATTTTCATGACCATTGTATTCGATGCATTATCAACTGACTTGCTTTTGGCGCTGGCATGTTGAGCTGAAGAAACTAATGCTTACTCATATAGGACTTCACGTTTAAAAAATATGTCAAACCAATAGGGCTGTAGTCGTTTTTGGTGCAGATTACTTCTTTTCCCCGCTTTCGGTATGAAGACCACTCGAGCCTCAACAGCACTCTATATGCCTCCCAGCACTCCTCGATTTCCGCAACTTTTGAAAACGTAAAGAGTCCTTTATCTGCGCTCTAAGAAGACCCTACTCTTTGTTCCACCGAGGTGGATTTCCATTTCCCTTGAGTCTTCTCCGAATACAAAGTCTGCTGTACGCAGTTTAGAGTGCCTTTCATAAGAAGTTGTTGCACTGCGCTAGCTCCTCTAATGTGGTAACCTCTTAATTTTTCCCAAGTTTTCCTGCTACATGTAATTGGGAGAAGCTAGAGCTGATATACGCATAGTCTCCTCCCCATACGCTAGCTTTGTGTAGTTGGCACCTACATAAACGAGTAATTTAAAAAAATATATCTGTTTCGCTTGTCCATGTTTTTCCATGAAAAAATTTCTGTTTGTCCACCTTTTGTTAAGAAGTTATTTCAAAAATAACATTTTTTATAAAGAACTTTGCATTGTTTAAAGGATTCTTGGCCTAGTTGCAGGATTTCTATAACTCTCCTGATATTTATTTACCATTTACTACCTACTCTGACAAGATTTCACTATGACCATAGAATTTTACTCGTGGCGCTAGATATATCAAAGCCTTTGAGGTGGTCAACCACGTCGCGCTACTACAAGATTTGGAAGGATCTACCCTTCCATCTCGTATCAAAGGGTGGACCTCAAACTATTTGAATTATCGGATAGCATCAATCTAGTTTAGTATCGCAACATCCAAACCAAGAAGAATGAAACAAAGGGCACGTACCTCAGCGTGGTATCCTATCCCCACTTTTGTTTAATTTTCATACTCGAAATTCTCAAGACGAGATGTCTTTAGCATTAGGCTAAGTTTATGATCGAGCGTAATCGCATCGCGCGATGCGACAAGAAACGCTCCATCGCTTAATACGTAACACAAGAACATACAATTTACAATAGGAATAGAAAGGGATGGTCAACTCCCCTACCTCGATACGTTAATAGTCAGAAAGAATAATAAGTTACTTATTGACTGGTATCAGAAATCAATGTCTTCTGGAGGGCTGATAAGTTACAACTCCAAGCATGAAAGAAAGACAATAATAAACACGGCGAAAAATTTTATTAGAAGGGTTCTCACAATCAGTGATGAGGTTTTCCACGAGAAAAATATTAGTATAATTAAAGTAACCCTGGAACAGAACGACTTTCCCAAAGAGTTAACAAATAGACTTATTCACAATTTCCATACCACGAAAAATAATGAAGAAAAAAGAACGGACGCGGCTAACAAAAATTATTTAACAATGGAATAGTTTCCAGGATTATCGGAGAGGATCAAGAGCTCCAATCTATACGACATGGATAACTATAATCTAGCGTTCACATACAAAAATACACTAAGACAAGTTTTTAATAACACAAAGGATAAGATCCCCAAGTCGGAGAAATCTGACCTAGTTTATCGAATCCCATGCAACGGCGACGAGTCCCGCGTATGCGAGAAGGTATATGTGGGGACAACAAAACTCAAGCTCATGACAAGGATTTCCGGTCACAGGTCAAACATAAAATTAAGGTACAGTTTTTCAGGAAATAAGACGGCCCTATCTGCCCACTGCAAAGATACAGGTCATCACCCTGATTTTGAGAACATAAATATATTGGAGAAGGAAAAACATTACCAAAAACGCTATACCCTAGAAATGCTACATATATTGAACACTCCTAGTGAAAAACAAATAAATTCTAAAATGGACACTGCCCACTGTACGAAAGCTTATCGCAATTTGATTTTGAAACAACAACAACATACACCGCGCTCACTTAAATAAGAATATTCAGCATCCAGCATACTTCATGAAAACAACTAATCAAAAGGGGGGTTGATATACATATCTACTAAATTATGTTTTATTGTTACATGTATTTTATTATTGTAAAATTTTTGTTTATACGTACTGTTCTTGAAAATTTGTTTACACTTGCGGTATTTTATACATTTGTTTATTTTTCATGCTTTCGCTATTTTTTACCTTCAGCACAGATTTTTCATTTTTGTCCATTGCTAATTTAGTCGATCGGACATACATATTTATATGAGTAAGTCGCTTATTATATGTATGTATATACATACGTAAATATTGTGATGAATACGTTCTAATGGTTTGTTTTTTATACCCCTAGTCACGAAGATGGCTTTAGAATAAAGCCGAAATATCGACAAGAATAAATTATACAACTATAATACAAAAAGTTGTGTGTTTATTTAATTTGACCTTCAGCTGAAAAATTTAACAATATCTTTGTAAAAATTATTAATATTTTTCAACTAATAATATTGCTACAATTTGAAATATAATCAATTTTTTTCGATACTGATGATTTATAGGTATATGTATTAACCTGGTTCGATTTGTATGGATGAAAGTTAACCGATATCGCGTATTATTGTTAGCAATGATATTTTAATTAGAGTATAGAAACACAGCATGGATACAAAATCATTTTTATAAAGGTGTTATTCTTACATGTAAATATGCTTAAATTTGATAAGCTGCTGTTTTGTACTTCAACTAAAATATTATTGTTGTTATTGTTAACAATAAAAAGTTCTAATTTGAAGAAAATATTTAAGTTGATTTAAGGTATTTTAAGTTGATTTAAGGTATTGTTTGCCAATTCAACTTCTCCTTATTTGTAGTTAAAAGAAAAAATTTCAAGAGAATTTCATTCTTTTAGTTATGTTTTGTCTGCAGAAAAAAACCTTTTCCGCGAAAATATTTGTTTTTTTGCTACTGCGTAGTCAAATTGACGTGCTATACGAAAAGTAGCACTGGATTTTTAAGGTCTGACAACAACTAGCAGTTTTACTTTATGGCTGACGAAAACTAATACGCACACTGAGTTTCTTATTTTTTTTACAAGGTTTTCAATATTCAATTATGTTATTTATATTATTACTAGCCGTCCCCGTCCGCTAGGAGAAAATATAATATATGGGCTATTCACGTTAGCCTGATTATCAAGTTATATGTTTAAAAATAATCTCTGAACTAAATGAGCTGATAACCTGATAAGCATGCTTACGTGGATAGTACAATACAGTTTTTTCGAATTTAAAGAAAAAAAAAAACATTTAATTTTTAAGTTAAATTAAGTGATATAACAGGGGTGAGAAATTACTATTCATAGAACAAAGGAGCAAAACATCAATTAGTTAAAAAAATTTAAATGAAAATACGGGAATTAAATAAATAATAAATAAATGAAAGGCGCGATAACCTCCGAAGATATTTTATGGCTTCCAATTTGCGTCGTGCTTATTTTACTTTTTCCTACAAAGTAGCGGGAGCGGACCTACTTGTTTTATGCCGACTTTGAACGGTATCTGCAAGGCAGATGAGTTTTAACTGAGAGCTTTTCATTTCAGATATACTTGAAGTACTTGACAAATACTACCGAAGGGCCACCCCGCTTAGAAAAATTTTCTTCTAATTGAAAAACTTGTCTCTAAAATGTTGATGTTGCTTTGCTCGGGGAATGAGCCCAGGAATTTCTGTGCGGTAGGTGGAGCACAACACAACACAGCGGCCGCCATACAGGAATATAATTGGTTAAAATATTGCAAATTGTGTTGTTGTAGTTATAACAGTTCGTAACAGGATTCATTTTATTGTGTTTTTAATCACCACCCTCACTAATAAGACCTGGAAGAGAAATATTCAACGAAGCATAGTAAAAAAGGTGAAAATTTGTACGAAAAAGCGGTCAATTACAGGTTTCGAAATTGGTTCCTTGTCTAAAAACTTCACTGAATGGACGCTCACAAAGCAGACTAAGCAACCTCAAAATTAGAACGAAATAGCTGTGATAGATATTCCAGGTAAAACTTACACAATTTGTATTTCGAAGAAGTTGCAGCAAATCCATGGCCATAAAAGCTCATAATATAAAAAGACGTGTGTGTTGAACTACCGATTTTGAAATGTCTTGCTTGTAGGAGTTTCCAAAATTGAAATCATAATTCACCTACACAAATATATGAAAAATTATGCTGGTGTGATCAAAAATGATTCCGAAAAGTCTCGTAATGAACGGGACGAAGGGTGTCGCTACTCACTTTGTGAGCCCTCGAATTATTTGACCCATTGAGTTTGTAATATTTGTGAGGGTTAGTATACTTAAAGATATAACGTTTAAAGATTGTTAAAAAGTAATTCTTCGAAGGGGTAGTGGAACCTCCCACTTTCCATTTTCGAAAAGTTTTTTCTCTCGGTCTACAATTCCAACTCCTTTCCTTTCCTTTTTATTTTTTCATTAACACATTTCATGCAGATTTGGTCTACATATATCTCAGAAATGGGTCCACGTTTGGGTATAAAGCCTTGTTAGCCATCTACGAAACCTAACGAAACTAACGCAGCTAGGATTATTAAAATTAGTTCGTCAGATTTTTAGTGATAATGTTAACAATATATCGCCTTCGTAATCAATTTTAAACAAATGGCACCATCCTGGCCCACTTTTTGGAAAGAGAGTGTCCCATATATTAAACTTTTCTCAGAGGAGCGCCTGTACCTGACATTTTTTGTAATAGGTCGGTCTGTAGTTCTTGTCCAGAAAATAAAAGATTCTCACCATAATTATTTTTTAGAATAGGTTGACCCCTGGTTCACTTCCCGGAAAAATTTACCCTGAATCAAAAGCATCCTCAAATCCCTTTAAACACACACACAATCTTTCATAAAAATCGTTCCAGGCGATTGGGAGGAGTGCAGTTACAAACACACGCACAGAAGAAATTTATATATTAAGACAGGTCGGTCCACTTCCCAGAATGAAAACTTTCTCAAATACTGTCTTAGTCAAAGAGGTACCCCTGTACCGAATTTCGAGGGAATCGCATAATAAATTATATTTTTTCGAATAGGTCGGTCCCTCGTGCACTTCTCGGACCAAATTGTGAATTAAAAAAAAAAAAAAACAGGATTAGCCTGGTTTCATCGGGCCACTTGAGGGCAGTGCGCTGCCACAACGTCCGGGAAACAAAAAGTATCCTCACAACTTGGTGTCGTTTAACATAAATTGCGTGCATATAAGGAGGTTTAATAAAGAGCTTTAGGCAAATTTGATAGTGAAACGAATAAAGGCTCATAGTTTTCGTTGGTAAGGGCATGGTTTGCGAATGGTTGAAGACGCTCCGGGCTAGAAGAAAATTTGTTTCGACACCTGCATTTTTCAGCCAAGATTGAGGACCACTATTGGGTTGGTACAGATAGGTGGAGTAAGACCTGATTTGTCGTGGTGTTTGCAGTTGGCGCTAAATTATTGTGATTAATAATAAATCCATAAAGACAAATATTCACTTTCATTAAAGTCCCGAGTTCAGCTATTGCAATGAATTTGATTACTCAAAGTTCCCTTAAAACTCTAGACCTTGTAATTAACTAGGAAAACAAAAATAACTTGCTAGTTTTCATCGATCAGAAAACGAAATTGCTACTTTTCCTCAGAGGTAGCTAGTTCCCTACAACCATAAGCCGAAAGTAGTAGATTTCGTACGAGATTTTCATAGTATTAGTTTTCGTAAGAAATTCTTATGTGAGTAGAAATATTGTCCGCCATATGTCGCTATAGACAACTTCACTATAAAAAGCCTCAACATTTCCATTAATGTAACAGTTTTCGTTTTCAACCGGAACTGAAAATCCAAGAAAATGAAAAATTTAGCCGTTTTCGGTTTACTCATCATTTGCCTGCTGGCCTACCAGGCAAATGCCGAGGTTGCATCTTTATCCGAGCTGCGCGCAGTAGATGATGAAAAAACTTCGGCAGGACTCGAACAATTTGTTGATGATACTCCAACCAAGGTCAAGGAGATAAACACACAAGTTGAATCTGGCTTAGAATCACCTTCAGATGAGATAGCAGCCATAAGCGGCAGGAGCCTCTATAGTGCCCTCTTTGGTCCGTCTGAGAAGGAGTTGAAGAAGAAGTATAAGTCGAAGTATAAGAAGAAGTATAAGAAGAAGTTGAAGAAGAAGAAGAAGAAGATGAAGAAAGGAAAAAAGGGCAACAACATAAATGGTTCCGATTCTGGCGGTGGCGCCGATGACGGTGGTGGCGCCGATGCCGGCGATGACGCCGGTGGCGCCGGTGGTGACGATGCCGGCGGTGGAGACGATGCCGGCGCTGACGGCGAAGGTTAATAAACTTAAGTTATATTTCATATAGTAATAAATGAGCAATGAATACAAAATTTGTATTTTCTGTTTTAAATTATTACTTTGCATCTCACTTTTCCGGTTTGAATGTTTGGTTCCGATATTCCTTTCTGCCCGCAACTAAAGGTACATATTAATGAAGTCGTCCGTTCGAGAGGATGCAACTAAACTATTTATTATTTCCGTTATATATTTAGCAAGGAACTTAATGTTTTGGCTGGTGAGAGTAAAAGTGTAGATATACACATTTTTCGAAATCGCACCTACTTTCGCAGGAACGGTAATGGCATTGGAAGTGATCGCTTCCCCTTATTACAAAATAGCGAAAGAGGCGCCGAATTCGATACTCTAGTACCTGTGCTTTTGCAATAATTTCCACCACCCAACTATGACGAAGTGAGAATGTCAATATCTGATGACGAACTATTGTTTAAATCATACATAAACCATTTTGCGTAATATAGTCGTACGAGCGCATGCCTCTAGGTTAGCCTCTTTGCATTTCAGGACACTTCATGAAGAAGTACTGTTTGAGATTATTACTTTTATCCCCACTTGACTAGGCTGTCGGGTGCAAATATTCAGGGCTCTTGATTGATAATTTGCATACCCCCTCAAGGCTTGACAATTGCCGTAAATACCCAATGTGAGAATTTGGGCGATAATCCCAAGCATCCTAGCGTCCTCATGCGGGCACGTAGTGCCACAAAGGCTTCCTTCGCTCAATCTCTCACATAAAGCTTCGACGGCAACTAGATAGTATTTAATATAGATAGATATAGTATTATAATTCTTAAATATTTTGTGCTGCGTTTTCCTTTTTTTTAGTTCTCCAAGCTTAGGCTGAGTCCAATAAGGAATGTTATATTTCCTTACAAATAATTCTAGATCGGGTTTTTCCTCGTCTGCGGTTTACCTGACTCTAAGCTACCAGGCATAGTCATTCCGAAGCGGCGGTACTCTTAGAGAGCTTATTGTTGGTAGGTATCTGACGCTTATGATGACTAAAACGTCATCCGGATACGCAGTGAGATTGGCTGATCCTCTGTCGAACCGCCTACGGTATTGGTTCATGGCCAGCGTCCACAGCATTGATATGATAAACCACTTTGCGGCGTTCCTCTGTTTACCGTTTTTGTGGCCCGCATAGGTCCTATTCGCACGAGATCATTTTGCAGCTCAACTTGGAGCCGATCCAATTTATTAAGACCGTATGTGCTACAATCGAGTTGAGACTAACGATGATTGCTCGTCTTGGGACAATGCTGAAAGATTCGGCAATGTCAACAAAAACATCTAATGCATGTTTCTGGTATTCTAGGGTTTTCGCTATTTTCATGACCATTGTATTCGATGCATTATCAACTGACTTGCTTTTGGCGTTGGCATGTTGAGCTGAAGAAACTAATGCTTATAATTGTATAATTGTTTTCCCCGCGTTCGGTATGAAGACCACTCGAGCCTCAACAGCACTCTATATGCCTCCCAGCACTCCTCGATTTCCGCAACTTTTGAAAACGCAGAGTCCTTTATCTGCGCTTTAAGAAGACCCAACTCTTTGTTCCACCGAGGTGGATTTCCATTTCCCTTGAGTCTTCTCCGAATACAAAGTCTGATGTACGCAGTTTAGAGTGCCTTTCATAAGAAGTTGTTGCATTGCGCTAGCTCCTCTAATGGTGTAACCTCTTAATTTTTCCCAAGTTTTCCTGCTACATGTAATTGGGAGAAGCTAGAGCTGATATATGCATATTATCCTCCCCATATGCTAGCTTTGTTTAGTTGACACCTGCGTAAACGAATAATTTAAAAAAATATATCTGTTTCGCTTGTCCATGTTTTTCCATGAAAAAATTTCTGTTTGTCCACCTTTTGTTAAGAATTTATTTCAAAAATAACATTTTTTATAAAGAACTTTGCATTGTTTAAAGGATTCTTGTCCTAGTTGCAAGATTTCTATAACTCTCCTGATGTTTATTTACCATTTACTACCTACTCTGACAAGATTTCACTATGACCATAGAATTTTACTCGTGGCGCTAGATATATCAAAGCCTTTGAGGCGGTCAACCACGTCGCGCTACTACAAGATTTGGAAGGATCTACCCTTCCATCTCGTATCAAAGGGTGGACCTCAAACTATTTGAATTATCGGATAGCATCAATCTAGTTTAGTATCGCAACATCCAAACCAAGAAGAATGAAACAAAGGGCACGTACCTCAGCGTGGTATCCTATCCCCACTTTTGTTTAATTTTCATACTCGAAATTCTCAAGACGAGATGTCTTTAGCATTAGGCTAAGTTTATGATCGAGCGTAATCGCATCGCGCGAGGCGACAAGAAACGCTCCATCGCTTAACACGTAACACAAGAACATACAATTTACAATAGAAATAGAAAGGGATGGTCAACTCCCCTACCTCGATACGTTAATAGTCAGAAAGAATAATAAGTTACTTATTGAATGGTATCAGAAATCAATGTCTTCTGGAGAGCTGATAAGCTACAACTCCAAGCATGAAAGAAAGACAATAATAAACACGGCGAAAAATTTTATTAGAAGGGTTCTCACAATCAGTGATGAGGTTTTCCACGAGAAAAATATTAGTATAATTAAAGTAACCCTGGAACAGAACGACTTTCCCAAAGAGTTAACAAATAGACTTATTCACAATTTCCATACCACGAAAAATAATGAAGAAAAAAGAACGGACGCGGCTAACAAAAATTATTTAACAATGGAATAGTTTCCAGGATTATCGGAGAGGATCAAGAGCTCCAATCTATACGACATGGATAACTATAATCTAGCGTTCACATACAAAAATACACTAAGACAAGTTTTTAATAACACAAAGGATAAGATCCCCAAGTCGGAGAAATCTGACCTAGTTTATCGAATCCCATGCAACGGCGACGAGTCCCGCGTATGCGAGAAGGTATATGTGGGGACAACAAAACTCAAGCTCATGACAAGGATTTCCGGTCACAGGTCAAACATAAAATTAAGGTACAGTTTTTCAGGAAATAAGACGGCCCTATCTGCCCACTGCAAAGATACAGGTCATCACCCTGATTTTGAGAACATAAATATATTGGAGAAGGAAAAACATTACCAAAAACGCTATACCCTAGAAATGCTACATATATTGAACACTCCTAGTGAAAAACAAATAAATTCTAAAATGGACACTGCCCACTGTACGAAAGCTTATCGCAATTTGATTTTGAAACAACAACAACATACACCGCGCTCACTTAAATAAGAATATTCAGCATCCAGCATACTTCATGAAAACAACTAATCAAAAGGGGGGTTGATATACATATCTACTAAGTTATGTTTTATTGTTACATGTATTTTATTATTGTAAAATTTTTGTTTATACGTACTGTTCTTGAAAATTTGTTTACACTTGCGGTATTTTATACATTTGTTTATTTTTCATGCTTTCGCTCTTTTGTACCTTCAGCACAGATTTTTGATTTTTGTCCATTGCTAATTTAGTCGATCGGACATACATATTTATATGAGTAAGTCGCTTATTATATGTATGTATATACGTAAATATTGTGATGAATACGTTCTAATGGTTTGTTTTTTATACCCCTAGTCACGAAGATGGCTTTAGAATAAAGCCGAAATATCGACAAGAATAAATTATACAACTATAATACAAAAAGTTGTGTGTTTATTTAATTTGACCTTCAGCTGAAAAATTTAACAATATCTTTGTAAAAATTATTAATATTTTTCAACTAATAATATTGCTACAATTTGAAATATAATCAATTTTTTTCGATACTGATGATTTATAGGTATATGTATTAACCTGGTTCGATTTGTATGGATGAAAGTTAACCGATATCGCGTATTATTGTTAGCAATGATATTTTAATTAGAGTATAGAAACACAGCATGGATACAAAATCATTTTTATAAAGGTGTTATTCTTACGTGTAAATATGCTTAAATTTGATAAGCTGCTGTTTTGTACTTCAACTTAAATATTATTGTTATTATTGTTAACAATAAAAAGTTCTAATTTGAAGAAAATATTGGTATTTTAAGTTGATTTAAGGTATTGTTTGCCAATTCAACTTCTCCTTATTTGTAGTTAAAAGAAAAAATTTTAAGAGAACTTCATTATTTTAGTTATGTTTTGTCTGCAGAAAAAAAACCTTTTCCGCGAAAATATCTGTTTTTTTGCTAATGCGTAGTCAAATTGACGTGCTATGGATTTTTAAGGTCTACCAAAAACTAGCAGTTCTACTTTATGGCTGACGAAACCTAATACGCACACTGAGTTTCTTATTTTTTTACAAGGTTTTCAATATTCAATTATGTTATTTATATTATTACTAGCCCTCCCCGTCCGCTAGGGGAAAATATAATATATAGGCTATTCACGTTGGCCTGCTTATCAAGTTATATGTCTAAAAATAATCTCTGAACTAAATGAGCTGATAACCTGATAAGCACGCTTACGTGAATAGTACAATACAGTTTTTTTTTGAAATTAAGGAAAAAAAACATTTAATTTTTAAGTTAAATTGAGTGATATCACAGGGGTGAAGAAATTGCTATTCATAGAACAAAGGAGCAAAACATCAAGTAGCTAAAAAAAATTTAAATGAAAATACTGGAATTAAATAAATAAATGTAAGGCGCGACAACGTTAAAAGAGATTCTAGGCCGCGCTTCTCTTCCAATTTGCGTAGTGCTTCTTCAATTTTTCCTACAAATTGGCTGGAGGGGACCTACTTGTTTTATGCCGACTCCAAACGGCATCTGCGAGGCAGATGAATTTTCACTGAGAGCTTTTCTTGGCAGAAATACACTCGGAGTGCTGGCCAAAGGCCGAGAGGCGACCCCGCTTAAAAAATCTTTCTTCTAATTGAAGCACTTGTTTCGAAAATTTTGATGTTGCTTTGCCCGGGACATGAACCCATGATCTTTGATGTGGTAGGCGGAACACGCTACCATCACACCACGGCGGCTGCCGTACAGGAATTTAATTGGTTTAAATACTACCAATTGTGTAATTGTAGTTATAACAGTTCGTAACAGGATTCATTTTATTGTGTGTTGAATCACCACCCTCGTTAATAAGACTTGGATGAGATATTCAACAAAGCATAGTAAAAAACGTGAAAATTTGTACGAAAAAGCGGACAGTTACAGGTTTCGAAATTGGTTCCTTGTCTAAAAACTTCACTGAATGGACGCTCACAAAGCAGACTGAAAACTTCAAAATTAGAACGAAAAAGCTGTGATAGATATTTCAGATAAAACATACAAAATTTTAATTTCGAATAATTTGCAGCAAATCATGGCATTAAAAGCTCATATTTTAAAAAGACAAGTGTGTTGAACTACCGGTTTTGATATTGGTTGCTTGTAAAAAAGTTTCCAAAATTGAAATCATAATTGACCTACACACGTATATGAAACAGTATGCTGATTTGATCAAAAATGATCCCGAAAAAGTCTCGTAATGATCGGGACGAAGGGTGGCACTACTCACTTTATAAGCCCTCGACTTATTTCACCCATTAGGTTGTAATATTGGTGAAGGTTAGTATACTTAAAGATATAAAAATTGTTTAAAAGTAATTTTTCAAAGGGTAATGGAACCTCCCCCCTCCCATTTCCGAAAAAAATTTTTCTCTTGGTCCACCAATTCCAACTCCAATCTCTGAATTTCCTTTTCCTTTTTCAGCCATCGCATTTTCCCTTTCGCTCTTCTTCTTAACCACTTCCCGATGTTTAACCCTCATTAACACATTTCATGCACATTTAGTCTATATTTCAGAAATAGGCCTACGTTTAACGAAACTAACGCAGCTATGAATTTAAAATTAGCTCGTCAGATTTTAAGTGATAAAGTTACCAAAATATCGCCTAAGTAATCAATTATAAACAAATGGCACCATCTTGGTCCACTTTGCGGAAAGAGAGTATCCCATATATTAAACTTTTCTGAGAGGAACGCCTGTACCAAATCTAAAGCAAATCGAACCATAAATGAGATTTTTTGTAAAAGGTCGATCCATAGTTCTTGTCCAGAAAAGAATGGATTCTCGCCGTAATTATTTTTTTAGAATAAGTTGGTCCCTGGTTCACTTCCCAGAAAAATTAACTCTGGATCTAAAGAATCGCAGTAAGGCATCCTCAAAACCCTTTAAACATACACACAATCTTTCATAAAAATAGGTCCAGTCATTTGGGAGGAGTGCAGTTACATACACACGTACAGAAGAAATTTATATATTAAGAGAGGTCGGTTCACTTTCCAGAATGAAATGTTTCTCAAATACTGCCTTAGTCAAAGAGGTACCCCTGTAACAAATTCGAAGCGAACTGTACCATAAATAAAATTTTTTGGAATAACTCGACCCCTGCTCCACTGTCGGGAAAGAAGAGTTTCTAAAATACTGAGTCAAATCGCATCACACACTTATTTGCTTACAATAGGTCGGCTCCGGCAAGTGAAATGAAAAGTTTCTTTAATATAATCTTATAAACCCCTGTACCGAATTTGACAGCTTACTGTCTAGGATGATTTCTGGGTATGTTGTGCAAGGTTTCTCCTTTAGGGTCACCCCTCCTAACTTAGGCCTGATCCAGTTTAGGACCTTGTATCTCTTTGTAAACAAGACCATATCAATCTTATCCGCATTGACTTTCAACCCGATATTTGATGCCACGGTATGAATATCCCGAAGCACCCGATCCATCAAAGAGCTAATCGTTGGCAGGCACTTTCCATTTAGCAGTTTTAAGGGTCCCTCATCGAATCGCCTGAGCAGTTGGTTGATGACCAGCGTCCACAGCAGAGGTGATAGCACCCGTCCCTGCGGCGTTCCCCTGTCCACTTATTTCGTGGCCTCGTACAATCCCCATTGTGATGTAATCTTCCTGAAATTTAACATGCAGCTGATCCATCTCGTTAAGGGTGGATGCACTTTAATGTAATTAATACCGTCCATAAGCGCCAATTTAGAAACATTATTGAAAGCCCCGGCAATGTCTAAGAAGACTCCTAGAGCATATTCCCTATATTCCAGGCCTTTCTCTATGCTTATTACCACCCTATGCAATGCGGTATCTACCGACTTGCCTTTGGTGTACGCATTTTGTGTTGTGAAGAGCAGCTTTTCATCCACGTTGGACTTTATGTACACATCTATCAGCCTCTCAAAGGTTTTGAGCAGAAATGATGTTAAGGTGATGGGTCTATAGTCTTTGGGATACACGTGACCGAACTTCCCCGCCTTTGGTATGAAAGCTACACGAGCAGTTCTCCAAGAGTGTGGTACATGATTCAGATTTATGCACCCATCGAATAATATTTTAAGCCATTCCACGACCGCCCTACTTGAAACTTGTAGCATGGCCGGGAATATAACATTTAAACTTAGAAAACGTCTTCACTGCCCATTCCATCTTGGTATCGGTCACCAAGCCCGGCACTACCCGCTCCGTGATAGAAGTGTGAGTGCTGCCTGCCGGCTCTTCTAAACCATCTCCCGATGGGAAATGTGTATTGAGAGGCACCTCAAGGGATTCCTCACTACTACGTGACCATTCCCGTTTCTCTTTCTTTATTAGTCCCTGGACTATGTTTCCCCTTGCTAGGACTTTTCTCAACCGTGCTGTTTCGCTAGAGCACTCTATGTCCGCACAGAAACTTTTCCGTGCAATTCTCTTCGCCCTGGAAATTTCACGCTTGTAGATCCTCAGTAGATCCCTGTACTTGTCCCGACACGTTTCGCTTTCCGCGGTCTTTACTTGCTTAAACATTTCTTTTACCTGTCTTCTCAAAAGACTCAGCTCATTGATCCACCATGGCGGCTTTGCTTTCCCTCTGAATCTTCTTAGAGGGCAAGCTTAGTTATACGCAGTCATAAGCATCTTTGTTAGGAATTCATTAGACTCCTCCCGTTCTTCCACATTGGCAACCTCTTTGGGTTTTTCCAGTTTCGTTTCTACCTGTTTAAGGAATTTTATACAGTTTGTTGACCTAGAGTTTCTAAACGTTCCTCTGTTCTCTACCCTCTTTAGGGGGATGCTGAAGCTGATATAAGCATGGTCGGAGAAGGATGGTCTATCAGGAACCATCCAATCATATTTCATATTTCTTTATTCAGTGTATGATTTACAAAAATCTTACAGACTAGATTAACAAAAATGTCTTATATTTGAGTAAAAAGTGTTAAAAAATTAACATAATATAGATAATATCACATTTTTAAAACAAAAGCGTGATACGGAAAAATTAATTCAATGGTCATTGTTTAATGAGTTGATGGCAATTGGAGTACGTGTTATCGGCCCATTTATAGCATAATTAGACTTAAACTGGTAAATAGAAAACATGTTATGTTGTCGCAAATTCCGTGATGGAACATAAAAGTTCAGACTCCTGCACTCCATAGGTGGAACCTCCGCAGCATGGGCCATGTAGCAGGATGCCAGGATAAATTTCGGCTTATTCTTTTGCTCAACGGCCACCACTACGAGGTCTTCAGTAGTGTAATTAGGGGGCATATATGAATGCACGACGCCACTTTCCTGTATTGAAGGTTTATCTGTAGGACTCGCAGCACCATTGGGCTTTTTATCCCCCCAGCACCTTTGTCCTGACGTCGTCGTCCTCCCCTTACCCTTTTGGTTTAGAGTGTTCGAAGTCCCCTTCAGCCTCTTGTAAATCGTGTGCCGGGTGTTCCTCTGAGCGTCTACAGCACCACCTGGCTGTTGGTCCCCTTCTAGCACCTTCCTGGTGACGTCGGCTACCTCCACCTGTCTTTTTTCCTTAGACCTTTGAGATCCTTTTCGACTTCGCCCACTTCTAGCGTGTTAGGATTTTTATCCCCGGGACTCGCATATACATTTTGCCTGTGCCAAAGGACATTTTTTCAAGCTGCGTGTACAATATATCCCCCGCCTGCTTTTTTATTTGGAAGATGTAGAACTGACCTTTTTCCGTAGGCCGATATACAGTAAGTACCTTCCAATCCTGTGTCGGTATGTTCGGATTCTGATTCTGCAGAAGTCGCAGTGTATCCTCCGACTTCATCACGCATGGTATCCATACCTTAACTTTTGGTAACGTGGGGATTTGCGCTTTATCCACCACCTCAAACCGCGCGTTCATGCCTTGCCTTTGGAGGTTTGGAACCACTTTCTACAGCCACCGCAAGCTCGCGATGTTGTCGCACGCTATCATCTTTACACCACTATACCACCCCCGAATCAAAGGTTTGAAGGGGCTTAGTTGGTTGCTCCCGCATCATCTTAAGCATTAAGCTAATAAGCTTATTTTCTACAGATCTACGCCTTTCAGTAGTCATCTATCCGAAAGGACCGCTACGATCAACCAGCGCCACAGTCAGTGACTGCTTTGCCACATCACTCATCTTCTCGGGAGAAGCCGGAGTCTTAATGTTAACTCCCTTTGGCACCTCCGAGAAAGCCGGAGTCTTAGCGTTATCTCCCTTTGGGTTAGCTCATACTTCCGTAGATGGAATTTCCTCTGACTCGCAGCTTTCGAGGTAGTTGCTACCTCGCTATTGTCGAGTTACTACCATCTGTCTGACAGCTTTGGGCCTGTCTTACAGCTTTGGGCCTACTTGTCTTGTCTATGCGACTGCCCTGCCTCGCGGCTTTGGGACTGGGTCCTTTCTGCCTCTTAAAAGCAGGCTTGTCGCCGTCCGCCGGACGTTGCCTCTTCATTCTGCCATTCGACGCTTCTTCCTCCTCGTACCGGTTGCAGAACCGAGGGTTTCTCGCAGCAAACCTTTTGAACTGCCTTCGACCTACTTCTACCGCCTCAAGGGCCCATTCCATGCGCTCGACCTCCACTTCTGTTGGGTCGACCACTGCTCCCAGGCGTTGGAGAATTCTTACTGCTGCACGGTACTGCGAGAGAGCTCTTTTACTTCCTGTGCTACGTACCCTTCTCCACTCTTCTACTACGTTTTCGTTTGCTTGCTTTTCCAACATGGAGTTCATTGAATCAGCACTACTCTCGCTCCCCGAGTCCGACGCATCGCTTAATGCGTATTTGTTGTCCTTGGCTTGCGACTCAGTCCTCCTCTTATCATCCTCCTTATTACAATTAGGTCGTACGACAACCTGCCCGACAAGGAGGGCTCAGCTGTCCAGTATTATATACGGGGAAAAACCGTCAGCCACAGCAGCGCCCCTTACTGTGGTAAGGCCATCAATACTTCCCGAGGTGGCCCGGTATCGGGAAGGCTCCGTTCGAATACAGACGAATTTATCCCCTGGCTGCAAATCGTCCAATAGGTACGGTCCGCATAACACCCTGGATTAGGGGGTTGGCAGTTCTTGGTCACCGACATCCCGACGGTATCGGGAAGGCTCCGTTCGAATACAGCCGAATTTATCCCCTGGCTGCAAATCGTCCAATAGGTACGGTCCGCATAACACCCTGGATTAGGGGGTAGGCAGTTCTTGGTCACCGACATCCCGCCGCTCTCTTATGAGGCGAAGCGGCGTAGATGCCAGTCCTAAACAGCTCCGACTCATAATCGGGCGCTATGGAGATCGCCTAAGCCCTGACACCAACGACAATGTGCCTACCCTAGTGAGAGGAACTATTGGTTAAATCATACATATACCATTTTGCGTAATATGTATAGTCGTACGAGCGCATGCTTCTAGGTTAGCCCCTTTGTATTTTATGACACTTCGTGGAAGTACTGTTTGAAATTATTACTTTTATCGCTACTTGACTATGCTGTCGGTTAGAAATTTTCAGGGCTCTCGTTATTCTATTGATTGATAATTTGCATAACCCCTCAAGTTTTTTGGTAAACGTAATTTTTTGTATGGCTATCCACCAAACTAGGGCCATACTATAAGGTCCTGGGCATGACATTTTTTTTTTGTAGGGTAACCCCTCTAAGCTTAGGCTGAGTCTAATCAGGAACGTTATATTTCCTTAAAAATAATACTAGATCGAGTTTCCCCTCGTTTAGGGTTTACCTGGCTCCAGATTCCCAGGCGTGTTCATCCTGAAATACCTTAACGTTTAGAGAGATACGCTGTGAGTTTAGCTAATTCTCCGTAGAAACGCATGCGTAATTGGTTGATGGTCAGCGTCCACAGCGCTGACGAAGAAAAACCAATTTGTGGCGTTCCTCTGTTTACCGTTCTTGTAGTCCCGCATAGGCCCCACTGGGAAGTGATCATTCAGCAGCTTAATACGGGGACGCTGCAATTTTTTAAGACCGTATGTGCTACAATCGACTTGAGATTAACATTGATTGCTCCTCTTGGAAAAATGTTGAAATCCCGGCAATGTCAACAAAAAAACCTAAAGCATATTTCTGGTGTTCTAGAGCTTTCGCTATATTCATGTCCATTCTTTGCCATGCATTATCAATTGACTTGCCTTTGGCGTAGGCATGTTGTGCTGAAGAAAATAATGATTCATTCATAAAAGACTTCATATATAAAAAGATGTCAAACCAATAGGGCTTTAGTCGTTTTTGGTGCAGATGACTTGTTTTCCACGCTTTCGTTATGAAGACCACTCGAGCCTCAACAGCTCCCTATATGCCTCCCAGCACTCCTCGATTTACGCAACCTTTGAAAATGTAAAGACGTCCTTTACCTGAGCTCCAAGAAGACCCAACTCTTTATTCCACCGAGGTGGATTTCCATTTCCCTTGAGTCTTCTCCGAATACAAAGTCTGCTGTACGCAGTGTAGAGTGCCTTTCACAAGAAGTTGTTGCACTGTTCTAACTCCTCTACGATAGTAACCTATTAATTTTTCCCCAGTTTTCCTGCTTCATGTATTTGGGAGATGCTGGAGCTGATATATGCATAGAGGTATCGCCATAAAGGTGGACCAGTTTAGCCTTGTCCGTCCGTCTGTCCGTAAACACGATAACTTGAGTAAATTTTGTGGTATCTTAATGAAATGTGGTAAGTTCATGGGTACTCATCTCAGATCGATATTTAAAATGAGCGATATCGGACTATAACCACGCCCACTTTTTATATATCGAAAATTTTGAAATACTGAAAAAGTGCTATAATTCATTACCAAAGACGGATAAAGCGATGAAAATTTGTAAGTGGGTTGACCTTATGACGCAGAATATAAAACTAGTAAAATTAAGGACAATGGCCGTGGCACCACCCACTCTTAAAAGAAGGTAATTTAAAATTTTGCAAGCTGTAATTTGGCAGTCGTTGAAGATATCATGATGAAAAAAATCGGATGACGAACCCGCCCACTTAAAAAAAAAATATTTAAAAGTAAAATTTTAACAAAAAATTTAATATCTTTACAGTATAATAAGTAAATTATGTCAACATTCAACTCCAGTAATGATGTGGTGCAACAAAATGCAAAATTAAAAGAAAATTTCAAAATGGGAGGGATTCCGCCCTTTTCATTTAATATGTCTTGAATACTTTCAATGCCATAAGTCGAACAAATACTTACCAATCTTTGTGCTATTTGGTAATGGCATAGCTTCTAAGACGGTAACTGTTTTCTGTGAAAATAGGTGAACTCCGTTGAAGCCACGCCCAGTTTTTATACACAGTCGTCCGTCTGTCCTTCCGCTCGGCCGTTAACATATTTTTACTAAACTTAGTTCACGTACTTATCTGAACTCACTTTATCTTGGTATTAAAAATGGGCGAAATCCGACAATGACCACGCCCACTTTTTCGATATCGAAGCGATACGATGGGATTGGTTTTTTGACGCAAAATATAACTTTAGAAAAAAACTTTGTAAAATGGGTGTGACACTTACCATACTAAGTAGAAGAAAATGAAAAATGTCTGCAGAGGAAATCAAAAGCCCTTGGAATCATGGCAGGAATACTATTCGTGGTATTACATATATAAATAATTAGCGGTACCCGACAGATGATGTTCTGGGTCACCCCGGTCCACATTTTGGTCGATATCTCGAAAACGCCTTCACATACACAACTAAGGGCCACTCCCTTTTAAAACTCTCATTAATACCTTCCATTTGATACCCATGTCATACAAACATATTCCAGGGTTACCCTTGGTTCATTTTCCTACATGGTGATTTGCCCTTATTTTGTCTCCAAAGGTCTCAGCTGAGTATGTAATGTTCGCTTACACCCGAACTTAGCTTTCCTTACTTATTTTCTTTTAAACTTACAAACATATATCTGCTATTTTTATATTCTTATACTAACTAGCCTACTTTTATCGTCTTTCAAAAAAATAACTGAAATGAATCCGACTGTTTTGTGTTTTGCTGGCTTTGCGATGGGCTCGTCCGTGGGAGGAGAATATGGGGAGAAGGGAGTACGGTGGTCATGCGTTAAATGCAGATCAATTGAAATCGACCTGTTTAAACTGTTTAGGCAAACGCGAAATGCGTTTTCCGAAACTGCTAAAGAGTTTTACATAATCACAGAAAAATTCAATCAGTACGATAGTTTGTTCAAATCTTTCAAGTGCTTGGATAAGTGACCGCATTGCTTAAATAGAAATAGAGACAACCGCCATAACAAAAAAAAGTTCCCTGAGGATTCGCCTACCGCTTTGAATCTTAACCCCGCTCAGAATATTAATCTTCCCCAAGTGTTAGAGCTTATGAACTTAACTTCCCCTAATCCGCAAGCTGTGGTTCCATCCAATCCTAAGGCCGCGAAAAAAAGCTATGAGTCTCAAACTGTAACTTCTACAACTGTGACTTCTCATTCTGAAGCACCGGCTAAGAAGCTGTTTGTAGTCCCGCTGAAAATTTCGATTTCTGTATCTAACTTTGACAAAGGCACTTCCGTTGAGGATATCAAGTGTTATGTTACTTCGGAAATTAAGGCTGACGATATGACTTTAAGAAAATCTAAATTTACCTACGAAAGAAACATTGCTTCAGTTGGAACTTATGGCTACTCAAAAGCTTTTGATAAAATTTTGAACAGCTCATTTTGGCCTGCCGGTGCCTTTGTTCGTGCATAAGACTACTGAGATTACTCAAAATGTAGCAAAAATTCCTCCTCAAAGTTCCAATCGAAAAAACTTACTTTAAAAGCTTGATTAAGCTAAGAACGTTAGAGGCTTAAATACTAAATTAACTGACTTACTTAGCCGTTTGCTATATTCCACCGTCGTCTGATCTATCAGTGTATATGTACCATATTTCACTGTTACAAACAGTCAATTCGATGACAAAGTCCACGGACTTAATGATTAGCGTTTGTTGACGACATATCCAAATTCTCTATAAATCGTTGTAAACCTCTTCTTTTGCCAGAATACGTTTATCATCCTTCTCTTGAGATAACTTACGAAATCATAAGCAACGAATTCGGCTGCACTAGCAAAACCCGTGTCTCTTCCAGTTGTTTTGATTTTTACAGACAACGTGGACGCGATATAAAGAGGATGTAGAGCAAAACGTTTTACATTTTAGTAAAACCATTTATACTTTATTTGAAAAATACATATATGCCCAAGCGCACATGCTCGTACAATGAACCAGTGTAAGCCTGGTTTACTAAAGAGCTAAAAGCTTTAAAAAATAAAAAATCACGTTTATTCAAATTGATTATGCATAATACACTATTTTCCGCCATAAATATTTGGAACTTAATAAAAAGTGTTATAAAGCTTACATATGTAAAATTAAAAGAAACACTATTTGCAACCCGAAGTCTTTTTATGATTTCGTAAATTCTAAACGCGGAACTAACGGGTTTCCTTCTGCCAAGTTATGCATTATAAAAATTATGTGATTATTTGGAATTAGCTTGTTTTTTTTTTTACGAACATTTGGGAAATTAAATTTTGTAAAAATTATTAATATTTTTCAACTAATAATATTTCTATAATTTGAGATTTTTTTTCGATACTGAGGATTTATAGGTATATCTATTAACCTGGGTCGATTTGTATGGACGAAAGTTAACCGATATCGCGCCATCGATTTTTCGATAGGATTCGGGCTCGGGAAAAAAGTTCCACTACGCATACCAAAAAAAAAAATTTTCGAGCCTGCGAAAAAAAAAAATGGCGAAAGATAAATTTTTCGACGAAGACACTCCACAAAACCCCAAAAAAAATTTTTTTTTTTTTCAAAAAACTGTAAAAACGTTGGCAATAAAAAATGAGAAAATTGTAGGAGGAGAAATTATGCCAAGATGTATGCCGGAAATTGGAAAGTAGGTGTTGAAAGAATCGCAGAAACTGTTGATGATACCCCAATATATTTCAACTAGATGGACGCACAGAAGGATTCAGCTGACTAAAAATCAGATTCAGTAAATTAGCTCCAATATACAGCACGGTTATGAAAAAGAAAGGTAAGAGGCGGGGTATAGGAAATGTTAGCTAGGTTAGGTTGAAGTGGCCGGTCCTTGAGAACCTCACGTAGACTAAATAAGTCCGTATAGTTGTAACAGAAGTTTTTTTAATGACCAAACTAAAAACCCCTATCACGAACCAAGACCTAAGTTATAAAATAAATCCGGCTTCTTGGCAAATACTACAAGTTGGTCTTAGTAAACTACCACTTGCTGCTTCCAGATCTGACAGCTAAATCACTCCTAATAGCTGGAGCCTTAGGAAAACAACCCTAATTTTCACGGAATAGATTTTTTTTGTAGACAAAAGATAACTAAAGAAATAAATTCTGTTAAATTTTTTATACTCAGTTGATATATCAAAATAATCAGGATCGAAAAAAAATTTGATTGAGCCATGTCCGTCCGTCCGTCCGTTAACACGATAACTTGAGTAAATTTTGAGGTATCTTGATGAAATTTGGTACTTAGATTCCTGAACACTCATCTCAGATCGCCATTTAAAATGAACGATATCGGACTATAACCACGCCCACTTCGATATCTAAAATTTCGAAAAACCGAAAAAGTGCGATAATTCATTACAAAAGACAGATAAAGCGACGAAACTTGGTAGATGAGTTGAACTTATGACGCAGAATAGAAAATTAGTAAAATTTTGGACAATGGGCGTGGCACCGCCCACTTTTAAAAGAAGGTAATTTATAAGTTTTGCAAGCTGTAATTTGTCAGTCATTGAAGATATCATGATGAACTTTGGCAGGAACGTTACTGCCATTACTATATGTACGCTTAATAAAAATTAGCAAAATCGGAGAAGGACCACGCCTACTTTAAAAAAAAAAAATTTTTTTAAAGTAAAATTTTAACAAAAAATTTAATATCTTTACAGTATATAAGTAAATTATGTCAACATTCAACTCCAGTAATGATATGGTGCAACAAAATACAAAAATAAAAGAAAATTTCAAAATGGGCGTGGCTCCGCCCTTTTTCATTTAATTTGTCTAGGATTCTTTTAACGCCATAATTCGAACAAAAATTAACCAATCCTTTTGAAATTTGGTAGGGGCATAGATTTTATGACGTTAACTGTTTTCTGTGAAAATGGGCGAAATCGGTTGATGCCGCGCCCAGTTTTTATACACAGTCACCCGTCTGTTCTTCCGCATGGCCGTTAACACGATAACTTGAGCAAAAATCGGCATATCTTTAATGAACTTAGTTCACGTGCTTACTTGAACTCACTTTATCTTGGTATGAAAAATGAACGAAATCCGACTATGACCACGCCCACTTTTTCGATATCGAAAATTACGAAAAATGAAAAAAATGCCATAATTCTATACCAAATACGAAAAAAGGGATGAAACATGGTAAGGTAATTGGATTGTTTTATTGACGCGAAATATAACTTTAGAAAAAACTTTATAAAATGGTTGTGACACCTACCATATTAAGTAGAAGAAAATGAAAAAAGTTCTGCAGGGCGAAATAAAAAACCCTTAAAATCTTGGCAGGTACTACATATATAAATAAATTAGCGGTATCCAACAGATGATGTTCTGGGTCACCCTGGTCCACATTTTGGTCGATATCTGGAAAATGCCTTCACATATACAACTATCACCACTCCCTTTTAAAACTCTCATTAATACCTTTAATTTGATATCCAGATCGTACAAACATATTCTAAAGTCACCCCTGGTCCACCTTTATGGCGATATCTCGAAAAGGCGAACACCTATAGAACGAAGGCCCACTCCCTTTTAAAAATACTTATTAACACCTTTCATTTGATACCCATATCGTACAAACAAAGTCTAGAGTCACCCCTGGTCCACCTTTATTGCGATACCTCGAAAAGGCGTACACCTATAGAACTAAGGCCCACTCCCTTTTAAAATACTCATTAACACCTTTCTTTTGATACCCATATTGTACAAACAAATTCTCGGGTCACCCCTGGTCCACCTTTATGGCGATATCTCGAAACGGCGTCCACCTATGGAACTAAGGATTACTCCCTTTTAAAATACTCATTAACACCTTTCATTTGATACCCATATCGTACAAACGCATTCTAGAGTCACCCCTGTTCCACCTTTATGGCGATATCTCGAAAAGGCGACCACCTATACAACAACCACCACTCCCTTTTAAAACCCTCATTAATACCTATAATTTGACACCCATATCGTACAAACACATTCTAGAGTCACCCCTGGTCCACCTTTGTGGCGATATATCGAAACGGCGTCCACCTATGGAACTAAGGATTACTCCCTTTTAAAATACTCATTAACACCTTTCATTTGATACCCATATCGTACAAACATATTCTAGAGTCACCCCTGGTCCACCTTTATGGGGATTTCTCGAAAAGGCGTTCACCTATAGAACTAAAGCCCATTCCCTTTTAAAATACTCATTATCACCTTCCATTTGATACCCATATCGTACAAACGCATTCTAGAGTCAACCCTGATCCACCTTTATGGCTATATCCCTAAATGGCGTCCACTTATAGAACTATGGCCCACTCCCTCATACTCTTTAATGCCTTTCATTTGATACACATGTCATACAAACATATTCCAGGGTTTCCCTCGGTTCATTTTCCTACATGGTTATTTTCCCTTATGTTGTCACCATAGCTTTCAACTGAGTATGTAATGTTCGGTTACACCCGAACTTAACCTTCCTTACTTGTTTTTATACATATCTACAAAACGGGAAGTTGAATTGGCAACAATATCTTACACCACAAATTATTATGTTCTTCGAATTAGAACGTTTTATTGTTAACAATGATATTTTATTAGAGTATAGAAACACAGCATGGATACAAAATGATTCTTATAAAGGTGCTATTCTTACATGTAAATATGCTTAAATTTGATAAGCTGCTGTTTTGTGCTTAAACTTAAATATTATTGTTATTATTGTTAACAATAAAAAGTTCTAATTTGAAGAAAGTATTGGTTTTTTAAGTTGATTTAAGGTATTGTTTGCCAATTCAACTTCTCCTTATTTGTAGTTAAAAGAAAAAATTTCAAGAGAATTTCATTCTTTTAGTTATCTTTTGTCTACAGAAAAAAACCTTTTCCGCGAAAATATTTGTTTTTTTTTGCTACTGCGTAGTCAAACTGACGTGCTATACGAAAACTAGCACTGGATTTTTAAGGTCTGACAACAGCTAGCACTTTTACTTTATGGCTGACGGAAACTAATATGCACACTGATTTTCTTATTTTTTTTTTACAAGGTTTTCAATATTCAATTATGTTATTTATATTATTACTAGCCGTCCCCATCCGCTAGGAGAAAATATAATATATGGGCTATTCACGTTGGTATGCTTATCAAGATATATGTTTCAAATAATTTCTGAATTAAATGAGCTGATAATCTGATAAGCACGCTTACGTGAATAGTACAAAACAGCTTTTTCCAATTTAAAGAAAAAAACATTTTATTTTTATGTTAACTATTTGTAAGAGTTAATCGTAGATTGCCCGCATTACTTTAAATGTATGAAAACATTTACTTCAAGCAATTTTTAATTTTATAATTTATTAAATAATTTGGGAAAAATTTAAACAACGAGACATGAGGACGGACAAGGCGACAGCTGTTTCGATTATACCTTGTAAATCTCTTCAAAGCCTTTTCTCCCGGCAGTGGGATTCGAACCCGCACTCGTACGATAGTTGAAATGGCTACAAACGCATTCAGCTACGCCATGCCTTAGTTGTTGTAAAGTTTTTCCCAATTACCTTCTTTTGCATATATTAATCTTCCACACATCACATAATTCGTATGTAATTATGTGTTGAAGTTATGCATGTTTATGCATTTTTATGTTAAATTAAGTGATATGACAGGGGTGAATAAATTACTATTCATAGAACAAAGGAGCAAAACATCAATTAGCTAAAAAAAATTTAAAAGAAAATACGGGAATTAAATAAATAAGTGTAAGGCGCAATAACTTCAAAAGAGATTTTAGGCCGCGCTTCTCTTCCAATTTGCTTAGTGCTTCTTCAATTTTTCCTTCAAATTTTCCTACAAATTGGCGGGAGGGGACCTACTTGTTTTATGCTGACTCAGAACGGCATCTGCCAGGCAGATGAGTTTTCACTGAGAGCTTTTCTTGGCAGAAATACACTCGGAGTGCTTGCCAAAGGCCGAGATGCGACCCCGCTTAGAAAAACGTTTTTCTAATTGAAACACTTGTTTCTAAAATTTTTATGTTGCTTTACCCGGGACATGAACCCATGATCTTTGATGTGGTAGGCGGAACACGCTACCATCACACCACGGTGGCTGCCATACAGGAATTTAATTTGTTAAAATACTAAAAATTGTGTAATTGTTGTTATAACAGTTCGTAACAGGATTCATTTTATTGTGCGTTGAATCGCCGCCCTCGGTAATAAGACTTGGAAGAGAAATATTCAACAAAGCATGGTAAAAAACGTGAACCTTTGTACGAAAAAGCGATGAATTGCCGGTTTCGAAATTGGTTGCTTGTCTAAAAACTTCACTGAACGGACGCTCACAAAGCAGACTAAGCAACTTCAAAATTAGAATGAAAAAGCTGTGTTAGATATTTCAGGTAAAACATACAAAATTTTTATTTCGAATAATTTACTGCATAAAAGCTCACAATTTTAAAAGAATGTCTTGAACTACCGGTTTTGAAATAGGTTGCTTGTATAAAAGTTTACAAAATTGAAATCATAATTGACCTACACAAAATGTATGCTGATCTGATCCAAAATGATCCCGAAAAAGTCTCGTAATGATCAGGACGAAGGGTGTCACTACTCACTTTGTAAGCCCTCGACTTATTTCATCCATTGAGTTTGTAATATTGGTGAAGGTTAGTATGCTTAAAGTTATAACGTTAAAAATTGTTAAAAAGTAATTGTTCATAGGGTAATGGGACCTACCCCTTTCCATTTTGGAAAAACTTGGTTTACAATTCCAACTCCAATCTCTCGCTTTCCTTTTTCTTTTTCAGATCATCGCCTTTTCCCTTTCGCTCTTCTTCTTAACCACCCCCGATGTTTAACCCTCATTAACACATTAGATGCACATTTGGTCTATATCTCAGAAATGGGCCCACGTTTGGAAATAAAGCCACTTATTAGCCATCTTCGAAATCTACCGAAACTAAAGCAGCTATGATTTTTAAAATTAGTCCGTCAGATTTTGAGTGATAAAGTTACAAAACTATCGGCTTAGTAATCAATTTTAAACAAATGGCACCATCCTGGCCCACTTTTTGGAAAGAAAGTGTCCCATATATCTAACTTTTCTGTACCAAATCTAAAGCAAACCGAAACATAAATGAACCTAAAGCATCCTCAAATCCCTTTAAACACACAAACAATCTTTCATGAAAATCGGTCTAGTCGTTTGGGAGGAGTGCAGTTACAAACACACGTACAGAAGAAATTTATATATTAAGACAGGTCGGTTCACTTTCCAGAATGAAAAGTTTCTCAAATACTGTCTTAGTCAAAGAGGTACCCCTGTACCGAATTTCAAGGGAATCGCCTAATAAATTAGATTTTTTGGAATAGCTTGGTCATGCGTCCACTTCTTGGACCAAATTATGAATATAAAGTATCCTCACAACCTGGAATCGTTTAACATAAATTGCGTGCATATGAGGAGGTTCAATAAGGAGCTTTAGATAAATATGATAATGCAAGGAATAAAGGCTCATAGTTTTCGTTGGTAAGGCCATGGTTTGCGAATGGTCGAAGACGCTCCGGGCTAGAAGAAAATTTGTTTCGACACCTACATTTTTCAGCCAAGTACAATATGGGTATCAAACGAAAGGTGTTAATGAGTATTTTAAAAGGGCGAGGGGCTTAGTTCTATAGGTGGACGCCTTTTCGAGATGTCGCCATAAAGGTGGACCAGGGGTGACTCCAGAATGTGTTTGTACGATATGGGTATCAAATTAAAGGTATTAATGAGGGTTTTAAAAGGGAGTGGTGGTAGTTGTATAGGTGGTCGCCTTTTCGAGATATCGGCATAAAGGTGGACCAGGGGTGACTCTAGAATGCGTTTGTACAATATGGGTATCAAACGAAAGGTGTTAATGAGTATTTTAAAAGGGCGTGGGGCTTAGTTCTATAGGTGGACGCCTTTCGAGATATCGCCATAAAGGTGGACCAGGGGTGACTCTAGAATATGTTTGTATAATATGGCTATCAAACGAAGGGTGCTAATGAGTATTTTAAAAGGGCGTGGGGCTTAGTTCTATAGGTGGCCGCCTTTTCCATATATCGCCATAAAGGTGGACCAGAGGTGAGTTTAGAATGTGTTTGTACGATATGGGTATCAAATTAAAGGTATTAATGAGGGTTTTAAAAGGGAGTGGTGGTAGTTGTATAGGTGGTCGCCTTTTCGAGATATCGGCATAAAGGTGGACCAGGGATGACTCTAGAATGCGTTTGTACAATATGGGTATCAAACGAAAGGTGTTAATGAGTATTTTAAATGGGCGTGGGGCTTAGTTCTATAGGTGGACGCCTTTCGAGATAGCGCCATAAAGGTGGACCAGGGGTGACTCTAGAATGTGTTTGTATAATATGGCTATCAAACGAAAGGTGTTAATGAGTATTTTAAAAGGGCGTGGGGCTTAGTTCTATAGGTGGACGCCTTTTCGAGATATCGCCATAAAGGTGGACCAGGGGTGACTCTAGAATGTGTTTGTACGATATGGGTATCAAACTAAAGGTATTAATGAAGGTTTTAAAAGGGAGTGGTGGTAGTTGTCGCCTTTTCGACACATTGGCATAAAGGTGGACCAAGGGTGACTCTAAAATGCGTTTGTACAATATGGGTATCAAACTAAAGGTGTTAATGAGTATTTTAAAAGGGAGTGGGCCTTAGTTCTATAGATGGACGCCTTTTCGATATATTGCCATAAAGGTGGACCAGGGGTGACTCTTGAATGTGTTTGTACGATATGGGTATCAAATTAAAGGAAATAATGAGGCTTTTAAAAGGGAGTGGTTGTAGTTTTATATGTGAAGGCGTTTTCCAGATATCGACCAAAATGTGGACCAAGGTGACCCAGAACATCATCTGTTGGATACCGCTAATTTATTTATATATATAATACCACGAACAGTATTCCTGCCAATTTTTTATTTCGCCCTGCAGAACTTTTTCATTTCATTCTACTTAATATGGTAGGTGTCACACCCATTTTACAGTTTTTTTCTGAAGTTATATTTTGCGTCAATAAACTAATCCAAATAGCAATTACCATGTTTCATCCCTTTTTTCGTATTTGGTATAGAATTATGGCATTTTTTTCGTTTTTCGTAATTTTCGATATCGAAAAAGTGGGCGTGGTCATAGTCGGATTTCGGCCTTTTTTTACACCAATACAAAGTGAGTTCAGATAAGTACGTGAACTGAGTTTAGTAAAGATATATCGATTTTTGCTCAAGTTATCGTGTTAACGGCCGAGCGGAAGGACAGACGGTCGACTGTGTATAAAAACTGGGTGTGGCTTCAACCGATTTCGCCCATTTTCACAGAAATAAGTTACCGTCCCAGAATTTAAGCCCCTACCAAATTTCACAAGGATTGGTAAATTTTTGTTCGACTTGTGGCATTAAAAGTATCCTAGACAAATTAAATGAAAAAGGGCGGAGCCACGCCCATTTTGAAATTTTCTTTTATTTTTGCATTTTGTTGCACCTTATCATTACTGGAGTTGAATGTTGACATAATTTACTTATATACTGTAAAGATATTAAATTTTTTGTTAAAATTTGACTTAAAAAAAATATTTTTTTTAAAAGTGGGCGTGGTCGTTTTCCGATTTTGCTAATTTTTATTAATTAGTATAGGAGTAACGTTCTTGGCAAATTTCATCATGATATCTTCAACGACTGCCAAATTACAGCTTGCAAAATTTTAAATTACCTTTTAAAAGTGGGCGGTGCCACGCCCATTGTCCAAAATTTTACTAATTTTCTATTCTGCGTCATAAGTTCAACTCACCTACCTAGTTTTATCGCTTTATTCATCTTTTATAATGAATTATCGCACTTTTTCGGTTTTTCGAAATTTTCGATATCGAAAAAGTGGGCGTGGTTATAGTCCGATATTGTTCATTTTAAATAGCGATCTGAGATGTGTGCTCAGGAACCTACATGCCAAATTTAATCAAGATACCTCAAAAGTTACTCAAGTTATCGTGTTAACGGACGGACGGACGGACATGGTTCAATCAATTTTTTTTTCGATCCTGATGATTTTGATATATGGAAGTCTATATCTATCTCGTTTCCTTTATACCTGTACAACCAACCGTTATCCAATCAAAGTTAATATACTCTGTGAGCTCTGCCCAACTAAGTATAAAAATAAATTGCTAGTTTTCGTCGATCAGAAAACGAAATTGCTACTTTTCGTCAGAAGTTGCTAGTTCCCGCTAGCCATAAGCCGAAAGTGATAAATTTGGTATGAGATTTTCATAGTATTAGTTGTCGTAAGAAATTTTGTTAGTGTTAGTTTTCATATGGTGAGTCGAAATATTGTCCGTCATATGTCGTTATAGACAACTTCACTATAAAAACCTCAACATTTCCGTTAATGCAACAGTTTTCGTTTTCAGACGGAATAGAAACTCCAATAAAATGAAAGATTTAGCCGTTTTCGTCTTAGTCATCGTTTGCATGGTGGCCTACCAAGCAAATGCCAAGGTTGCATCTTTATCTGAGCTGCGCGCAGTAGATGATGAAAAAACATCGGCAGGACTCGAACAATTCGTTGATGAGACTCCAACCAAGGTCAAGGAGATCAACATACAGGTTGACTCTGGCTTAGAATCACCTTCAGATGAGATAGTAGCCATAGGCGACAGGGCTATCTTTTTTGGGTCTAAGAAGAAGAAGAAGAAGTATAAGGAGAAGTATAAGGCGAAGTATAAGAAGAAGTTGAAGAAGAAGAAGAAGAAGATGAAGAAAAAGATGATGAAAGGAAAAAAGGGCAACAACAACGATGGCTCCGATGCTGGCGGCGATGATGACGCTGGTGGCGATGATGACGCCGGTGGCGACGATGCCGGCGCTGATGACGACGCTTAATAAACTTAAACTAAATTTCATTTAGTAACAAATGAGCAATGAATATAAAATTTGTATTTTGTGTTAAATTATTACTTTGTATCTCACTTTATTCGGTTTGATTGTTTGGTTCCGATATTCCCTTCTGCCCTCCATTAAACGTGCATACTAATGAAGTCGGCGGTTCGAGAGGATGCGAATAAACTTTTTATTATTTCCATAAGATATTATAGCAAGGAACTTAAGGTTTTGGCTGGTGAGAGTAAAAGAATAGATATACAAATTTTTGGAAAATCGCACGTACTTTCGCAGGAACGGTAATGGCGT
Source organism: Eurosta solidaginis (assembly GCF_040869045.1). Lineage (NCBI taxonomy): Eukaryota > Metazoa > Arthropoda > Insecta > Diptera > Tephritidae > Eurosta > Eurosta solidaginis. The sequence goes on along the minus strand of NC_090322.1, from coordinate 230,009,036 downwards.
AAGTGACCGCTTCCCCTTATTACATAATAGCGAAAGAGGCGGCGATTTGGCTTCCCAAGGCAGTCGGTTCTATGTACCGGAGCGATTCGGAATTTTTGCCGACCAAGGACCGTCATTTCAGTGTAACCTCATTTAATTTGTTGCGTCCCTCCCACAAATTGTCATCCTCCAAGCAGCTCCTTGCAGCGTGACTGCTCCATATTCTCTTGCTCCGGGAAGGTATCGAATCCAATGCTGGTCCGTCTCCTGACCCCGGTCCTGAGAAATGGTTTTGCTGGGTCTGCCGGAAAAGAATCTTTTTAGGACGATCATACTCTTGTCAGTTTGTCTCGTGTAAGGGATGGTTGCATCGCACAGGTTGTCCAGGGCTAGATCCTAAAACCAGACGTCCACGTAACTTCTATAAATCTTTTATGGCTTCTTGCTGTTCACGCCCAAGGGCGTCCCGTAGTCAACGCCTTAGTGCGCCCCCACTACCTTCCAGCAGCCCCGCTGCTCAGCATGCCACAACAATTACCCGCTGCTGTTCGCGCTCCACGGCGCTACCAACTTATACGGCTGCTCCCACTCGCACCTACATTCTCCGTAGTAGAGTCGGAAGCAATGCCGATCAGCAGCCCCTGCCCCCGTCTTCTCACCCCCTCTTTTACGGCAGCAATCGGGTAGGTCAGGGAAACAGACTCTTAGTTCCTACCTCCTTTTGCACCGTTTGCCAGCACAGAATATAAATGTTTGCGACATCAGCCCAATGAAGCTGCTGCCTTGGACGGTGCCACTTTCCTAGATGTTCTGGTCTCCGCGACGGCAACCCCCGACGGGTTTCATTGCGCCATGTTGCCAGGCCGCATACCCCAATACACCGGGTACCCCAATGTTTACCCAAGGACGTCCAGTCCCAGGGCCACAACAGCAGTTGCGTCTTAGCCTTTCACAACCCAGGCGTAGTCACCCGTCACTTACTCCCAGAGTGACGACGTCTTCCCCGTTGCACTTCAGAATTCTGCAGTTAAACCGTAATGGATTAACTGGGAAGATCACGGAGTTAGTCGATTTCATAAAGCGGCACAACATCCGCATTGCTGCGATGCAGGAGACTAAGCTCACAGCAAAATCTGCACTGCAGAACTGTTGTGGGTATAATGTCCACAGAAAAGACCGTGAGAGCGGAAATGGAGGCGGCCTCGCGTTTATCATACACCACTCTGTGCAATATCATATGTTTGATCCCGACATCGGCCGCAGGGACAGTGTCTTAGAACGTCAAGGCTTATCTGTCCGGTCAGGCGATGCAAACCTAGAAAGCATCAACATCTACATCACTCCTGCCACCTGTTGCCCAAGTGGATATCGCCCTAATATCAGCGCCTTACTCACTGGCAATAATCGCATTATCTTGGGCGATTTCAATGCCCATTACGATCTATGGCATTCAAATTTGCAGGCAGACAGTAGGAGTGAGATGTTGGCGGATCAAATAGAAGAAACGACGTTCTGCACAATAAACGGAGACGCCCCCACACGTATGGTAGGAAGCTATCACAGTTCGCCGGACATATCAATCGTGAGCACAGGACTCGTAAAATGCGTCCACTGGCAGCCGATTCATCGTCACAGAAAAACGCACTTTCATAAACTTCAAAAAAGGAAAGGGGGAAGAATATAAATCCTCCTTGCGGAACCCGCAAATCTAGCGAGAGAACGTGACCTTATAAGACAGCTCGATCCCGGCGACCCCCAAATAAGGGATATAAACCAAAGCATCAGAATGCTTGTGGATGAACCCAAGCGCGTGAAATGGGAGGAGCCTCTAAGCCGTTGTGACCTCTCTGCTGGTGTAGGTAGACTTTGGTCCACCGTAAAGTCCCTATCGAATCCATCTAAGCACAATGATAAAATTTCCATCTCCTGCGCGAGCGCCTTCTGTCAACAATATATATATATATATAGCGCATTCTACGGTCGAAAAAGATAGACGGAGGGCCATCAAACGCGCACGTAAACATAAATTCAGCTCGTCTCCAATTAACATCACCTCCAAAGAGGTTGAGGACGCCACCGGTCATGCTAAACCATCCAAAGCAGTGGGCCCAGACGGCATAGCCATGCCGATGCTTAAAAGTCTATTGAAAGAGGGTTTCAAATATTTAGCACATGTCTTCAACCTGTCTCTTTAAAGGTGGAAAAAATGGAAAATGGCCAAGGTGTTCCCGCTTCTAAAGCCTGGGAAACCAGCTAACATAGGAGAGTCATATCGCCCGATATCTCTCCTATCGACAGTAGCCAAGACGCTTGAAGCCATTTTGCCCCCCTACTTCAAAGCAAATTTGCAGCTAGCCTGTCATCAGCATGGCTTTAGAAAACTCCACAGCACCAGCACCGCGCTAAATGCCATTAGCACCAAGATAAATTGCGGTTTAAATCAAAACCCCCACCATAGAACTCGTTGCGCTACACCTATCAAAAGCTTTCGATATGGTAAACCATGGCATGATACTGCAAAACCTGGAAGGGTATACCCTTTCCCCATGTCTTAAAAGGTGGACCACAAATTATCTGGGTGGTCGGCAGGCATCGCTGCAATTTAGAAACGAATCATCTAAACCAAGAAGAATTAAACAAGGGGTGCCACAGGGTGGTGTCATACATATCAAAGCTACCTTCGCCACCAGAAGGAGTTACTATCGTTTCCTACGCCGATGACTGCACAATAATGGCCACAGGCCCAGGCCCACAGATCAATGAGCTTTGCAACAGAATAAACGGCTACCTCTCTGATCTCTCCAGCTTTTTCGCCTGGCGAAACCTTATCATCGATTAAATCCTCCGCGACCTTATTTACAACATGGACGTCCCAAATGTCGACCATTTTGAACATCCATGTCGACGGCACTACGCTACCGACTGTCCTACACCCCAAAATCTTGGGTAAGACGTTTGATCAGGATCTACATTTTAGTGAGCATGCAGCCGCAATTGTACCGAAAATCCAGAGCGGTAATAAAATCGTCAAATATCTTGCTGGCAGTACTTGAGGAAAAGATAAAGAGACGCTCATTACCACTTACAAAGCAATTGGCCAGCCGATTGCATGCTACGCGTCCCCGATATGGTCGCTAAGCCTAAAGACCACCCACTGGAAGAAGCTACAGGCCTGCCAAAATACTGCCCTCAGAACCGCCACGGGTTATCTTCTCATGTCCCCAGAACACCATCTACATAATGAAGCGAGAATACTCCCCATCAGGGAGAGAAATAAGATGCCAACCAAACAGTTCCTGTTGAATACCCAGAAACCTGGGCATCCCAGCAGACATCTGATTGATGAGCAAACACCGTCCAGGGGCTTAAGGAGTCATCTCCGTTAGCATTAGAGGAAATACGGCACCTGAGAAATCAGCCGTATGAAGCCAAAAAACACAAGCAGGTCCTCAGCGAACTCCACAAATAGGCGTCGTACCTTTATGCCAGGAATTGCCCGGTGAATCCAGTACTCAAAGAACAGTACCCAAAACTTGCGGATGAGGAACCAGGGAAACGCGAGTCACTCTAGCTCAACTTCGCTCCGGATACTGTAACAGGTTAAACTCTTACCTATCCAGAATCAACCCCGACATACAAAATGTATGCCCCGCTTGCAATGTGTCCCCACATGACACCAACCATCTCTTTAATTGTAATGTGCAACCAACGCCTCTAACACCCCTCTCATTATGGTCCACTCCTGTTGAAACTGAAAGTTTCCTTGGTCTCCCTTTAGAGGACATTGATGACAATTTGTGATTGGTCGCACCTATTGGATGGGGCAAAGCACTGCTACAACAACAACAACAACAGGCGGCGAATTCGATACCCTAGTACCTGTGGCTATGCAGTAGGCTCCACCACCGAAATATAACGAAGTGAGAATGTCAATATCTGATGACGAACTGTTGGTTAAATCATACATAAACCATTTTGCGTAATATAGTCGAACGAGCGTATGCCTCTAGGTTAGCCCTTTTGCATTTCAGGACACTTCATGATGAAGTACTGTTTGTGATTATTACTTTTTTCCAGACCTGTTAAATTTCCATTAACATTAATAATCAAAATTTTAATTTTAATGATTAATTAATTTCTTGCACAGCACCTAGCAATTAATAATTAATTAATTAAAAAAATAATTAAAAATAATCATGATTATTGGCCATTAAAAAAATAATCAAAAATAATTAAAAAATGTACCCATTGTTTTAAATTAAAGACAAGCATATGATTAAGAACAATTAAGTAATTAAAAATAATCAAACAATTAAAATAAATCAAAAAATTTTAATTAATCAAACAATTAATAATTAAATTTAATTATTTGATTAATTTCAATTACTTAATTATTTTTAATTATCTAATTGTTTATATGTTTATATGATTATATTGAATTATTAACATGAAAGAAAAAATGTTTAAAGTAAGTAATAAGTGGCAGAAACCAAATGTACTATGGTATGTATATACTTGTGCTAACTCAAGAAACGTAAGATACATATGAATTCTTACTGACATTGTCAAGTGTCGCTGCTTTTTGTCAAAAATTTTTTAAAAGCAAATTGGAGAGCGTACATTTTGGCTTATTACACTACAGACGTAAGTATTATATATGTATCTGTATAAATTTGATGACCATTCAATAAGCTTACACATTATGAATTATTTGCAGAATTTTTGTCGATAACATGCTTGGGGAAGAAAATATGGCGGATTTCTCTGCAGACGACGATGTTCGTGATGCAACTTATTTACCAAAACGGATCAAAAGAAAAAGCAAGCTCGAAAGCTCCACATCAACTTCAAACAAATCTTCCTGTAATTTGATATTCCGCTCAGAATTTTACACGGATGTTAAAAAAGTGAGTGACATTACTATGAACGGGGCCATAGTCGATGCTGAAGTTGGTGAATAAGTTTTGTATGGTGATTTACGTGCGATTCCAATCCTATTCCAATATTGGTATGTATATAGCGATTGTATCGTAACAGCCATACAAATTATTGTTTGTATGCAAATATCTCGTATCACTCGTTTTATTGTATAGAACGCGAATTATAAGTTTTTCGAGATATTATTTATATTTTAATAAATGAATAAAGACACTATGTCCAGTCTAAAATATATGCGCAAAGACATAAAAATGGCAGAAATAGAAAACGCTTAATGCGATATGGTCCGTGAGCAGCCAAAGTGTCAAAATTGTTTTCAAGTAAAATCGGAATTTAAAATTGTTTCTATGACATTTTGGTTTATCTATAACTTCCTTTAGGAGGAGCCTGACTTGCATGGACTTACATAGATGGCCCCGCTTTTCAGAAATTTCTGTATTTCAATCAATAAATAATGAATTTTTTAACAATTAAAGGACTATATTGATTACAAGTCAGTTACAAGAGCTAGGTGCACAAGTTGTGATCGCATAATAAAGAGTGATGGAAATATATCATCTAATTTTATAACACATCTCAAAATAAAACATAGTGAAGCTTTCGAAAGATACAAGATGCGCAAAAAATCATCTTTTCAGCATCCTACTTCTCAAGAGGATTTCAACCAAAAGTTGTTGCGAGCTATTGTGGATTGCGCATTACCACTTGCGATTGTGGACAAAAAGTCATTTGTTGATTTATTTGAAAGAACTGGGTTTAAAGTTTTGAGTAGGCAAACAGCGTCAAAGCAGTTGGAGGTCATGTATAATGAAATGTTGGCTAAAATAAAGTCATCCATTTCTGAATCGAAATTCTTTTGTTCGACGACTGATATTTGGTCTGGAAACCACCGAAGCTTCTTGGGTTATACGTGCCATTGGATTTCGGACAATTTTGAACGCAAATCAGTAGCTTTAGCTTGCAGAAGGATTATGGGAGTTCATTCGGCAGACAAAATTTATCAAATGATTAAAGAAATTAACAACATGTTTGGTCTCAACGCAGATATTATCATGACAGTAACGGATAACGGGTCCAACTTTGTTAAAGCTTTTAAAGACTTTGGAATTACTGAAAGCTGCGGAAAAAATATAGATGAAGGTGAGGTTGAGGTAGTGGATTTTAGTAACCAAAATTGTTTACCAAAACACCACAGGTGCTCGAGTCACACGTTAAATTTACTCGCTACCACTGACTATATAAAAATACTAAAAAGTGAAAATGAGTTGCATTTTAGACATGCGAAGGTACTATTAGTTGAGAAATATTAAGGTTTATCTACAGCTCCAATCAAATACAAAATTTCCATTTTTTATTTATGGAGGTTTTCGAAAAATGTAACGATATTTGGAAAAAATGCATGTGGCCAAAGTCCTCTGAAATAGTAGAAGAGGTTTTGAATTCGTCTTTGGTTGTACCAGTGCCAACACGTTGGAATTCTTTGTATGATGCAGTGTCAAAGCTCCTTTTGTTCAAAGACACGTTACAAGAGCTTAACGAAAGACTAAGTCTCCCACTATTTTCTTCCGAAGATATCGAGTATTTACAATTATATATCTGTTTAATGCAGCCCATAGCAGGAGCTCTTAATTTTTTGCAAGGGGAAGAGAACGTTGTGTATGGATATTTGCTTCCAGTGCTCATGACACTAAGGAACAAACTAAAGCAACTGAGTAGAAGAAACGACAAATTTTTAAGCTTTATTTCGGAAAAATTAGAAGCGCAGTTGAGGCAAAGATTCGATATTTTCTTTTCTTTAGCTCCGGAAGCAAATATTGCAATATCTGCTTCAGTTTTAACACCAGATGTTAAAGTCAACTGGCTCAAGGTGTTGCAGAAGACAAACAGTGATTTGGTGGAAGATGTTATATACGAAAGAGTTGTATCAACCATATGCTTGTATCATCAACAAGGCAAAATTTCATTTGAAGTCGACGTTACGAAGAGTAACCAAACGTCATCGCGATCGAAATACTTCAATTTCGAGGATGATGGTAAATAACTGTGTTTACGTAAATTATTCAAAAAACAAGTAAGGAAGGCTAAGTTCGGGTGTAACTGAACATTACATACTCAGTTGAAAGCTATGGAGACAAAATAAGGAAAATCACCATGTAGGAAAATGAACCTAGGGTAACCCTGGAATGTGGTTGTATGGCATGTGTATCAAATGGAAGGTATTAAAGAGTATTTTAAGAGAGAGTAGGCCATAGTTCTATGGATGGACGCCATTTAGGGATATCGCCATAAATGTGGACCAGGGCTGACTCTAGAATGTGTTTGTACGATATGGGTATCAAATGAAAGGTGATAATAAGTATTTTAAAAGGGAATGGGCTTTAGTTCTATAGGTGAACGCCTTTTCGAGAATCGCCATAAAGGTGGACCAGGGGTGACTCTAGAATATGTTTGTACGATATGGGTATCAAATGAAAGCTGTTAATGATTTTTTTGAAAAGGAGTGATCCTTAGTTCCATAGGTGGACGCCGTTTCGAGATATCGCCATAAAGGTGGACCAGGGGTGTCTCTAGTTGTACGATATGGGAATCAAATGAAAGGTGTTACTGAGCATTTTAAGAGGGAGTGGGCATTAGGTCTATAGGTGGACGCCTTTTCGAAATGTCGCCATTAGGGTGGGCCAGGGGTGACTCTAGAATGTGTTTGTATGATGTGGGTATCAAATGAAAGATGGTAATGAGTATTTTAAAAGGGAGTAATCCTTAGTTCTATAGGTGGACGCCTTTTCGAGATATCGCCATAAAGGTGGACCAAGGGTGACTCTAGAATGTTTGTACGATATGGGTATCAAACGAAAGGTGCTACTGAGCATTTTGAGAGGGAGTGGGCATTAGGTCTATAGGTGGACGCCTTTTCGAGATATCGTCATTAGGGTGGGCCAGGGGTGACTCTAGAATGTGCTTGTACGATATGGGTATCAAACGAAAGGTGTTACTGAGCATTTTAAGAGGGAGTGGGCATTAGGTCTATAGGTGGACGCCTTTTCGAAATGTCGCCATTAGGGTGGGCCAGGGGTGACTCTAGAATGTGTTTGTATGATATGGGTATCAAATGAAAGATGGTAATGAGTATTTTAAAAGGGAGTAATCCTTAGTTCTATAGGTGGACGCCTTTTCGAGATATCGCCATAAAGGTGGACCAAGGGTGACCCTAGAATGTTTGTACGATATGGGTATCAAACGAAAGGTGCTACTGAGCATTTTAAGAGGGAGTGGGCATGAGGTCTATAGGTGGACGCCTTTTCGAGATATCGTCATTAGGGTGGGCCAGGGGTGACTCTAGAATGTGCTTGTACGATATGGGTATCAAACGAAAGGTGTTACTGAGCATTTTAAGAGGGAGTGGGCATTAGGTCTATAGGTGGACGCCTTTTCGAGATATCGCCATTAGGGTGGGCCAGGGGTGACTCTAGAATGTTTGTACGATATGGGTATCAAACGAAAGGTGTTACTGAGCATTTTAAGAGGGAGTGGGCATTAGGTCTATAGGTGGACGCCTTTTCGAGATATCTCCATTAGGGTGGGCCAGGGGTGACTCTAGAATGTTTTTGTACGATATGGGTATCAAATGAAAGGTGGTAATGAGTATTTTAAAAGGGAGTAATCCTTAGTTCTATAGGTGGACGCCTTTTCGAGATATCGCCATAAAGGTGGACCAAGGGTGACTCTAGAATGTTTGTACGATATGGGTATCAAACGAAAGGTGTTACTGAGCATTTTAAGAGGGAGGGGGAACTTTTTCATTTTCTTCTACTTAATATGGTAGGTGTCACACCCATTTTACAAAGTTTTTTCCAAAGTTATATTTTGCGTCAATAAACCAATCCAGTTATTATGTTTCATCCCTTTTTTCGTAGTTGGTATAGAATTATGGCATTTTTTTCATTTTTCGTAATTTTCGATATCGATAAAGTGGGCGTGGTTATGGTCGGATTTCGGCCATTTTTTATACCAAGATAAAGTGAGTTTAGATAAGTACGTGCGCTAAGTTTAGTAAAGATATATCGGTTTTTGCTCAAGTTATTGTGTTAACGGCCGAGCGGAAGGACAGACGGTGGACTGTGTATAAAAACTGGACGTGGCTTCCACCGATTTCGCCCATTTTCACAGGGAACAGTTACCGTCACAGAATCTAGGCTCCTACCAAATTTGAGAAGTATTGGTAAATTTTTGTTAGACTTATGGCATTAAAAGTATTCTAGACAAACTAAATGAAAATGGGCGGAGCCACGCCCATTTTGAAATTTTCTTTTATTTTTGTATTTTTTTGCATCATATCATTACTGGAGTTGAATTTTGACTTAATTTACTTATATATAGTAAAGATATTAAATTTTTTGTTAAAATTTGAATTTAAAAAATTTTTTTTTAAAAAGTGGGCGTGTTCTTCATCCAATTTTGCTAATTTTTATTTAGCGCATATATAGTAATAGTAGTAATGTTCCTGCCAAATTTCATCATGATATCTTCAACGACTGCCAAATTACAGCTTGCAAAACTTTTAAATTACCTTCTTGTAAAAGTGGGCGGTGCCACGCCCATTGTCCAAAATCTTACTAATTTTCTATTCAGCGTCATAACGTCAACCCATCTACCAAGTTTCATCGCTTTAACCGCCTTTGGCAATGAATTATCGCATTTTTTCGGTTTTTCGAAATTTTCGATATCGAAAAAGTAGGCGTGGTTATAGTCCGATATCGTTCATTTTAAATAGCGATCTGAGATGAGTGCTCAGGAACCTACATGCCAAATTTCATCAAGATACCTCAAAATTTACTTAAGTTATCGTGTTAACGGACGGACGGACATGGCTCAATCAAATTTTTTTTCGATCCTGATTATTTTGATATATGGAAGTCTATATCTATCTCGATTCCTTTATATATGTACAACCAACCGTTATCCAATCAAACTTAATATACTCTGTGAGCTCTGCTCAACTGAGTATAAAAAGTGGTACGGATAAGTCGTGTAATTAGTTGGTATTTAATACAACAATGTGCTTTTCTCGTTGTTTGTTATTCTTATGTATCTATGTATTTCTTTTAGGTTACTATACTGCCCGGTTTAGAGATAAATATCTTTGTAGTTTTTTCTTTACTTTGCTGATTATGTTATAATGCTGGAAAAGCACAGAAATAATTAAAATTAATCAAAAATAATCATTTAATTGTATTAATTATGTAATTAAAATAATCAAAGTTAATTGATATTAATCAAAAAATTATATTAATTACGTAATTAAAAATAATCAAAATTAATTAAAACAATCAAATAATTATATTAATCATGCCATAATTCAAACGAAAAAATAATTAAAAATAATCAACATTTTTTTGTATCACTTATGTAATTAAAAATGATTAATTAATTAATTAATTTTCGTTTTGGAAATAATTAATTAATAATCATTAACAGACCATACCTACTGGCACTTAATCATTAAACAATTGGCTGAGGAAAACTTATTATAATTAACAATCATTACAATTTTTAATCATTATTTAACAGGTCTGCTTTTATCGCCACTAGTCGTTTTCAGGGCTCTCGTTATTCTATTGATTGATAATTTACATACCCCCTGAAGTTTTTTGGCAAACGTATTTTTTTGTATAGCTGTCCACCAAACTAAGACCTTATAGTATGGGCTTGACAGTTGCCGTAAATACCCAATGTGAGACTTTGGGCGATATACCCTACGTGCATCCTTGCATCCTCATGTCGGCATATAGTGCCACAAAGGCTATCTTTGCTATATCTTCCACATAAAGTTTCGACGACGCACAGTGTAACTTTTTTCACTTTTAGGATGCCAAAATTAATAACAGCCAAACCAATGGAGCAATTCATTTAAAATTTTGCAGTGTGGTTGCATATACCTAAATCTGAATTGAGAATAAAAATCGGCGTTCTACGCTCACTTTTTCTTCTTGCTCTCATATAAGGTGAAATTTCACATAATCATATTTTCTAATTTAAAACATTCCAGTGCCAATATAAATAACAATTGTTTACATTTCTTAACTTTAGCTTAGAGGCTTTAGCTTAATACTTAAAAAATTTTATTTTCAAATTCAAACACAATATAGGTACATGTATTTGTAAAAACTAGATCGAAATACATACTTATAAATAAAAATTGATATTTTAACTGGTATAAAGTTAGACGAAGTAAATATCGCCGACATGCTCTGGTTCAGATAATAAGCCAATAACTTCACTTGTTAATGCTCACCGCTTTAACCTAGGGGTTTTCCGCAAACTGTTTATGATCGGGTCTGACGATATCAGCAATTTGTGCAGCAAGTTACTACAAATTCTTGACTTTTTTGTGGTGAAAAGTTTACGATAGTTTCGTGCATCTTTGTTTCTGCACTTTTGTGCTTCTTCCGAAAGTTGACCAATAGGAAGAATAAAAAAAAATAAATAAATGTAAGGCGCGATAACCACCGAAGAGATCTAAGGCCTTGATGTTGCTTTCCCGGGGTGTGAACTCAGGGCATACGGTGTGGTAGGCGGAGCATGCTACCATCACACCATGGTGGTCGCCGGTGGAGGAATAGCAGACACTATACGCTCGCTGTTATATTGTACCAAGCATATTCCGATAAATACCCTTGTCTCTGTCACATAGTGGTCAAAAGCTTCAGAATTTATTTGAAACCCATATCCTATACATGAAAGTATTTTATGAAATCTTTTCAAAAGATTGATGTTTATGCCGGTTATATCTGATGTTATTTCAAAATTTCCAAAGAATCTTCTCGCTGTGTTGTCATCATTTGTGTTTCCGGTTTTTTTCTTAGGCATATCAATCAAAAGACCAACATCTTTCCTGAATCTATTTTGGATATGTTCTTTCTTCTTTTTTATCTTTTCCTTATTTTCTTCGCCCCGCACACACCCGGTCTTCTTCTTCGATGTGTAGCATACATTCCATGCATCGTATCCAAGAATATAAAGGGAAATTCCGAAAGCAAGCATGCTTTTTTCAACATTTCGCTCTGACAGAGCTCGCATATTGTTTGCGATGATGTATATGCCGACAGAGCGTTAGGTAGACGTTTATGTGATGTATACATACATATGTATATTCCCGAAGCACTCAATTGCTTAGAAGTACCACCCATAATAGACGACCTTCAGATAGGCGTGCATACATAACATAAGTTGATGGGATAAGTGCACAACTCGTTAACTATGGGAAAACTCATATGACAAACAATGAAGGCTATTCAGTGCACAAGTTTCCTTTTTCTGGGTTTTTACCATTTCAGGTATAAATGTCTTTTTTTGGGATCTAGTATTGTAGACTTGAATTGAGGACATTCCATTGTTAGGTCACTGTGCTTCATACGTGAGCGAGGGCATAGAGACTTTAAGTTAGCGATTACAAAGAAAAATGCAAACTTTCGCAATGGTTTGTTTTTCCTATCTGAAACTATATGAAATTCCCTTTAACGTGTATGTATTCGTTCAATGGAATTGGGCGGAATCAGACAAGTTTTATTCTATCGAAAACGAAAAATTTTCTAAGCTTACCAAGCTTTTAGTGGCTGTTTAAACCAAAAAAAAATTTAATTTAAAAAAATACCTATGTTGCTGTAGCTTACCAATGCTGTTATAAACTACCCAAGTATGTTAAATAAAATAGCTTGAAGTCAAAACCGTTATCGAAAAATCCATCACGTGGCCACAAAGTTGGTCAAAAATTTTGGACTGTGAAATGATTTTTACACTTGTTTCAATTATCCAAGCTTCATAATGCTTATCATGGTGATCGTGGGTTTTTTACTTTGCTGTGTATACATTTTCTTGACAGTTGGTTATTACTCTGTTGCATGTCAAAACCAGAGTTTGAATTGCTTACTGAAAAATAGTAAAATTTACAAGTTTTTGGCTTTACCAGCAATTAGTTTTTTGACGGTTTGGAATTTTGGTATACAGCTTACATTTGTATTTGAAAAATATTTCAGCAACAGAAAAAAGCAAAGCAAACAAATTTATTTTTTTATACTTAGCTGAGCAGAGCTCACAGAGTATATTAACTTTTTTCGCATAACGGCAATCCGTAACGGCATAAACTAATCGAGATAGATATAGACTTCTATATATCAAAATGATCTGGGCGAAAAAAGAAATTTATTTAGACATGCCCGTCCGTCCGTCAGTCCGTAAACACGATAACTTGAGTAAATTTTGAGGTATCTCGATGAAATTTGGTATGTAAGTTCCTGAGCACTCATCTCAGATTGTTATTTAAAATGAACGAAGTCGGACTATAACACGCCCACTTTTTCGATATCGAAAATATCGAAAAATTCAAAAAAGTGCGATAATTCATTACCAAAGACGGATAAAGCGATGAAACTTGGTAGGTAGGTTGACCTTATGACGTAGAATAGCAAATTAGTAAAGTTTTGGACAAGGGGCGTAGCACAGTCCACTTTTGGAAGAAGGTAATTTGAAAGTTTTGCAAGCCGTAATTTTACAGTCGTTGAAGATAACATGATGAAATATGGCAGGAACGTTACTACTATCACCATAAAATTTTTTTTAAGTAAAATTTTAACAAAAAATTGATTATCTTTACAGTATATAAGTAAATACAAAATAAAAGAAGATTTCAAAATGGGCGTGGCTCCGCTCTTTTTCATTTAATTTGTCTACAATACGTTTAATGCCATAAGTCGAACAAAAATTAAACAATCCTTGTGAAATTTCTATGACGAAAATTGTTTCCTGTGAAAATTGGCGAAATCGGTTGATTCTACGCCCAGTTTTTATGCACAGTCGACCGTCTCTTCTTCCGCTCGGCCCTTAACACAATAACTTGAGCAAAAACCGACATATCTTTACTAAACCTAGTTCACGTACTTATCTGAACTCACTTTATCTTGGCACAAAAAATGGCCGAAATCCGACTATGACCACGCCCACTTTTTCGATATCGAAAATTACGAAAAATAAAAAAAATTCCATAATTCTATACCAAATATGAAAAAAGGGATGAAACATTGTAATTCGATTGGTTTATTGACGCAAAATATAACTTTAGAAAAAACTTGGTAAAATGGCTGTGACACCTCTTATATTAAGTAGAATAAAATGAAAAAGTTCTACAGGGCGAAATCAAAAGCCCTTGGAGTCTTGGCAGGAATACTGTTCGTGGTATTACATATATAAATAAATTAGCAGTACCCGACAGATGATGTTCTGGGTCACCCTGGTCCACATTTTGGTCGATATCTTGAAAACGCCTTCACACGTACAACTAAGGATCACTCCCTTTTAAAACACTCATTAATACCTTTAATTTGATACCCATATCATACAAACACATTCTAGAGTCACCCTGGTCCACCTTCCAAGGGTATCAAATGAAAGGTGGTAATGAGTATTTTAAAAGGGAATGGGCTTTAGTTCTATAGGTGAACGCCTTTTCGAGAAATCGCCATTAGGGTGGGCCAGGGGTGACTCTAGAATGTTTGTACGATATGGGTATCAAACGAAAGGTGTTAATGAGCATTTTAAGAGGGAGTGGACAATAGGTCTATAGGTGGACGCCTTTTCGAGATATCGCCATTAGGGTGGGCCAGGGGTGACTCTAGAATGTTTGTACGATATGGGCATCAAACGAAAGGTGTTACTGAGCATTTTAAGAGGGAGTGGGCATTAGGTCTATAGGTAGACGCCTTTATCGACATTAGGGTGGGCCAGGGGTGACTCTAGAATATTTGTACGATATGGGTATCAAACGAAAGGTGTTACTGAGCATTTTAAGAGGGAGTAGGCATTAGGTCTATAGGCGGACGCCTTTTCGAGATATCGCCATTAGGGTGGGCCAGGGGTGACTCTAGAATGTTTGTACGATATGGGCATCAAACGAAAGGTGTTACTGAGCATTTTAATAGGGAGTGGGCATTAGGTCTATAGGTGGACGCCTTTTCGAGATATCGCCATTAGGGTGGGCCAGGGGTGACTCTAGAATGTTTGTACGATATGGGCATCAAACGAAAGGTGTTACTGAGCATTTTAAGAGGGAGTGGGCATTAGGTCTATAGGTGGACGCCTTTATCGACATTAGGGTGGGCCAGGGGTGACTCTAGAATGTTTGTACGAAATGGTATCAAACGAAAGGTGTTACTGAGCATTTTAAGAGGGAGTGGGCATTAGGTCTGTAGGTGGACGCCTTTTCGAGATATCGCCATTAGGGTGGGCCAGGGGTGACTCTAGAATGTTTGTACGATATGGGCATCAAACGAAAGGTGTTACTGAGCATTTTAATAGGGAGTGGGCATTAGGTCTATAGGTGGACGCCTTTTCGAGATATCGCCATTAGGGTGGGCCAGGGGTGACTCTAGAATGTTTGTACTATATGGGTATCAAACGAAAGGTGTTACTGAGCATTTTAATAGGGAGTGGGCATTAGGTCTATAGGTGGACGCCTTTATCGACATTAGGGTGGGCCAGGGGTGACTCTAGAATGTTTGTACGAAATGGTATCAAACGAAAGGTGTTACTGAGCATTTTAAGAGGGAGTGGGCATTAGGTCTGTAGGTGGACGCCTTTTCGAGATATCGCCATTAGGGTGGGCCAGGGGTGACTCTAGAATGTGTTTGTACGATATGGATATCAAATTAAAGGTATTAATGAGGGTTTTAAAAGCGAGTGGCCCTTAGATGTATATGTGAAGGCGTTCTCGCGATATCGACCAAAATGTGGACCAGGTGATCCAGAAAATCAACTGCCGGGTACTGCTAATTTATTTATATATGCAATACCACTAACAGTATTCCTGCCAAGATTCCAAGTGTCTAAGCTTTGGGCAATTGAGGGCGAGCAGTTTAATAAGAGTTATAAATGAGTAATTTTATGTGCTTGTAAGCGTATGAGTCGTGGCACAGTGGCTGACGTACCCGACCAAACGCCCGGGGTTGCGGGTTCAACTCCCACCAAGCATTCCTTTTTTTTAAATTTATAAATTATTATTATTATTGGACTGTATTGAGTTTATGGGGTTTTTGATTTAATGTATTCCATTTATTGAGTTGGGTAGTTTTAGTGTTATTGGTGTATTTAAGTCATGGGAGGATGCATAGCATCAGTACACCTCTATTTATTTATTTGTGTTTATTTTAAGGGATTCAGTTTATTAAGTTGGGTGGTTTTAGTGTTATTGGTGTGTTTAAGTCATGGGAGGATGCATAGCATCAGTACACCTTTGATTTATTTAATGTGGGGGCGAGAACTGGGGGGCTCTGAGGCTTCGCTCTACTGAGCCACCTCATCCTCTATTTGAAGAACCCTTTAAATGTGATATGGTGGCGAGCACGGGACGGCTCTGAGGTATTGGCACCCCATTTTCTACAAGAAAAACCTCTATTTATTTAATTTGGGGCGAGAGTTGGGCACTCTGAGGTTTTGCTCTAATGAGCCACCTCGTCTTCTATTTGAAGAACCCCTTCAAAGTGTGATATGGAGGCGAGCACTCGGCTCTGATGTATTAGCACACCATCCGAAGAACCTCGTTTTTAATTAAAAAACTCAAACTATGTCTTTAGAATATTTCACTAACCAGTTGAGAATTACAAGCACACTCAATGGCTACTGAAACAAACGAACGAAAAATGTTCATAGTTTAAGTCGCTTAAACATACTCCCCCCTTAGACGGCTTAGTCGTCTAATGAAACTTCCATACGAGCCAGTATCCGGCTCGAAGGACCATGTCTAAGCTTTGGGCAATTGAGGGCGAGCAGTTTAATAAGAGTTATAAATGAGTAATTTTATGTGCTTGTAAGCGTATGAGTCGTGGCACAGTGGCTGACGTACCCGACCAAACGCCCGGGGTTGCGGGTTCAACTCCCACCAAGCATTCCTTTTTTTTAAATTTATAAATTATTATTATTAATGGACTGTATTGAGTTTATGGGGTTTTTGATTTAATGTATTCCATTTATTGAGTTGGGTAGTTTTAGTGTTATTGGTGTATTTAAGTCATGGGAGGATGCATAGCATCAGTACACCTTTGATTTATTTAATGTGGGGGCGAGCACTGGGGGGCTCTGAGGCTTCGCTCTACTGAGCCACCTCATCCTCTATTTGAAGAACCCTTTAAATGTGATATGGAGGCGAGCACGGGACGGCTCTGAGGTATTGGCACCCCATTTTCTACAAGAAAAACCTCTATTTATTTAATTTGGGGCGAGAGTTGGGCACTCTGAGGTTT
This sequence comes from Eurosta solidaginis, assembly GCF_040869045.1. NCBI lineage: Eukaryota > Metazoa > Arthropoda > Insecta > Diptera > Tephritidae > Eurosta > Eurosta solidaginis. Next base: position 229,991,832 of record NC_090322.1, on the reverse strand, counting down.
TGCTCTAATGAGCCACCTCATCTTCTATTTGAAGAACCCCTTCAAATTGTGATATGGAGGCGAGCACTCGGCTCTGATGTATTAGCACACCATCCGAAGAACCTCGTTTTTAATTAAAAAACTCAAACTATGTCTTTAGAATATTTCACTAACCAGTTGAGAATTACAAGCACACTCAATGGCTACTGAAACAAACGAACGAAAAATGTTCATAGTTTAAGTCGCTTAAACACCAAGGGCTGTTGATTTCGCCTTGTAGAACTTTTTCATTATCTTCTACTTAATATGGTAGGTGTCACACCCATTTTACAAAGTTTTTTCCAAAGTTATATTTTGCGTCAATAAACCAATCCAGTTACCATGTTTCATCCCTTTTTTCGTATTTGGTATAGAATTATGGCATTTTTTTCATTTTTCGTAATTTTCGATATCGATAAAGTGGGCGTGGTTATAGTCGGATTTCGGCCATTTCTTATACCAAGATAAAGTGATTTCAGATATGTTTATAAAAGTTATATCGGTTTTTGCTCAAGTTATTGTGTTAACGGCCGAGCGGAAGGACAGACGGTGGACTGTGTATAAAAACTGGGTGTGGCTTCAACCGATTTCGCCCATTTTCACAGAGACCAGTTACCGCCACAGAATCTACGCCCCTACCAAATTTGAGAAGGATTGGTAAATTTTTGTTCGACTTATGGCATTAAAAGTATTCTAGACAAACTAAATGAAAATGGGCGGAGCCACGCCCATTTTGAAATTTTCTTTTATTTTTGTATTTTGTTGCATCATATCTTTACTGGGGTTGAATTTTGACTTAATTTACTTATATACAGTAAAGATATTAAATTTTTTGTTAAAATTTGAATTAAAAAAGATTTTTTTTTAAAAAGTGGGCGTGTTCTTCATCCAATTTTGCTAATATTTATTTAGCACATATATAGTAATAGTAGTAACGTTCCTGCCAAATTTCATCATGATATCTTAAACGACTGCCAAATTACAGCTTGCAAAACTTTTAAATTACCTTCTTGTAAAAGTGGGCGGTGCCACGCCCATTGTCCAAAATCTTACTAATTTTCTTTTCTGCGTCATAACGTCAACCCATCTACCAAGATTCATCGCTTTAACCGCCTTTGGCAATGAATTATCGCATTTTTTCGGTTTTTCGAAATTTTCGATATCGAAAAAGTGGGCGTGGTTATAGTCCGATATCGTTCATTTTAAATAGCGATCTGAGATAAGTTCCCAGGAATCTACATACCAAATTTCATCAAGATACCTCAAAATTTACTCAAGTTATCGTGTTAACGGACAGACGGACGGACGGATGGACGGACGGACATGGCTCAATCAAATTTTTTTTCGATACTGATGATTTTGATATATGAAAGTCTATATCTATCTCGATTCCTTTATACCTGTACAACCAACCGTTATCCAATCAAAGTTAATATACTCTGTGAGCTCTGCTCAACTGAGTATAAATAGGTAGGTACTTTGTGTGAGGATGCAAAGCTTCACATTTTTTGTAGGCTGCATGTAAAAACTATGACTTCGAATCACGTATGTTAAAAATATATGACGTACACGTAACTATTTGATGGAATTTGATGAAATTTGAAGCTTCTAGCTGTTAAAACGAGACAGAAATTGCGCAAAGTTTCTTATCTGAACAATCGGTTGTATGAGATATATACTATGTATAGCACCGATTTCAATGATTTTCAGACATCAATATATGCTATACACGTAAGCATTTGGTGCAATTTGAAGCTTCTACCTGTTAAAATGGGGCCGAAAACGCAAAAAAAATATATATCTATTATATAAAATTCTTCTGTCACGGTTTTAGAGGCTTAACTCCTCCGAAACGGCTGAACCGATTCTCATGAAATTTTGTGAGCATATTGGGTAGGTCTGAGAATCGGCCAACGTCTACCTTTTTTTCGCTACATGCCTAGGGTCTTGAGATCAAAACGTGGACCGGGGTACGCCTAGAATGTGTTTATACAATATGGATATCAAATGAAAGCTGTTGATGTGTGCTATAGTACAGGATAATTTTCATACCCCTGGGTGAATAGGGTCTCGAGATATAGGCCAAAACGTGGACCCGGGTACCCCTGAAATGTGTTTATACAATATGGATATCAAATGAAAATTGTTGATGAGTGCTATAGTACTGGATAATTTTCATACAACTGGGAGGACCGCCTAAGCGGTTGTAATCTCTCTGCCGGTGTAGATAAACTTTGGTCCACTGTAAAGTCCCTATCGAATCCGTCTAGGCACAATGACAAAGTTTCCATCGCCTTTGGTGACAAAGTGCTGTCGGATGAGAAAAAATGCGCGAGCGCTTTCTGCCGACAATATATAATGCATTCTACGGTCGACTGAGGGCCGACAGACACGCACATAAACATAAGTTCAGCGCGTCACCAATTACCATCACCGCCAAAGAGGTTGAGGATGCCATCGGTCATGCTATACCATCCTAAGCAGTGGGCCCAGACGGCATAACCATAGCCGATGCTTAAAAGCCTAGGGAAAGAGGGTTTCAAATATTTAGCACATGTCTTCAACCTGTCTCTTTTCACCTTTGTCATACCACCCGAAAAATGGAAAATGGCCAAGGTGGTCCCGCTACTAAAGCCTGGGAAACCAGCTAACATAGGAGTCATATCGCCCGATATCTCTCCCATCGCCATTAGCCAAGACGCTTGAAGCAATTTTGTTCCCCTACTTCAAAGCAAATTTGCAGCTAGCCTGTCATCAGCATGGCTTTAGAAAACTCCACAGCACCACCACCGCGCTAAACGCCATTAGCAACCAGATAAATTGTGGTTTAAATCAGAAGCTGTAGGCCTATCAAAAGCTTTTGATACGGTCAACCATGGCACGTTACTGCAAGACTTGGAAGGGTCTACCCTTCCCCCATGTCTTAAAAGGTGGACCGCAAATTATATGGTTGGTCGGCAGGCATCGGTGCAATTCAGAAAAGAAACATCAAAGCCAAGAAGAATTAAACAAGGGGTGCCACAGGGTGGTGTCCTATCCCCACTTTTCTTTAATTTTTACATATCCAAACTACCTTCGCCACCGGAAAGAGTTACTATCGTTTCTTACGCCGATGACTGCACAATAATGGTAACAGACCCGGGCCCACAGATCGATGAGCTTTGCAACAGAATAAACGGCTACCTCCCTGATCTCTCCAGTTGTTTCGCCTCGCGAAACCTGGCATTATCGCCGACTAAATCATCCGCGACCTTATTTACAACGTGGACCTCCTAAATGTCGACGATTTTGAACATCCACGTTGATGGCACAACGCTACCGACTGTCTTGCACCCCAAAATCTTGGGTGTGACGTTTGATCAGGATCCACTTTTTAGTGAGCACTTTGTTCCGAAAATTCAGAGCCGTAATAAAATCCTCAAATCCCTTGCTGGCAGTACTTGGGGAAAAGACAAAGAAACGCTCATTACCACATTCAAAACAATTGACCAGCCGTTTGCGTGCTACGCGTCCACTATATTGTCGCCAAGCCTAAAAACTACCCACTGGAAGATCCTACAGGCCTGCAAAAATACTGCGCTCAGAACCGCCACGGGCTGTCTTCTTATGTCCCCAGAACACCGTCTACATAATGAGGCGATAACACTCCCCATCAGGGAGAGAAATGAGATGCTAACCAAACAGTTCCTGTTGAATACCTAGAAACCTGGACATCCCAACAGAAATCTGATTGATGAGCCAACACCGTCCAGGGGCTTAAGGAGTCATCTCCGTAAGCATTATAGGAAATACGGCACCTGAGAAATCAGCCGTATAAAGCCAAAAAACACAAGCAGGTCCTCAGCGAACTCCACAAATAGGCGTCGGACCTTTATGCCGGGAATTGCCCGGTGAACCCAGTGCTCAGGGAACAGTACCCAAAACTTGCGGAAGATGAACACATACTCCCCAGGGAAACGCCATTCACTCTGGCTCAACTTCGTTCTGGATACTGTAACAGGTTAAATTCTTACATATCCAGAATCAACACCGACATACAAAATGTATGCCCGCTTGCAATGTGTCCCCACATGACACCAACCGTCTCTTTAATTGTAATGTGGAACCAACGCCTCTAACCCCTTTCATTATAGTCCACCCCTGTTGAAACAGCAAGGTTCCTTGGACTCCCGTTGGAGGATATTGATGACAATTTCTGATCGGTCGCAGCTATTAGGTGTGGTGAAACATTGCCTTCTTTTTCTTTCAGGTAACATACAAAATAATTTATTTGGCCTCAAATTTAAACGAGTAAACTTTCAATTTTTGAAAAAATGTTTTAATCGGAAAATTATTCGAAAAGAAATTATCTATCAAAAAGTTATTCAGAGATAATTAATAAATTTAAAAAATCATGAACATTATAAAAAAAAATTTTCTTTCTAAGAAAATGTTTCAAAGCAAACCCTTTATTCATGAAAAAATTTGCTCTGAATCGATTTCTTAGAAAGCAAATTTTTTAAAATTATTAATGAATAAACTAAATATTCATGAAAATGTGTTCATGAAAAAATTTGCTTTTAATCATTTCCTTAGAACTTATTTTCATTCGTATAATTATCCAAATACAAATTCGAATAATGCCCAACTCTGATGTTAGATATATTCGACCATTTGATTTTCTTTTTTTTTTTTTGTTTTTCAAATAAAAAGAAAAAACTTACTCCGAGAAAAGTTGTGTGTTTTTCCATTCCTGTGAGCGCTACCAAATGGTCTCCCTCATATTTCCAAGGTTAAAAGGTTGATTATAAAATATAAGAAATGAAAAATCTGGCCGGTTTTTAATGTTTTGATTATTTACGTGGTGGCCTACCAGGCAACTGCCGTGGTTGCCGTTCCATCAAACCTATATGCATGACATGAAGTAATACGTTGGGCAGGTTTAGGCCCATTGGTTGGTGGTACTCCAATCGAACTCAAGGTTATCGACGCACAAGATGTTTCAGTTGTCTCAGAATCAGCTTCTAATGAACTAGGAGCCATATACAGCAGAAGTATAGGAAACAAACGTCAGAAAGATTAAGGGCAAGATCTACAGATTTGACACAGTTGGCAGATATGATAAGACTGGATATACTTATTATTATTAAACTCAAATCAAATTTCATGGAAATAAATTTGCAATGCATATAACATTTTATTGAATGCTTTAATTATATTTACCAGCGTTGTACATATTAGGTTAGCAAAACTGTGCTGAATAGAGCGTAAATTTATTTCAATTTCCCATAAGATGTTGAAAAGACGAAGTTTAGAGCTTGCTGGTAAGAATAATGCCTAGAAATTCTATCATAAAATAAACTGGAAGGAGGAGTTCAAGGATGTGTCCAATTCAAACAAGCACATAATGGCGATCTGGCAACCTGTGTACATGTCAGATATGGAATCGAGTGTGAGAGGATCAAATTCGAGGCTTTAATATCAAACGACGGCCAGTAGCTTCCACCACCTGACCATTCGTGAAAATGAAAATATTTCGAGGCGAATCCTCATTATGTCCCTCTGCATTACATTGCATATAACTTGATATTTGGAGTATTGTATGAAAAAGTGAAGCTCAAAGTCAGCACACTAGTTAACAGGATCTTAATCTAACTGTTGCTCCCGACTTCGTAAAGATTTAATTCTTTCAAAGCTACAAAATTCAATTAAGGATATGAATACAGCCAGTCATTGTAATATGCTTTTACTCACAACTTATCCATAAGCTTCCTTCGGCATATGCCAATGGGGTCACGGAACTGACTTTAAATCTATCGGAGAACATTTCACTCAAATACTCCAAAGGCCGTCCGTCTTTATTCGATACCGTCCATGACGCCAAACTATACGTCAGGGTATGTATGCGTTCGTCGAGTGTGAAATCCTATTTCAAATTGCCCTTATAGCACAAGGCAGCAGTTGTCGAACGTATTGATTTTCCGCCGTGACTATAAGCTGACATAATTTTCGCTGCTAATGTGTATTAGCCCAGCTATATTCTCTCACATATCGTAAATTCAAAGCCTTAAATCAATACCCTTAATTGTTTATAAAAACGAGTATGTGCGTTGATAGAATGTGTATTTATATTCAGCGTGCTTTGCACCGTTTAGACGGTTAAGCGCCAATTAAGTAAGTAAGTAAGCTTTGCACACAGGGTATATTGTGACGAATATTAGCAACACTAAGCGATACTATCATCTCTAAGCCGATACTAAGCAGTGACTTGTATGCACATCAACAAATCAATCATTATGTCTACCCATATGTCCATACAAGCAGCGGAGAGAGACGCATAAACAAATGCATATATCTGAGATACTCCCAAAAGTATGCAATAATTTGTACAAGTATCACTCTCATACACACGTACATATGAGAGGATGTAGGCGTGCATCTGTAGTTATAGCTGATAAATAAATAGTAGATTCTAGAAATAGAAACGCCTAGAAGTATGCGAGCGACACAGCACAGAATATAAACGAGCACCACCTGAGCATTCAGTATTCAGTTTGGTTTAAGCAAGCTATCAGTTGCGAAGTATAAGTGTTATTGTGAAGAGCTTTAATTTTTGCATTATTCAATACTGGATTTATTTATTCAACAGTTTAGTGATTCGAACGTTTGCAGAAGAATTGGAATAAGCGGAATTACAGTAAATTCGTTACAATATTAAATTTGAATGGATAACGGTTGGTTGTACAGGTATAAAGGAATCGCGATAGATATAGACTTCCATATATCAAAATCACCAGTATCGAAAAATAAATTTGATTGAGCCATGCCCGTCCCTCCGTCCGTCCGTCTGTATGTCCATCTGTCCGTTAACACGATAACTTCAGTAAATATTGAGATATATTTACCAAATTTTGTACACGAGCTTATCTGGTAGATTCGTATTGAAAATGAGCGAAATCGGATGATAACCACGCCCACTTATTATATATATAACATTTTGTAAAACACAAAAAATCTGATTATTTAGTAAATAATACACCTAGAATGTTGAAATTTGACGTGTAGACTGATATTAAGACTCTTGATAAAAAAGTTTAAAACATTTTTCAAAATGGGCGCGGCATCACCCACTTGTGATAAAATCAATTTTACAAATATTATTTATCATAAATCAAAAATCGTCCAACCTATCGTATCAAAATTCGGCAGAGAGGTTGCCTTTACTATAAGGACTGCTTTGAAGAAAAATTAACGAAATCGGTTAAGGACCACGCCCACTTTTATATAAAAGATTTTTAAAAGGGTCGTGGACGAATAAAATAAGCTATATCTTGGCAAAAAAGAGCTTTATATCAATGGTATTTCATTTCTCAAGTGTAATTTATCAAGAAATAGGAAAAACTTCAAATTTAAAAAAATGGGCATGTCACCACACCTTTTATGACTAGGCAGTTCTCTATGTTTCGGCAGCCATAACTCGAAGAAAAATTAACGGATCATAATAAAATTGGGTACACAAAGTTTCCCTATAACAGGAAATATTTCTAGAAAAAATGGACGAGATCGGTTAAAGACCACGCCCACTTTTATATAAAATATTTTTAAAAGGGTCGTATACGAAAATAAAAAGCTATATCTTAGCGAAAAAAAGCTTTGTGTCAATAGAATATTACGTTCTAAATTGAATTATAACATTAAATTGGAAAACACTAAATTTTTTAAAAACGGGTGTGGCGCCGTCCCTTTTATGATTAAGCAATTTTCTATGTTTCGGGAGCCACAACTCGAAGAAAAATTAACATATCGTAATAAAATTTGGTACACAAATTTTCTCTATAGCAGAAAATATGTTTAGTAAAAATGGACGCGATCGGTTAAAGACCACAGCAACTTAGATATAAAACAAGTTTAAAGGGGTCGTAGACTAGAATAATAAGCTAGGACTTAGCAAAAAATAGTTTTTAATCAATGATATTTCACTTATCAAGTTTTATTGTAAGAAAAAATGGGGAGAAATTTTTTTAAACGGGCGGTGCCACGTGTTATATAGAAAAGAAATTTATCTGAAATGAAATGTACAATTGAAGCTCACGCTGAGTATATAATGTTCGGTTGCACCCGAACTTAGAAACCTTTGCTTGTTTTATTTGTATTTGAATTATAATTTAACCATGTTTACTATATTGCTAAACAATGCTTTAAATATTGCTACCAATTATAAGTTCGAATTCTAAGAAATTCATTTCTAATGTTCGTTTTATTTTAATCAGCCAGTTAAAAGAAAAAAACTTTATTAACCTTTCAGTGAAAAACAATTTCGTTCGTTAAGTATAAACATATCTTTCGTGAAGAGATCTAATCCAGGAACAGTTCTTTTTTTTTTGCAAATTTCTTAATCAAATAGCCTACCTCATATTTCCAAGTCTAAATGTTTCATGAAGTAATGAAAATGAAAATTCTAACACTTTGACGACTATGATATATACTGGAAAGGCATAAAATGGAAAACTTTAAAAAAAAATACAATATTAACACAGCGTTTAAAACATTGGAACATTTAAGGCGAAAACTGAGAATTAATACTTAGTCAGAGGATCCACTAAGCAACCACGGCGTATACAAGCTTACCTGCGGATGCACCACATAGGAACACACAAAACGGCAAATAAGAACAGGTCTCAGAGAACACATTAGAGGTTACAACAAAAAAACGCGGAATCCAAACATCCATAAAAGAGTCCCAGTTTGAGAATAATATGGTGGTGGTGGTATGTAAGTCAAGGTCCTTTACATACAAACAAAATACCGACGCCTAAACGTACTCAAAAACATGGAAATCTACAAAAAGAAAACATTCGACGGTAGAATAATAAACGAACAGGCAAACACTATTTCTGACACAAAGACAAGAAACAAAGTATTCATACAGGAATAACAGACAAACACACAACAAAGAAATAAACGCAAAACAAGAAATGCACCAAAGCAACAAACACACATAGAAGGACAAAATACTAGCATTACTAACTTCCATCTGTCTCAGTCAGCCACACATATCGACACACAGCACATACAAATACGAAAACATCCACTTTGATAATATCAGTCTGTACTAACGAACTATAAATACAAGGCAAATGACAACAACGGATCAGAATGAAAATTGACACTGATGATGGCACAACGCCGAAACCGGCTTGTCTCGAAAGAAATTCGACAAGGGGTGACGGAAAATCATGCCGATATATGTATATCAGTTAAATGTTTCAACAATTTCACTAATACAACAGTTTTCGCAGCGCATTCCACATGAATGAATTAATAAAATAATTAAAAAAAAAATATTTAATTAAACGGCTTTATTGAAAACAATACTTACATGAAGTAATAGTAATACTAAAAGCTAGAAAATAATTAGGTAGGTCCTAGGTACTAGTCATCACACTCCTCATCAATCTAGGGCGTTAATCAGACAATTAAATAAAAACGTTGGGCGCCTGAAATTTCTAAAGATGTGAGGCGTAGCATAATCTGATTAAGGTTCAGTTGGTCTTATATATGACTATCAATAGAAATTTGACGCGTCCAACGCTTTTATTTCATTACCTGATCAACGCCCCAGATTAATGAGGAGTGTGATGACTAGTACCTAGGACCTACCTAATTATTTTCTAGCTTTTAGTATTATCATTACTTCATGTAAGTATTATTTTCAATAAAACCGTTTAACATAAACATTTTTTTTATACTCAGTTGAGCAGAGCTCACAGAGTATATTAAGTTTGATTGGATAACGGTTGGTTGTACATATATAAAGGAATCGAGATAGATATAGACTTCCATATATCAAAATAATCAGGATCGAAAAAAAAATTTGATTGAGCCATGTCCGTCCGTCCGTCCGTCCGTTAACACGATAACTTGAGTAAATTTTGAGGTATCTTGATGAAATTTGGTACGTAGATTCCTGAGCACTCATCTCAGATCGCTATTTAAAATGAACGATATCGGACTATAACCACGCCCACTTTTTCGATATCGAAAATTACGAAAAACCGAAAAAGTGCGATAATTCATTACAAAAGACAGATAAAGCGACGAAACTTGGTAGATGGGTTGAACATATGACGCAGAATAGAAAATTAGTAAAATTTTGTACAATGGGCGTGGCACCGCCCACTTTTAAAGAAGGTAATTTAGAAGTTTTGCAAGCTGTAATTTGACAGTCGTTGAAGATATCATGATGAACTTTGGCAGGAACGTTACTGCTATTACTATATGTACGTTTAATAAAAATTAGCAAAATCGGAGAAGGACCACGCCTACTTTAAAAAAAAAAATTTTTTTTAAGTAAAATTTTAACAAAAAATTTAATATCTTTACAGTATATAAGTAAATTATGTCAACATTCAACTCCAGTAATGATATGGTGCAACAAAATACAAAAATAAAAGAAAATTTCAAAATGGGCGTGGCTCCGCCCTTTTTCATTTAATTTGTCTAGGATACTTTTAACGCCATAATTCGAACAAAAATTAACCAATCCTTTTGAAATTTTTGTAGGGGATTAGATTTTATGACGTTAACTGTTTTCTGTGAAAATGGGTGAAATCGGTTGATGCCACGCCCAGTTTTTATACACAGTCGTCCGTCTGTCCTTCCATGGCCGTTAACACGAAAACTTGAGCAAAAATCGGCATATCCTTAATGAACTTAGTTCAGGTGCTTACTTGAACTAACTTTATCTTGGTATGAAAAATGAACGAAATCCGACTATGACCACGCCCACTTTTTCGATATCGAAAATTACGAAAAATGAAAAAAATGCCATAATTCTATACCAAATACGAAAAAAGGGATGAAACATGGTAAGGTAATTGGATTGTTTTATTGACGCGAAATATAACTTTAGGAAAAACTTTATAAAATGGTTGTGACACCTAGCATATTAAGTAGAAGAAAATGAAAAAAGTTCTGCAGGGCGAAATAAAAAACCCTTAAAATCTTGGCAGGTACTACATATATAAATAAATTAGCGGTATCCAACAGATGATGTTCTGGGTCACCCTGGTCCACATTTTGGTGGATATCTGGAAAATGCCTTCACATATACAACTACCACCACTCCCTTTTAAAACTCTCATTAATGCCTTTAATTTGATACCCATATCGTACAAACTTATTCTAGAGTCACCCCTGGTCCACCTTTATGGCGATATCTCGAAAAGGCGTCCACCTATAGAACTAAGTCCCACACCCTTTTAAAATACTCATTAACACCTTTCATTTGATACCCATATCGTACAAACATATTCTAAAGTCACCCCTGGTCCACCTTTATGGCGATATCTCGAAAAGGCGAACACCTATAGAACGAAGGCCCACTCCCTTTTAAAAATACTCATTAACACCTTTCATTTGATACCCTTATCGTACAAACAAAGTCTAGAGTCACCCCTGGTCCACCTTTATTGCGATACCTCGAAAAGGCGTACACCTATAGAACTAAGGCCCACTCCCTTTTAAAATACTCATTAACACCTTTCTTTTGATACCCATATTGTACAAACAAATTCTAGGGTCACCCCTGGTCCACCTTTATGGCGATATCTCGAAACGGTGTCCACCTATGGAACTAAGGATTACTCCCTTTTAAAATACTCATTAACACCTTTTTTTTGATACCCATATTGTACAAACAAATTCTCGGGTCACCCCTGGTCCACCTTTATGGCGATACCTCGAAACGGTGTCCACCTATGGAACTAAGGATTACTCCCTTTTAAAATACTCATTAACGCCTTTCATTTGATACCCATATCGTACAAACGCATTCTATGGCGATATCTCGAAAAGGCGACCACCTATACAACAACCACCTCTCCCTTTTAAAACCCTCATTAATACCTTTAATTTGATACCCATATCGTACAAACACATTCTAGAGTCACCCAGGTCCACCTTTGTGGCGATATCTCGAAACGGCGTCCACCTATGGAACTAAGGATAACTCCCTTTTAAAATACTCATTAGCACCTTTCATTTTATACCCATATCGTACAAATGCATTCTAGAGTCAACCCTGATCCACCTTTATGGCTATATCCCTAAATGGCGTCCACCTATAGAACTATGGCCCACTCCCTGATAAAATACTCTTTAATGCCTTTCATTTGATACACATGTCATACAAACTTATTCCAGGGTTTCCCTCGGTTCATTTTCCTACATGGTTATTTTCCCTTATGTTGTCACCATAGCTCTCAACTGAGTATGTAATGTTCGGTTACACCCGAACTTAACCTTCCTTACTAGTTAAATTAATTATTTTCATCTTTTTAGTCTTCATTTAATTGCTTATTATTTCTCATTCTATTTAGTTAAATTAGTGACTCATTATTTCAAGGACTCTTTCCTGATAATTTGTTACAATCTAAGTCCTCAATACATAATCCTTCCAAAGACTTTACTCGACCAAATCCAAAATATTTTGATGTCACTTCTACCGGACTGTATGTAATATTTGTTGCAAATATGAGCCAAATCGAATATCATAGGTCCCCTTCCATTCCTGTATATATTATGTGTTCCAAATATGAACCACATCGGACCACAAATACGATTTTTGTGAATATCTCGATACTTGCGCCACCTATCGGCGATTTTTTTCATAGGTCGCTTTCTATTCATGTATGTATTATGTGTTCCAAATATGGACCAAATCTGACCACAAATATAATTTTTTTGAATATCTCGATCTTTGCGCCACCTAGCGGCGTTTTTTTCATAGGTCGCTTTCTATTCTTACATGTATTATGTGGTCCAAATATGGGCCAAATCGGACCACAAATACGATTTTTGTGAATATCTCGATCCATGCGCCACCTAGCGGTGATTTTTTTCATATGTCGCTTTCTATTCTTGTATGTATTATGTGTTCCAAATATGAACCAAATCGGAAAACAAATACGATTTTTGTTAATATCTCGATCCTTGCGCCACCTAGCATAGCCATCGGGGTCTGAACTATATTCCAAGTTTCAAGCTTGTAGCTTATCGGGAAGTTACTTAAATTTTAATTACAAAATTCGTGCCAGAAAGCCAACCGCCAACCAACCAACCAGCCTGTTAGGTCAAGCTAAGTAAAACCGTTTAAAAATGAAAACTTTTTCCTATCTTTCCTTTGCCATAATTGTCGGGACGGTCTTCTAGGGAACAGTCATTGTTGCTGTACGCAGAAAATTATGGAATATTTTTAGCAGGACTCAAAAATTTGTTGAAGATACTCCAATCGAGGCCAAAGAGATTGCCACACGAGATGATTCAGATGACATAGAATTCGCGCCTTATGAATTAGCAGCCAAATACCCAGCACCAGTCTTCGCAGCAAGTATTATTTATCGCAAGTTTAACAACTACGATAAAGTTGGAAAATATCATGAGAATGGATATTATTATTATTTTTTTTTTTCAAATTTAAACCGAATTTCATAGAAATAAATTTGTAATGAATATAACTGTTTCTTGTATGCTTTAAACTATTTTTGTTGAACTTACTTAATTCCTATTGATTGGTTTATTCCGGCTTTAGTTTTTGGTCGAGTGGTTTCATATGTTAAGTTATGCTTCAACTGCGAATAACTTTTGAATTTCCCATAAGATATTGCAGACACGAATTTTAGGGGCTGTTAATAATAACAGTAGTGGCCACAGATTCTATTGCATGGGTTTTTATGCAGGATTGTTGAGGTACTTTTTACCCGTATTTCAAATGTAGGAGCCATTTTTTCCAACTTACAGCTCTAGTTTTCAAAATATCTTTAAATAGTAAAATTTTTAATAAAATAATTTTTTTAATAAATATATTTTTCAACTATAGTGAGTTAAATTTTCTTTAAGAGATTTTGTTTCCAAGAGTTGATTCAGGAGCACTAGGTACTATCAATGCTCCAGTAGTTATCAGCTAACATATGCGGGTTCCAGTGTCCTTGATATCGCTCTTCCATAGAGCGTATTTTTTGTTGCGACCTGTTAATTTTGTGGTTCAACTTAAAATTTCACTCACATCATATTTTCATGACGCGCCTAAAGTAGTATGTATAACTTAAAAAACTCCATTGAATCGACCATAATGCTATCAATTTACTGAATATCTGTTATTTCAAGAACAACAAACCTGATTTGTTGATTTCACTACGTTCATTTCTTTCCACATGAGGTTGTTTAGATATCTTCCACCTAAACAAAGTTTGTTATTATTATTAACTTTCTTAGACAGTAAACAAAACAATTTCAAGAATGCCCGTATCTCTGTGCTGCGCTGTCAAGAATTCTACGCCAGTTGTTCCTATAAAATTTCGATCAAAAATTTTCCTCTTAATTGTTAAAAAAAAAGCTGTGACTTTCATATATTGGCCAAAGTCAAATGTTTCAACATAAAAGCCACAACGGTTCCGCCGGTACAACAGTCTTTTCATTTCATTTTAAGTGAATAAACACTCGAAAATTGGAAATTTAGTAAAATGAAAAATTATATCGTTTTAATTTTTCTAATCGTTAGCGTGACAACCTACCACGTAAAAGCCTTGGATACGGCAGGTCTCGCAGAAATTTTTAATTATACTCAAATTAATACGAAAGAAATTGATGCACAAGATGAAAGTTCAGTTGACGTAGAATCAGGGTATAATCAACTGGCTAGCACACACGGGAGGGGTCTACGAACAGCAGTCAGAAAGATGTTTGGCAGAGACAAAGACAAAGGCAGATATTCTGGATGGAAAAGAAGTTTATAAAAATAAATTGAAAATCTATATACATGTTTTCGTTATAATAAAATTCAAATTAATAACTTTTAACTCGATTGTGGCCCATTGATTGTCTAGCTCAGATGTTGTCCAATTATTTCTAACGATTTTGCATTATCCGACAAACTTTATTTTAACGCCCCACAATTTAACTGAATGCGACGATACGAGCCCTTGTAAACAAGTAGTAAAGCTTCAACTTTGATTGACTTTAAAATTTTCCCGTCAGAGATAGTAACACTCAGTTTCAAATGCAGCTTGGTAGGAATAATGTCCGAAAATTCAAATGGAAATCAGGCGCATGATGGCAGTTTTCAAGATCGCGGTAAGCTACTGCAAGAGGGATAATGGCGACCTGCTAACCGACGTATATGGGGTTTTGGCCAATTGCGATAAGGCATCGGAAACCGATACCGCAATACTTTCCCTGTAGGCAAGTCAGTAGATAGAAAATGATACAAACGCGCTTATAAAAAATTACCCTGACCCGCCCACCAATGATGTAAGATCAAATCCGTGGAAATACCCTTTGTACACAATTTACAACAACCACATGAAAATGGCCTAATCCAACTGCAAATATCTCCCGAAAAAATTAACATTTTCTTTTTCGCCTTATGTTTATTGTTGTCAATGTCAATTCGCGCCTTTTAAGACCTCTCCCAATATTTTTGGACGTATATTAGTAGTCGGGCGCTGTTCTAGACTCATACCCAAATAAGTAATAGTTCGATAGTATCTAGATTATATGTAGTTCAAAAATCGAAAGTGTGAGTTTTACTTTTTCGTAGTTAACATATCGCACACCTAGATAAAAAGAAAGCTAACTCATATATCTGAAATTGTGTAGTTATTAATACAAATGGGCTTTCCAATTCAATAAGTACCTTAATACTTGATTTATTAATACCTCATCTAGTCAGCGAGGAAAGGCTTTAAAAAAAATAGAAATTGCATTGGCGCATATGGCGAAGGCAGATAGTTTTTCGCGTTTTCTGAACAGTGCTATTTTTGGACTTGATTGTTTTTGCTGACTTTGATCTAAGCGTGCAATTTATTTTTAAATAATAAATATACTTTAAAAAATCTAAAAAACACGCTTTTAAATATTTAGTTTTAGTATCTCCACTTGGATATTTTATGTTTATAGCACCGTAGCACGGATGTTCATGTCTCCTCTATTAAGCACAACTCGTTTTGTAGCGAGTTATTTAACCACTGCCGCTAATTGCCGCTAGATGGATTAACTCTCCTTTGCACGCCTAGCCTAGAGAGTTACAAACAAGAATACATACAAGTGAAGCTAGTGTAAGCGTGTTAAAAAGGATTCTACTAAGGGCATTATTAAGCGATGTATTCAAGATATTGCATTTAGACAATGACAAGCCTAAGTCACTTAGAGGCCAATTTCGGAGAATCCGAAATATTGCATCGAAACTCAAAGTGAGGTTTGTAATACAATCTGTTGAAAAGGTACTGTGTAAAATATTTTCAATTTTCGCCTGGATCAGAACTATGTATATTAAAAAGGGAGTTAATATTTCCAATAAAGTCATACTAAAAGCAACATGTAGACTTTCGGTCTGTTTCCCACCAACGAAATAATACGAGCAAAATAAATAGATCTAACTGTAAATTTTTATACAATTGCGGAGCCATCAAAATAGTACCAATAAATGGAAAATATCTCTACTAAGGAGTTTTTATCTACTGTGGAACTATCGAAATAGTCCAAGTAAAAGAACTAGTTCTAAAGTGGAAACTTGTATCTAGTTCGGAACTACAGAAAAGGTAATTTAATCGCCTAGGACACCGCTATGCTAAACTCAGAAGTTAAAAGCATGTAAAAGAGATAGAGGGTGAACAAGTAGTGAGCCCAATACACTGGAAGCGCACCATGTTTGAACTAGAAATTTTCCATACAGGACTGGCTTTAAGAGCTTCGACTATGATATGCGTTCTTTCCTTACACTTTAAATCCTTTCCTTTACGTAGACTTCATGGCATAAGGGCAGCGATTGAAAATGCTATATTTCTCTGGAGTTTTTTTTTTTATTGCTACTGCTCCGGCTCTGAACTTGAGGAGAGCATAAGCGAAGCCGTAGCATAAAAATTTAAAGCATTCCTTAAGCTGTGCTAAGAACTACGTCTTATTTTGAAACGGTACAAATAGTAGAATGACTGCTTCAAACGAAATGCTTATTTAATCATTTTACACGTTATGTATTCGGCTTAGCTAGATTTGATCATATATCCAGCTGGAGAACGCGTCTGCTGGGCTGTGAAATCTCCGAATATCTGAAAGCTAGAAACAGCATTTTCCTTTGTCAACTTATCATTTATAAGGAGCCTAGTTACTTATATAATAAGCTAGTTTTCCGCAGGTATGCTCTAATCAACGACCTAATAGTACCAACTTATAACTATCTAACATCTGGACGGCTATTCTTTCATTTGTAGTTCTCTAAATAAAAGCAACTTTAAAAATGTTCTTTATGCTCATTTTAGTTGAAACCATTATACTTCTTGAGTTTTAGCCATCAATATGTATGAGTGTAAACAATGTTTTGTTATTGAATTTAATTATTTGTTTATTTTAGATATTTTCTTAATTTACTTCTCTATGTTTAATATGATAATTTAACCTACATAACCCTCTGCTATTACTTTTGTTTTTTATCATTGCGATTTATCTTTTCTTTGTACTATAAAAGATCCTAGATCTTATTGTACTAATACTCTTTTTGCAATAAATGAAATGAAATGCCATTCGCAGTGGCGCGATAGGAAAAAATAGGGGAGTTCAGGATTTTGTGGAAATGGTCTAGCATCATTGCATTTGCAAACTGGTGTAGTAAATTTGCATAATAAATAATTAAATGTAAGGTGCTATAACCTCCGAAAAGATTTTAGGCCGAGCTTCTCTTCCAATTTGCGTCGTGTTCCTTTTAATTTTTCCTTCAATTTGGCGAGACGGAACCTACTTGTTTTATGCCGAATCCGAACGGCTCCTGCAAGGCAGATGAGTTTTCACTGAGAAACCTTTCATGGCAGAAATACACTCGGAGTGCTTGCCAAACACCGCCGGGAAGCGACCACGCTTAGAAAAGTTTTCTTCTACGTTGTTTCTAAAATTTTGATGTTGCTTTGCCCGGGGCGTGAACCCAGTATCTTCGCTGTGGTAGGCGGAGCACCATACCATCACACCACGGCGGCCGCTCAAATTTGCGCAATACACAAACAAAATATACGACTATAAGAATTTTCTACGTCATTCCAAATACACAACATCAATAACTGTGGTATATTTTCTCAACATAGAATAGTAATTTGGCAGCTGACAAAACAAAATAATATGTACAAAGAAAACCTTGAAAATGACAAAAAGTTATCAAAAACAAAAAAACTCTTAACAGCTTTAATGTATTGCTATTTGCGCTGTTGAACAACTTTGTTTTCTCGCGCCACTACTTACGTATCTACAACAACTTCCCTGCAGTCAAACCAACTAGTCGTATACTAGAATAATACTAGTTTGGCAAAATTCCCAACTAGTTCGAGTTCTCTCTTTTTCGATATTCGCAACTGACATTTTTAACACGGCGATGTCCTCAGAAATATCAATAGCCAGTCTCTGCATCAGCATCATACCTCATGGCAAACTAGTCATTATACACCAAAAACATACCAGATGCGATATACTCAGTTTATACATCAGTGTCATACCAATTGTCACACTAGTCAGCCTCTGCGCCAGCATTATTCTAAATGGCATACAATTTATTCATCATATCATCCCAATTCAGCAAGAACTGGCAGTTTGGTACTTCATCATGCTCACTTAAGTGGGCTCTTTTTCCTCAATATATAGGTGGTGTTCAGGGGTCATAGGAAGACATCTCTCACTTATAAATGAAGTATTTTGGTACGTCTGCAGCCTTTTTCAGTGGGTGTTTTTGCTTTTTAATTTGTGCTGCCGTCTAACGACTTAGAGATTTCCATACGGCTTTGTACTTTAGATACAATTTCGAAGGCATGTGCCTTAAAGGTAAAAGTGCTGTCGAGCGTTACACCTAATATCTTTGAGTGACTGACAGTCGAAAGCTCAACTCCACCAACGTATGTCCAATATTTGCGTCAGCTGTTCCTTCCACTTCTTGAATAGAGTGGTCGTGAACTTGGTCCGCTATAGTTTCCGATCGCGCGCCTATGAAGGGCCAGGGCCTCTTACCATTATCGTGTAGTCGTGGGTATATGAAATGTTGGCCATCTTTTTAGACAAGGGGGGAGGGTTCAACTTTCTATGTCCTGGAGTAATTAGAAGAAAAGCTTTAAAACCAGAGTTGTGTGTATTTTTGTCATGCAAAGCTTCACAGTGAAAACTCATCTGCCTTGAAGGTTCGGTTAGAAGTCGGCGTAAAATATGTAGGTCTTAAACCGCCAATTTGTAGGAAAAATCAAAAAGAAGCACGACGCAAATCGGAAAAGAAGTTTGGCCTAAAATCCCATCAGATGCTAGTGCCTTGTGTTTGTATTTATTTATTTACTCATATGTTTGACTATAAAATTCTACAACAATTTCGATAATATTTCAGTCGTATAAAGTACACGAAAATGAGAAGTTTCACTGCTTTGACTTTTATAATCATTGGATTGATGGTCCACCATGCAGCTGCCTTGCCTGTCTCTCCAGAAAATCCGTACGCAGAAATGGAAGAAATGGGTGTGGAAAGATTTGAAGAAATTGATGATGCAGACACATTAAAGGGCAATGAGTTGGATGCAGAAGATGGTGGTATAAATGGTTTAAAATCATCTGTAGACGAATTAGCTACTATACATGGCAGAGGTTTCAAAGACGACGTCAGAAAAGCAATGGGCAGAAAAACAAAAGCAGAGAAAATGAGTTCTTACTATCATTATTATTAGCCATATATGTATGTATGTGATACTCCTATATTGCTAACAGAAAATGCACGCAATGAGTCTTGAATTCGAAATCAAAACAAGGCAGCCGTAAAATTTTTGTGATTGTAGCAGCAAAAGTGTGACAAAAAAAATTTTTATTTAGAGACATTCGATTATTGAATTCAAAACCCAAAACATTTAAACAGCAATATATATTAGCACTCTGATGTTTGTGAGTGTACCTAGCCTATAGTAGCAATATAGGAGTATTACATATGTATATGTTATTAGCTCTCTATTTTATAATAATTTTTAAAAATCAATTTGAAATACATCATAACTACTTTGCAGAAAAAATTACTGACTATCAAGTGAAAGTTCGGCACTACAAGTGAGGTAAAGTAGAGAACAATCAAAGAGATTGAAAGCAGCGGGATGAGGACCACTTTACAAATGCCAAATTCACTTAGATTTGCCGCTTGTATCGATATCGGCGAATACGCCGATCATTTCTTTGATGGCAGCGATTACTTCGTTTGCCTTATTTGATTGGCTAGTTTGGTTAATGAAAGCAATAGCATCAGACTCAAGGAATAACGCTATAGAGAGCCTTTTTGTCTTATTGCGCTGTCAACAGCTACTTTGATGTATAAAAAAAGGTGTGTAGAAACACTCTTATCGGACAGTGTTTGGCGTATCATGAAGATCTCATAGATTCACCATGTTAGACGCCGGACTTGTTACGGTCCAACCAGTTTCTTCACTTTGGGCGAGTCTTTCGATAAACATAGATAGAATAGAACATGGACTATTAGGTAAGCTAATTTCGCGGTAATTTGTGGGGTTTGCGGGATCTTCTTTTTCAGAATATACTCAAATTCTAGTTAGAGCTCATCCATCAAATTTTGTTTAGAAGTTGTTGGTTGTTACAGAGAAGTGTTTCCCCTATAATCTAAGTACTCTCTCGGCATCAGTTACAAGGTCGTTTTCGTTCTTACAGGAGTTTGCCACGGACTTAAAACCTTCCGTGTTTCGCTGAATTTGAGGTAAAATTTGCGAGCTTTATTCCTAGTGGCTACCAACTCAAGCTCCTCGCACTCATGCCTTTCTGTCTCTATTTTTTGTTCCTAAAAAAGACGCCTCGTTTCCCGTTTCAACTTGCAATATCGTTCACCCACGTTCGCTTTTGCGGTAGCCATGCAGGCAGCGTCTTTTCTTTCGGTTTCAACGCGGCATTTTTCATCGTACCTGCTGCTTTTCCGTAGTCACCGATAACCATTTTCTTCTCGCCGGTGGTACGAAGTGTGTTAAAGATATGCTCCCACTGCTTCTGCATTCTGCCGTGTTGACTTGTGTTCTCCCAGAACAGGTGTTAGAGTAGAGTTGCGAAATCATTGGCAGTCTGTTGCAATTGAAACATTTTGACGTCTAGCTTTCCTTGTGTTTTTTTTTTCCTTGCATTTAGCCGCGCAGAGGCGATCGCGTATTTTGACTGCGGTGAGATAGTAATCCGAGTCGATGATGGGTCGTCAGATCGTGTGCACATCAAAAACACTATTACACAATATTTTCGATCTGATTGCGTGTATTTTGATCGGGGGGCAGCCATGTATATTTTTATGCAGTACCTTGTTCTGTAGAGGTTTCATTGTGTAGGCTGAACTTTTCAACCGTATGGTCGAAAACGTTTTTTTACGCACCCTGACGTTAAAGACACCAAGCACGACTTTTATATTAAGGCAGGGGCAGCGCTCGTATGCGTGTTTTCTTTCGAAGACTCCAAGAGTCATCTTATCTACCCACCGTCAACTTTTTTGAATTATACATCATGTGTGTGATTTTTGGTAGTCTAAGGAGGATTTAAATTTCTAGTTCCCTACTCAAGAGCACTTATTTGAAGTCCCAAATTTATAGCCATTAACAGTGACAGGACTGCCTTGGCGCAAATGACAGCGAGTACTTCGTCTTGTCCTCATTTACCGCAGGACCCATTATAAATCAAAAAGATAAAAATGCTTAATTTAATTAAACTACAATACAACAAATTATTAGGGGGATTCACTATGTCTTGCAAGGTGCACGGATTGCACGGATGTTTTATATCCTATGAAATACTAGGAGAGCGAGAGCAAAATGAGGCGATTGGGTTAGGTTGAACTGGTTGGTCTATAAGACCTCACATTGGCTGATTGTTACCATGCCATCCTATTGACAAATACTAGAAATTTTCGAGGACCTAGCGTAATTGCTGCCTCGATATCTAGCAACTAGTAGCTGGAGCCTTGACTCCGCGAGCGCAGGCTATTAGAACACAATACGTTCCCAATAGTTTCTTTCTGAAATCCACACTTCCAACATTTTTAATTGTCTAGAACTAATTTATAATCATGTCAGATTTAATTGTGAAGTACTGTGTGGCTGCCTTACAGTCAATATATATGTTGACGCGAATACAACTAAAGCATGTTTCTTCTAGAATTTTAGTAATAAGCAGATCCTACACCCTGCCGGATTACTATAGCGTTTTCCAAGCGGAAATATTAGCCGTAACCAACGCAGTAGAAACCCTGGAAGAAAATAGCTTAAGCTGCAAACGCGTTAACTTTTATATTGACAGTCAAGCAACAATTAAGGCAACAATCTCGCATAGCACAGCATCTAAATGCATGTTAGAGTGCAAGCGGTCTCTGGAGAGAATCGGGACAGGAAGAAGCTTAAATCTATATTGGGTCCCACGGCATATGAGAATAGATGGGAACGAAAAGCGGATGAACTAGCTAAAAAAGCACATCCCTTGAAGCTTGCTCCGTGGACGTCCCAATTAGACAGGGAGAGATTAAACGAAGGCGAGAGGTGCACATGATCGACCAAGCGGGAAAGGCGTGGGTTCAAGCACGGGGCTGTAAAGTGTCGAAGATTATGTGTAGGTCTTACAACCTTATACTAACAAAGTTGCTTCTATCATTAAAAAGAGAGGAATGTAAACTCATGACGGGTATTTTGACTGGACACTGCCTTCTGGCGTCATATGCCTTAAATTAGGCTTGGTCAGAGATAGCAGATGTAGGAAGTGCGGGTTGGAGGAGGAAACGATCGAGCACGTTCTATGCTCGTGTCCTGCACTTGCCAGGCTAAGACTCCAGCTATTAGGAGTGATACAGCTGTCAGATCTAAAAGCAGCAAGTGGCTTAAGTCCTAGGATGCTTCTAGTATTTGCAAAGAGGACGGAGTTATTTTATAACATAGGTCCTGGTTTTTGATAGAGTTTTTCAGTTTGGTCGTTAGAATAAACATCTGGTAATACTACGGACTCAATCAGTCTATGTGAGGTCCTCGTGGACCGGCCAGTTCAACCTAACCTAACTTAGTACGGTTTCCGCCTGAAATACGCTTTGGCGATCGTGCAGCCTGTGGGATCTCCATATTTTTGGATCGACACAGTCAACAACGAACTTGACCCCTTTCGTTTATTTTAAATCACACGTGTATACACGTGTATAGTATGTTTGACCTCCCCACCTTGAGGCGTTGATTTGTTAACATTTCGCATAGAGTCTATTGCGAATTCGTCAACTTAGTCCGAAGCACGAAAAGCTTTTGATTGCCACATTATAAACCATAATTTAAAATTTTATTATACTATAATTACACATACCTTCCATGCAAATCAAATGGTATATTAAGTTCGCCCCGAAGTTTGAAAATTGTAAGCCCTTAAGAAGAGATAGACACACATATAAGTATACTGAAATGATCAGAGCTAAGTTGATTTAGCCATATCACTCTGTCTTTCCTAGGCTCTCAATTAGACATTAACCGGAACCGACCACTATACCATATATCTCCTACACTAACGATTTTTTATATAAGAGGATTTTCGCCGTTTCTTACATTTTTCAAATTTCAATAGCTTTGTCTTGCAAAATTTTGTTTTGAGTTTTAGGATCTTACTTAACTAATAAAAAGCTTCACAGCAGAACTGAAGAACGGCTACAAATATCTCTATATATGTATGTATGTCAAAAATATGTGTACAAAACTTATTTGATAACACGAATGATGTTTTCATTTTCTTACATTTTTTTATCGTCCCAAGTTTGTTAAATACTAATTGTATATTTAATGTTTAAGCAGGTGATATTATTTAGGTGTAAGTTTAGGGCTGCCAGATATACTTGTTACTAAGCAGAAGAAAGTTGTATACTGTTTTATATGTTAAGCTTGAAGTGTTCTTTAACTCACCGTTAGCTTATCGAATAATCTGCCAGTTGTAGTTTTCGCCAACAGCTCATCTAGTTCCAGTGATAGCTTACGATAAAACCATTTTCGTACGCGACTCGAATTTTTCAATTCATGAAACAAAAATTGCATTACAAAATTAATTGACATTAACGGTGCGGCATCTGTTGCACCAGTATTGTGAGTGTGACCAGATGTCGCTCCCGTAGGTGGCACTAGATTTATGGAGCGTGCTGTTTCTTGAATTGTCTGTAAGATAAATAAAAAAAATAACAAAATATACAAA
Organism: Eurosta solidaginis; assembly: GCF_040869045.1. Taxonomy (NCBI): domain Eukaryota; kingdom Metazoa; phylum Arthropoda; class Insecta; order Diptera; family Tephritidae; genus Eurosta; species Eurosta solidaginis. Next base: position 229,967,595 of record NC_090322.1, on the reverse strand, counting down.
TTTGTAATAGTTCGCTAAAGACAGATGTATGCATATATGAACTTGGAGTCAGCGGAGAGCTTTCAGCGGATCAAAAAATTTATCGCTAATTAGTAGCGAACAGAAAAAATTTTTGCGCTTTTCGGGATCCTACACCAAGTTTACGTGAAGTACTTTAAATCAGGGTTGGTATTTGCACACACGCACAATTATATCCTATAGGACATTTCTACAATCGACAACTTGTATGACCATTCCCCACAGGGGATGAATAAATGTAATTTTGACCAGCTTGCATGAGATGCGAAAGTCCGCAGTACAAGAAATTTCAGCCAGTTCCCTACCAGAACTTCATCCAGCTCTGCGGCAATCCTTTTCAATTTCTATGTGAATCATTGGTGTGCCAGCTAAGTTACTAGTAGTTGTCAGTGTTCAAGACCTAAGGGGTAGCTAACGTTCTTTACAAACTAAGAGTTTGCTACCTTGTGTGCAGCTGCCTAGGGTTGTGTGAAGTGGTAGCTTTTAAAAAAGCGACATGTGGAAACCCTGTAAATAATAACAAGAGTTTGTTAACAATTTAGGTGAATTTTAACCATTTGAATTTAGTCACGAGAAGATCATATTGGAGGTATACAACATGAGTCAACATAACTAGTGCCTTTCAGATTTCTTTCTCTCATGTGCATGAGTTTAATGTATTGTATCTGTTTAAGCCATAGGACTCAAAGTTTTAAAAATTTAAACTTAGTACAAAATTCACACAGTCCTAGAGCTTAACATTTCTTATGTCGAAAAGTATAGATAGAAGACAATTCCCGAAATAGGACAATTTATCAAATGTTGAATAATGGCATTAGAAATGAAGATTATGAGCAATTGACAACAGCTTTTTAAAACATTTGTGGTATTCACTGACCCTGCTTATCAATTTATTTGCTTATGTAGTTATATTTTTAACATAGCTTAGAAAACAAAATACGTTGGAGACAAATAATTCCAAGCAGATAAGTTGATAAATGTTTGAATATACTAGAAATTACGGAGAGCGTTGCTGCCGCAAATAAACTTATTTCATAGATCTGTCTCAATTTGAAATGAATTTTTATCTTGCTATAACTTTAATACTGTCCTTCATCCCTTTTTCCCCTTTCTTTTCCACACTTTATTCTTATACCACTCAATTGCCAACCACCTCTAACTCTGTCACCCTCGGCCTCATCTTTTTTTGTTATTGTTGTTCTTTTAGCGATAAAGATAGTCCCCGAAGGTTTTGGGGAGTGTTATCGATGTTGATGGTCCTTTGTCGGATATACGTAGATCCAGTACGTTCCAATAACAAGAACCATTAAGGTACAAACCCGACCATTTCGGGAACGATTTAATATGACCACATTGAATCTTCTAGGCCACCCCTGAGGAACTTGGGGTCGTCAGAGCCTATTCTAAGCCCTCTAACCCGCTGGGGTGTTTTAGAATTGGTCGAAGAAAAAGACCTCTTCTCTTGACAAATTATGTAGTATTAGTGGTATGTTAATTCTTATTTTTTCAAAGAGTTCCATTATAAAGATTGGATTCAAAGGCATATACATATGTACCCAATTTTGGTCTTTCTGAGTACATATTATATAAATGTCAGCATAATCTTCTCAGATGGTAATGTGGGTATATCGAAAAATTTAAAAAAAATCATTATTTTGAGTTGGTTGGTTATAAAACGTGCGGTGTATGTTTCTTTTCTATTATATATGTATTAAACTCAGCTGATGATATCCCTTAAGATCACCACGATTGTCAAACCGCTGCCCATCAACAACTAGACAAAAAAAGGAAAATGAACAGAATTAAGCCGTGGTTACTCACGAACGTACGTAGAAAAAACGTGTCAGCTGACACGACCTATCTTATGAGTGTGCAATGTAAACGAAAACTCACCGACGTGCAACGCCCGTACGTACGTAGCCCGGAACGTAGAAATCAAAACAAGTTTGATTTTTTCCGTAAGAACGTGTCAGCTGATCGCTCTCTCACTAGACAGAGTTGCCTAGTAAACTTTTGTGCGCTAATTTTTGACCGTTTGCAATTTTATGCAAAAACGCCTAATTAAAGTTTGAAAAATTGTGAAAATAATTCGAAATAATTATGTAAAAGTGCTGATTATAAATATTTAATCTATTTATACTTATTTAATAGTATTCCGGCCTTTTACAATATCAAAAATTAAATTGGAAAAAGTTGATGTTTCCATAAGCATACATGCAAAATGGTCAATGGCAACAGTGCTTATCTGTAAACAATACACACACAAATATCTTATGTACATGTACACAGACGCACACATTGATTCCTACGGGCTTGAGAGTTCGGCCAAACGTGCTTCGTACGACAAACGTCCTTACGTACGGCACACGTCGGTGGGTAACTGCCGCATTAGCCGATTTCATTTGGCCACTTGTGGGCAGTACGCTGCCACAACGTCCGCATCGCTGAATAACAACAGAGCTTAAAATATTCAACATAAAAGTTAACTAACTTTATATTGCCCAGATAACGTAGTCAACTATTAGGAAAAAAACTGTATGTATGTGTTTAAGTGAGAGCCCTGCCGGAAATGAAATAACTTTATACCAATTTATTGTGGCGAATATTACCAATTTCGACACATCGATATGCCGCTAGTAAATAAATCAGACGTCGGCAAATAGTAGAACAATCGTGCACACTCAATTCACACGTATTTTTATTCTCTTTAGTTTAATAGTCGCTGAGCATTTGGCGCACCAACATCGATTGCGTGCGTCGCTCGCAATGTTGACGAATTGTCCATATGTATATTATGAGTACATATTTTTTACTGTGTATATTCTTGTACTTGGACTTGTAGCATAAAATACATTGGCGCGTAATCATAGTCAAAATAAAATAGATTTTAAATTTAGTTGCAGCTTTTTGACATAATTTTCTATGAGCTATCTTTCAAAAAAGCTGAAACTAAATTTAAAACCTATTTTATTTTGACTATGATTATCCGCCATTGTTTTTGCCCAAAAGGGTTGGGCAACTTAAATATTTTCCGCTTGCCATTGTGCGCATTAAAAAATAATTGGAAACGGTTTTTACTTGTTGCTTGCTAAAGGCCGCGGTACAATGAAATTTTTCATATAGATGCGTTTAACACAAGCTTATGCATTCCAATAACATCACCACAATCAATCAAGGTGTTGCGTTTGTAAATATGAAGGAACCTCAGACTTAGCAATTTAAGTTTATTACGCCTTGCCCATTCACATACAAAATTTCGCGAAGCACTGTTGTAAACATTCTCCCATACAACAATTTAGGGATATAGCTATAAAGGTGGATCAGGGTTGACTCTAGAATGTGTTTGTACGATAGAGGTATTAATGAGGGTTTTAAAAGTGAGTGGTGGTTGTTGTATAGTTGGTCGCCTTTTCGAGATATCGCCATATAGGTGGACCAGGGGTGACTCTAGAATGCGTTTGTACGATATGGGTATCAAATGAAAAGTGTTAATGAGTATTTTAAAAGGGAGTAATCCTTAGTTCCATAGGTGGACGCCGTTTCGTGATATCGCCATAAAGGTGGACCAGGGGTGACCCTAGAATTTGTTTGTTCAATATGGGTATCAAAAGAAAGGTGTTAATAGGTATTTTAAAAGGGAGTAATCCTTAGTCCCATAGGTGGACGCCGTTTCGAGATATCGCCATAAAGGTGGACCAGGGGTGACCCTAGAATTTGTTTGTACAATATGGGCATCAAACGAAAGGTGTTAATGAGTATTTTAAAAAAGGAGTGGGCCTTAGTTCTATAGGTGGACGCCGTTTCGAAATATCGCCATAAAGGTGGACCAGGGGTGACTCTAGAATGTGTTTTTACGATATGGATATCAAATTAAAGGTATTAATGAGGGTTTTAAAAGGGAGTGGTGGTTGTTGTATAGGTGGTCGCATTTTCGAGATATCGCCATAAAGGTGGACCAGGGGTGACTCTAGAATGCGCTTGTACAATATGGGTATCAAATGAAAAGTGTTAATGAGTATTTTAAAAGGGAGTAATCCTTAGTTCCTTAGGTGGACTCCGTTTCGAGATATCGCCATAAAGGTGGACCAGGGGTGACCCTAGAATTTGTTTGTTCAATATGGGTATCAAAAGAAAGGTGTTAATAAGTATTTTAAAAGGGAGTAATTCTTAGTCCCATAGGTGGACGCCGTTTCGAGATATCGCCATAAAGGTGGACCAGGGGTGACCCTAGAATTTGTTTGTACAATATGGGCATCAAACGAAAGGTGTTAATGAGTATTTTAAAAGGGAGTGGGCCTTAGTTCTATAGGTGGACGCCGTTTCGAAATATCGCCATAAAGGTGGACCAGGGGTGACTCTAGAATGTGTTTTTACGATATGGGTATCAAATTAAAGGTATTAATGAGGGTTTTAAAAAGGAGTGGTGGTTGTTGTATAGGTGGTCGCATATTCGAAATATCGCCTTAAAGGTGGACCAAGTGTGACTCCAGAATTTGTTTGTACAATATGGGTATCAAAAGAAAGGTGTTAATGAGTATTTTAAAAGGGAGTAATCCTTAGTTCCATAGGTGGACGCCGTTTCGAGATATCGCCATAAAGGTGGGCCAGGGGTGACTCTAGAATTCGTTTGTGCAATATGGGTATTAAACGAAAGGAGTTAATGAGTATTTTAAAAGGGAGTGGGCCTTAGTTCTATAGGTGGACGCCTTTTCGAGGTATCGCAATAAAGGTGGACCAGGGGTGACTCTAGACTTTGTTAGTGCGATATGGGTATCAAATTAAAGGTGTTAAAGAGTATTTTTAAAAGGGAGTGGGCCTTCGTTCTATAGGTGTTCGCCTTTTCGAGATATCGCCATAAAGGTGGACCAGGGGTGACTTTAGAATATGTTTGTACGATATGGGTATCAAACGAAAGGAGTTAATGAGTATTTTAAAAGGGAGTGGGCCTTAGTTCTATAGGTGGACGCCTTTTCGAGATATCGCCATAAAGGTGGACCAGGGGTGACTCTAGAATGAGTTTGTACGATATGGGTATCAAATTAAAGGTATTAATGAGAGTTTTAAAAGGGAGTGGTGGTAGTTGTATATGTAAAGGCGTTTTCCAGATCGACCAAAATGTGGACCAGGGTGACCCAGAACATCATCTGTTGGATACCGCTAATTTATTTATATATGTAATCCTGCCAAGATTTTAAGGGTTTTTTATTTCGCCCTGCAGAACTTTTTCATTTTCTTCTACTTAATATGGTAGGTGTCACAACCATTTTATAAAGTCTTTCTAAAGTTATATTTCGCTTCAATAAAACAATCCAATTACCTTACCATGTTTCATCCCTTTTTTCGTATTTGGTATAGAATTATGGCATTTTTTTCATTTTTCGTAATTTTCGATATCGAAAAAGTGGGCGTGGTCATAATCGGATTTCTTTCATTTTTCATACCAAGATAAAGTGAGTTCACACAAGCACGTGAACTAAGTTCATTAAAGATATGTCGATTTTTGCTCAAGTTATCGTGTTAACGGCCATGCGGAAGGACAGACGGACGACTGTGTATAAAAACTGGGCGTGGCATCAACCGATTTCGCCCATTTTCACAGAAAAGAGTTAACGTCATAAAATCTATGCCCCTACCAAATTTCAAAAGGATTGGTTAATTTTTGTTCGACTTATGGCGTTAAAAGTATCCTAGACAAATTAAATGCAAAAGGGCGGAGCCACGCCCATTTTGAAATTTTCTTTTATTTTTGTATTTTGTTGCACTATATCATTACTGGAGTTGAATGTTGACATAATTTACTTATATACTGTAAATATATTAAATTTTTTGTTAAAATTTTACTTTAAAAAAATTTTTTTTTTAAAAGTGGGTGTGGTCCTTCTCCGATTATGCTAATTTTTATTAAGCGTACATATAGTAATAGGAGTAACGTTCCTGCCAAATTTCATCATGATATCTTCAACAACTGCCAAATTACAGCTTGCAAAAGTTTTAAATTACCTTCTTTTAAAAGTGGGCGGTGCCACACCCATTGTCCAAAATTTTACTAACTTTCTATTCGGCGTCATAAGTTCAACTCATCTACCAAGTTTCATCGCTTTATCTCTCTTTTGTAATGAATTATCGCAATTTTTCGGTTTTTCGAAATTTTCGATATCGAAAAAGTGGGCGTGGTTATAGTCCGATATCGTTCATTTTAAATAGCGATCTGAGATTGGTGCTCAGGAACCTATATACCAAATTTCATCAAGATACCTCAAAATTTACTAAAGTTATCGTGTTAACGGACGGACGGACGGACATGGCTCAATCAAATTTTTTTTCGATCCTGATTATTTTGATATATGGAAGTCTATATCTATCTCGATTCCTTTATATATGTACAACCAACCGTTATCCAATCAAACTTAATATACTCTGTGAGCTCTGCTCAACTGAGTATAAAAAATGTTAGAAAATTTACCAACCAGTAGGAAAAATAATTTCAATAATTGCAATTCATAATTGCAAAGTGTGCCAACAACCTTAGCCAAAGCAAATGTCAAATTCTTTTTCTTATGATTTGCTTGGAACAAAATTGGGGAGTTGGCTACTTTTCAATATCAGATGACGCCAGCCTCGCTCATTCTACCATTCTCCATAAAAATACGTGCTATCTACTCATAATGCATAAGCCTGGGTTAAACTCATCTATATGAAAAACTGCTTATGTGTCGGAGCTATAGTAAGCGAATGAAAAACGCAAAGCGAACATCGCGCTCTCACTAACACATTTGTATTTCCATTTCGCCTACATCTGACATAAATACTGCACAGCAAAGTAAGCTAAGCATGCATAGTAACAAAGAGCGTAGACGACATTACGCACACATATACACAGTTACATCTCAACCTAATAAAAACGCAGATTTTAAAGACGCCTCTGGTAGCATAAATTTGGTTTTCCTGCAAAACTTAAACGGTTGTGCAAAATGACGTTCAGTAACAACGCCTGGTCGTTCACAATTGGGAAGAACTTCTTCAAGCCGTTCGAAACTAAACGAGGTTGCAGAGAGAGTCATACCCTATCGTGCAATTTTTTAATTTGATGATAGAACAAATTATACCAGCTGCAGAACTTAACCGCTCTAGAACAATATTCTAAAAAAGCATGCAATTACTGGCGTATGCTGTCGATATTGATATCATCGGCCTGCTTTCTTCAAACTGGAAAGACAAGCGGTAAGATGAGTTTGATGCTGAATGAGGACAAAACGAAGTACCAATATGGGCAGGCATGTATCTGGCTTTCATCTTGTCACTCATAATCCTTGTTCGTTGCCTTATCAGATCGTGTATTTCCTTCACGTCTTCTTCCAAAACACCAGTGGATTTCTTGACATTTCTCTCCGCATCGGCATCTATCCCAAACTTCAAACTAGCTGGCATTCGAAGGTCATTGCCAAAAATTACTTTTGCAGGGGTTTGGCCCGTTGGCTCATGCACTGCTTATCGGTACGCCACCAAGAATAATGGTATGCGGCTATCCCACTCTTTATGCAACTTGTCCACTACTTTCCTTAAGTGGTCCTACAATGTTCTATTGAATCGTTCCACCATACCATCGGACTGAGGATGCAATGCAGTTGTCAGTGTTTTTTGAATTCCCAATTATTTACACATTTCCTGGAACACAGCTGATTCGAAATTCCTGCCTTGGTCGGAATGTAACTCCATTGGTACACCATACCTTGCAACCCAATTTTTTATAAACACTTCTGCTACTGTTTCCGCTTCTTGATTTGGGATCGGGTATACCTCTGGCCATTTGCTGAAATAATCCATAACCACCAGTACATATTTGTTTCCAGAGTTTCTAGTAGGAAATGGACCTGCGACATCCATAGCGATCCTTTCAAATGGCGCACCTGAGTTATATTGCTTCATCTTGCCATGACTTCGGGTTTTGGGCCTTTTCGCTCTGCTGCAAACCTCGCAGTTCGCAACCTACTCAGTTACCGACAGACGGCAACCAACCCAATATAATCTCTGTTTAATCTTCTCGAGCGTCTTCGTGATTCCAAGATGACCTTCGCTTGGACCATTATCCAGCTCGCTGAGCACGTCAGGAATCCTCTTCAACTATCAGTTTCTTCTTGCATTGACTATCCTCACTCTCCCATAACCGATGCAAGCAACCGGATATCAATTATAAATTGTTCCACTGTGACCTCGTAATGGGACTCTCTGCTGACATCTCCTCTCTATTTGGTCTTTCGTTTCGTTCGAGCCCTTGCTGAACATGTGACAGATCAGAATATTCTAGCTGACACTTCTTTAGCTGTTCCTTTTCCCATTCATCCGTACATGTTACAGTCATTTGTCATCTATAATGTCTTCTTTAGCCTCGGCCTTTGAACAGTGCTTGCATTCCAAACTACATGATCTTCGTGACATTGCATCAACATTTCCATGGGTACTACCTTCTCGATCCTCAATGGAAATGCCACAGCTTTGTAGTCACTCGATCCATCGTACGAATTTGATTTCTGGATTACGGAACTGCACGAGCCATTTTAACGCTGCGTGATCGGTCCTGACGCAGAATCGCTGCCCGTAGAGGTACTTGTGAAAATGTTTAATGCAGTCTACCAAAGCCAACAGCTCTCTCCGTGTAACGCTATAGTTCCTCTCTGGTTTACCAATTGAACGGCTGTAATATGCAACTACCTTCTCCTGTCCATCAACCAGTTGTGATGACATATATGTCTTCTGTTCTTCCAGTTGAGTTTCCATCTTGGATGTAATCTGTGTCGACTGTGCTTCTAGTTGAGATGCCCTACTTTCAGTTATTCGTGTTTCTTGGGTTTCCATTTTTGTCGATATCTGTGATAACAAAGCCAATATCGCATTATTCTCGTCGCTTGCGACTGGACTCGGACTTCCGTTCTTCCCTTCAATTTTTGTTGTTGTCTCGTCCCCATCAGGATGAAAGACATAATCATCCACATTAGTTCCTTCCGACTACATTACCTCTCGTAGCCGTGCTTGAAATTCCATTTTATTGTCGGTTGTTATTGTCAATCCACGGTTCTCCAACTCCTTTTTCAGTTGCTGAATCCTTAATTCACTTAACTTTTACATGACCAAGTTGTATTCCCAATCTTCGGAATTTATTCAACAATTCCTCTTCTGACACCAATTGTAACGCATTTAGTGAAAATCCTCTTATTTGCAACCTTTTGCTAACGTTTGTATCGCTAAAGTGTTGAATAAAATAACTCCAATATTCAATAATCCAAAATGGTCTTTATTAGACTAATTTGAAAATACTTCACAATAAAACTTATACTTCGCAACCAATAGCGTGCTTAAATCAAACTGACTGCTCATGCCTCATCTGGTGCTGCTTTTATATTCTTCGGTTTCCTCGTTCGCATACTTCTAGACGTTTCTCCTTCTAGAATTTACTAGTTCGCTGAAGATTGCATACTTTTGTGAGTATCTCAGAAATATGCATGTGTATGTGTGAGAACTACTTTGCTGTTGATTGCATACTTTTGTGAGTATCTCTCCGCTGATGTATGTACAGATGTGTAGACATAATGATTGATTTGTTTATGTAGACACAAGTGACTGCTTAGTATCGGCTTAGAGATGATAGTATCCCTTACTGTTGCTAGTGCGAGAAGCCCCGCCACATTCCTTTTATACAAAGGTAAATTATTTGTTTGGCGGCAACCGTGGTGTGATGGTAGCGTGCTCCGCCTATTACACCGTATGCCCTGGGTTCGCACCCCGGGCAAAGCAACATCGAAATTTTAGAAATAAGGTTTTCATTTCATTTCATTTCATTTCATTTATTAGGCATTTTCCTTATATCTATGTATGTACATATTAAAATAACATCGTAAAAGCAAACAATTTAATCTTATATATATGGGATATATGTACAAGTAGATATAGGAAAAGTTAAGACATTTTTATGCCAATTCAGCATAGTGACAAATGTCAATTATAGCAAATATAAAAAATACAGTGGGGTGAACTGTTAAATAAAGTGATTAAATTATAAATGGTTGTTTAATTAAATTATAGTATATAAAAAGATTCAGCTAAAATTCCAACAAACCCATAGATAAATGAAAGGAAAAGCAATTAAAATTATGAAGTATTTGTTATTATAAACGGTTTATGTAGCTGGCTGAAGCAGAACTTCGATTTCATTGTGTGCGAGGCCTAAGAGGAAGGACTTAACACTTTCTGTAAATTGCCGAAGATTCCGTAAAGTACGTATTTCGGTGGGAAGTATATTGAAGAATTTTCGTGAAACAACTGTGAAAAACTTGCTTGAATGTGTGGTTCTGGTCGAAGGTACAACGACTCTAGTTTGTGAGTTTGTCCTCAGGTTATATGTTTCCGACCTCATACTTTGCAGATAGCCACATCTAATAAAAAAAAATTTTAAAACTTTGAAATAATACAGGTCCTTGACTGGGAGAATCCCTAGACTTCTAAAAAGTTCTCTCGATGGATGCAGCCGGTTAACATTAGATATTTTTCGAACAGCATACTTTTGCAATACTAGTAACGGCTGGGTTTTGTTAAGGGTGGCGCCACCCCAGCAGCTGATTCCGTATTTTAATTTAGAATGAAAGACCGCATAATAAACTATTTTGAGAAGATTGTTGGAACCGGAAGTTCTGAGATGATAAAGACAACGCAAAGAGAATTGAAGATATTTTTTTAGACGGGATATATGGTTACCCCAGCTCATATTCGTATCAACCGTTACACCCAGATACTGAAATTCATCAACATAGTCTATCGTGAAGCAGTACTTACTACAGGCCACAAGCGAGGCGAAGGTACCGGACTGAAAAACTTGGCACATATTGTCATGTAAAGCAAATCGCTCGCAAATCGCAGAATGAAAAACAATACTTACATCCGGTGGTTTTTTTATATTTAGACTAAAACTCATGAGTTTGGTCTTATTGCTAGCGACGAGCTTATGTTTTGCAAACCAAGTTCTCAGTAGATGTACATCATGGTTTATACTACTTATCAAATCAAAGGTGTTAGGAGAACTATAGGCCATCGCAAGATCATCTGCGAATGCAGTGACTTCCCCCAAGAAGGGCATATCAAAAATTGAATTAACATAAATTAAAAATAAGATGGGACCGAGCACGGAGCCTTGCGGAACCCCTCTCGTGATTGGATTAGTCTTCCCCAGCTTTCCGCAAACTCTGACGCACTGTACCCTTTCAGAAAGGTATGATTGAAACCACTTGTACAAATCCTCGAAAACCGGCATCATACAATCTATTTATTAAAATAGCATGATCTACCGTGTCAAAAGCTTTGGTTATGTCTACGAAAAGACCAGCGCAATTTTTTTTTATTGTCCAACTCTTGATAAATAAAAGAGCAGAATTCTAGTAGAGCATCTTCAGTAGAGCGGTTTGCTCTAAAACCAAACTGCCTTGGACTAAAAAAGCTTCTGCTTTCTAGAAACTGCATAATTCGATTTTTAAGAGCTTTTTCAAAGACCTTAGATATAGAGGATAGAAGTGAAATAGGCCTATAGTTATTTTTATCTTCCCTGTTACCCTTTTTAAAAACGGGTATAATAATTGCACATTTCAAGGCATCGGGGAAAATTCCTGTAAAAACACTAGTATTAAATAGATGCTTTAGTATGTCCAGCATATTAAGGGCTATGTTTTTAAGAAGTTTATTTGAAATACCGTCGTATCCACTAGAGCCAGAATTGCTTAGACTTTTTATTATTGCAAGGAGCTCAGTGCCTGTGAAGGGTTCAAACATAAAACTGCACCTAGAAATAGATGCGTCACCACTGGACATGATGCAGTTGCTGGAAGAAGTATTGCATTGACCAACAGACACAAAAAAATCATTAAAAATATCAGCAACAACAGAGGGGTCGTCAATCATATTGCCACAATTATTCAGAGCAATAACCCGTTCACTACCAGAGCTATTTCGGTTGATAATGCTATTTACAACTTCCCATTCTTTTTTAGTGTTCCCATGGCAGCTGAATAGTCTACTCCGGAAATAAGTATATCGGTGTGATTTTATGTCTTTATTTAATTTTTTGCACAACTTTTTGTAACGAGATCGAAGCGCAAGATTTCTTGGATGCTTTCTACACTTAACACCTAACTTATTTTTCAATTTAATACTTTTTAAAAGGGCAGAATGCATCCAGGGTTTAAGCTTGGTTTTGGATTTACGTCGAGCACAAGTGAAACTAGAGAATTCTATGTGACCATGCAATATATTTATAAACAGAGAGTATGCTTTTGAAATATCTTTCTCAGCATAGACAACAACCCAATCCTCATAAAGCAGCTTTTCATTAAGCATGGAATAGTTTATCATATTCGTTTTTGTATTGCTCGTTAAATCTTTCTTTTTCATATGGAACTCAAGTTTGACACCAGTCATACTGTGATCTGTAATACCTAGTTCCAAATTAATACCAGTGCACGCACACAAGCTGCTAAGACGGCAAAAAATATGATCCAGACAAGTGCCAGAACAGTTCCTTGTCGGCTCATTTAAGTAAAACCGTGACTGGCCAATAGTGCTAGGTAGCTTGCAGATATCGCATTCAACTGCATTATATCTATGTTCAAATCACCTAATATAACTACATCCCTCTCTTTTAAACCATTTAAAAAATCTGAGAACTCTTCCAGAAAGGCCTGACTAGTTTCAGAATGTAACCTATATACACATATTAAGGCTAAAGTTTTTTCACCATTTTTTAGCAAAACTTTCAAAATATCAGCACTTTGCACGTTGTATTTAGCAATAGTACAATCAAACGTGTTTCGCACAAAAGCTCCCACACCTCCAGCAGAATAATCGTCATTATTAGTTGCAAAAAAGTTATAATTAGGAATATCATAAAAGCTATTCTCATGAGAATATATCCATATCTCCGACACAACTATTATGTCTGGGTAGACTGGAAACGATTCTGCATTACACATTAGAGAATCGAAGTTTTGCCGCAGACTACGTATGTTTTGATGCAATATATAAATACAATTTTCAATATAAGAAAGCTGGTTAACATTATTTAAAGGGCTGTTATTGATAGGGTTGTCGATGTAGAGATCATTGAAATTCATTATAAGTTAAAGAACTCAAACTTTCAATTAGAAGAAAATTTTTCTAAGCGGGGTCGCCCCTCGGCAGTGTTTGGCAAGCGCTCCGGGTGTATTTCTGCCATAAAAAGCTCTCAGTGAAAACTCATCTGCCTTGCAGATGCCGCTCGGAGTCGGCATAAAACATGTAGGTCCCGTCCGGTCAATTTGTAGGGAAAATCAAGAGGAGCACGACGCAAATTGGAAGAGAAGCCCGGCCTTAGATCTCTTCGGAGGTTATCGCGCCTTACATTTATTTTTTTTTTTAAATTATTTGTTTCAGTTACATTCTCACTATAATAAAACCATTATTATAACCAGAAATATCTCGCTTTTCTTTTCTTTTATTTATTTCCAAAACACAATTGTTGTGCCTCCACTCCCTTGCCGGGCTTGCGACACACCACAATTGTTCACATTCATTTCAATATTCTAGGTGTATTATTTACTAAATAATCAGGTTTTTTGTGATTTCCAAAATGTTATATATGTATATGTAAAGTGAGCGTGGTTATCATCCCATTTCACTCATTATAAATAGCGATAGGAGATGAGTGCCAAGGAACCCATATAGCAAATTGCAATAAGATATCTCAATATTTACTCCAGTTATCGTAATCACAGACAGACGGACGGACATGACTAAATCAACTCCTTTTTTCATTCTGAGCATATTATTGATAACAAAAAATGAAACCGTTAAACCATATATATTGTTACGAATATTATAAACGTAATTATAGCTGAGTAATTTTATAGCTGATAACTAACTAGTAAGTTCTGGAAATAGAAGCGCCTAGAAATATGGAACGAGGAAACCGAAGAATATAAAAAGCAGCAACAGTAGAGGCACGACAATCAGTTTGATTTAAGACGCTATTTGGCGAGCAATAGTAGTGTTATTCTAAAGTACTTTAATAAAGGCCATTTTGCATTATTGAATAGTGGGGTTATTTATTCAACAGTTTAGTGATTCGAACGTTAGTAGAAGGTGTAAAATAAGCGAAGTTTCCCTAAATTCGTTACAATATAATACTTCTGTATCAATACCTTCCAATCTTCCTAACGTGCAAATTTTCTGTCAATCATTATTTGCCGAAACTGTGCAAATGTATATTCTGTGCATGCGCGGGCTTTGTTAGATCTAGCTCAAGACCTAACAATACTTATTTTATCATTATTATTGTTATGATACATTTTTTCTTATTTGAAAAATTTTTAAATTAAAAGAGAAGAAAGAAAAATTTAGACAACTGCCAAAGCTCGTTGTATAGATCCATTTCGGGCATTGTTTGCTATATAGTTTGGCAGCTAAATTGAGGTTATGTTGCGAATGGAGTGAAAGGCACTCGAATTCAGTGAGAGAAGGCACTCGAATGTAGTGGAATGAAGAACAGTAGGAAGAGCAGAGTTGCATTGGATTAACATACCTTCAATCATTGTATCAATATTAAAGATACATTTAGAAAAAATAATTAAATACTTGAGTATAAGCAAACATTTTCTTTCAATTACTGCAATTAAGGCGTCCTAGATGCTTTATATTCCAAAATTATAACATTTTATGTCTGTTTAAACATTTAACTTGAATTTGCCTAAAGATTTCCGTAATATGGCCATTACTGATGTTTGTGTGTATGTGCTAATTTTGAGCGATCAGCTGTTAGTTGCGCTACTTGGTAAAGTTTACAATTATTTCGGGAACTGCTAAATTCCTTCATTGGCAACGTTTAGGCGCCGCTGCTATAACTATCACAGCGCTTGTTAATTTGTCTTCATTATTTCTACTTCTATCCTCTTTCTTGCCAATTGATTTACACAGCGCTGTGACATATGTTGCACAATCGATGTAAAAATTGGACTTGTTTCATGGCAATGATGCCATAATGTCATACATATTTATTGACATTGACACTTTTTCCCTGTACTCTGGGATGTATTAACAATTTTTGTTGTTATATCGGCCTAATTTGTAAGATCGCGGGTTTGAATCGAGCTCAAGGCCTAACAATAATCATTTTATCATTATTACTGTTATGATACATTTTTTTTTATTGCAAAATGTGTCAATAAATATGGCACTATGGCATTATTGCCATGAAACCAGTTCAATTTTCCCACCGATTCACAGTGGGTTGGCTATGGTATGGTTATGGTATGATACCATTAACCAATTACATTGATTTCCATAAGATTATTCTGATCAGATATTTTATATAAATACGGATATGGTAGGTTTGCCAGTCCCTTTTAACAAGTAGCCTATGCTTTACTACCGTCGTCGACAAGCTTTGCTTTATTGCAGGGATGCACCTTAACGTTAAGCTAATCGTTTATCAAAAAAATTCCACCGTTTCCGTTGAAACACTTCGAAATATTATCGATAAAGAAATTATCAAGATAAATTGTATCTCGTTTTTAACCGAAACGAAAAGCTTTCGTTAACGTTAAAAACGTTAACAAAAACGTGATACTTTATGTTTGAATTGTGCTGGCAATGCTATAGCCATGGTGAAGCCGTAAGGTGGCAACAGCGAGCGGACGTACACACACAAACTCCATGTAATTTGTTCGTGTAATTCGTTGGTGGTAATGTCAAAATACTCTGAGAAATGTTCGTACTGTCAAAATTCATGAGAAAAGTTGCAATCAGCTTGGATAATGCTTTCACCTTTAATGACTCCGCCATCAATCAACTTTGCCAGCATAGCTTGAAATTAATAATCAACATAAACGATTTGACTTCGTTTTGATACGGCAGAAAACGAAACGAAATCATTTCGTTAATTTGACGTTCTTAACGTTAATAAACGAATCGAAATGACTTTGTTTCGTTTATTAACGTTAATTATCGTAACGAAATGATATCGGTTCGTTGGTTAAGCATGCCTGCTTTATTGTCGTTGTGTTCTACAGTCGCCGTCTTCAATGTAATCAGCCAATTTGTTTTGTTCTCTTTTTTCTACTTACTTCAGGCAACGAATATTTTGTGTTGATATCTTTTTGTTCTGCGGTCTCCTCGGGGAGTATAGAAAATCGCAAATAAAGATAATATTGCAGCAAAAGTATTAGAGCGGCTCCGATTATGGTAAATACCAAGCAGAGCAGCAAAAGCATCGAAAATGGGATATCCATTTTTGTAATACTCTTTATTTCACAGGAAATCTTTACACTAATACACACGCACACATTCACAATGCTAAAGACAGCTATGCTGCCTTAAGTTGCAACACTTTTCACAATAGAGAATTTTTAACAAAACAACGATATAAGTGATATTTAAACAATTTGCCCAAACACCATTTATTTATAAATTTGATATTGGAATATGGATGTAACTCTTTTTATTAACACACTAAATAAATTGCACACACAATTTCTACTTTTAATTACACACAACTTCCTATCCGCACGAATGAATCTCATAAACTGTGGTTATTTTAAGGGGTGTGTTGCTCTTGTTCTTCTTCTTTATTTCTTTAACAGTACTCTGAGCTTTTAAATATGCAAGTTGCAACAAAATCGATAAAAAAACACCCTCAGATTTGCGTTCTCAATCGAACAGCTGTTTTTGTTAAACTTTCTTTGCTGTTCCTTTTATTGTTCTTCTATTATGTTGCTGTTATTCCGGCTTATTTCTGGTATGTATATATGTATGTATGTATTAGAGGTTTACGCCGATCAGCATATCGGCGGCGGCGTAGGCACTGTTATATACGCCAGTGTTCTTGCTTTAAAAAGCTTTTTTCTATTTATATAATAATATTTAGGAAAGGTTTTTTTGGAAAGGAAAGGTTTTGTTTGTATGTATTTAAGGGAGTCAAAAAATTTCAAGAGCAGCTCCTTGCGGAGGGACTGTCCTTCATTCACTTACTCCAGAAGGGCTTCGAACTTAGCCCCGGTCTAAGGGACTGGTACTGCTGCGTCTGCCGAAAAAAATTGAGGTACTTAAAATGGTCACACTTGTGTCTGTATGTCTCGTACAAAGCGTAGTTTCACCGAAGGAGATGTTCTGGTCTAACTTCTAATACTCTTTCTCGACACGATTTCTTTAAATTATTTGTAACCCCTAGCTGGTCGCGCACAAAGGCGTCATCTCACAGTTTTAACGATGAGCACCAAAGCTGGCCTACTGTTAATCGCGCCAAAGGGGGCATCCAGTTTTTTCTGCTGTTTTTATAGCTATAATTCCCGAAGTGGCAACAGTAGCAATCCTGTCCACCATCAGTCGCTACCACGCCTCCTGGCCCTCATACAACATACTAGCACAGAAGCTATAGGACTGCGGCTTCGAACTCATACCTTCGTGAACGTCAGTAGAAGCTTTATGTATAGCTCCGGAGACTTTCTAACGGATTTTTTTTGTCACGCTATACTACCGAGCACTACCAGAGAAACACCTTGAAACGTTAGGGAGTAAAAATTCAGCCTAGGATGCCGCCCTCGAAATCATAAGCAGTCCAAGTGGATATTATTGCGTAACTGATGGGTGAAAATACAATAATCCTACATAACTTAAATTTTACAAGGACCCTGGATACTTTTTTTTTAAATGTAGACCAAAATTTGCAGACGTTTGTGTTCGAAACATTGATTTCAATAGTCTTCGCTAAAACAAAACGATATTTTAGACTGAAAGTCGACCGATTTTAAGTTGAAAGATGTTAAGGCTATACGCTCACTCCAAACTGTTGTTTTCCGGCCTTTTGAGACAAGAATTCATTATGAATAACCGCGCAGCTTCAGTTGTCAAACTAGTTCGACTATCCACTACGTTAGAGTAGTAGCACACCCGGTCATTTGTTCGACTGTCTGGGGAAAACTTTTGCTTCACCACTTTTAGTGTTGTTGCGAAGGACAAAGCCTCACCTGATAAATATATGTCCCTACGTATTCACATATGTAACAGGAGCCGAAACGTGTAGGTGATATTTACACTTGGTTGATAGGCTAGAATCGCGGTAATTCACTCCAAGGGACTAGTTGGGATAGGGCCGCCAACTTTAGAAATGTCAAAACGGGAGACTTGGGTGTTGAATGATGAAGTGTGAAAATCAAAATTAACACATCAGACGCTATTATAAAGTTTCGCAAATAAACAGCAGATATTTGAATATAAGGCCAAGTGATTTTTTAAAAATCCTTCTATCTGCAACTTAAGTATGAAGTGAGAACCATTTAAAAGGAGAGTTTTAACCCCTGGGACCTACCAAGGGATTTTTCATAACTGATTTCGCTTATTATTTACGCCAATCGGAATACAGAATTTTTTAAAAAATCGGCATTTTTTCGGGTAGCTTGCTTTTTTAACAGCTTAATTTGAAAACATGTTCGACTTGAATCATTTTATTTGAATTCATTGTTCCTTCTTAAATTTTTGTTTTAAATTATGCGAGCATTTAAATTTTTTATATAATTTTTCTTTTAGTGCTTTGTTTTAATAACTTCGTGAATTGGGTGATGCAAAATCCGCGTTAAGCTGGCATTGAAAGTGCCTGTTTTTTTAAATTACTTTTGAACGGGTAGAAAGAAGAGTTACATTTCGCAATTAGATTCTTAAAACTGGATGTGATGCGCATCCGTTGATACCCATTTCGACCATGTTTGTCCAATTTTCGACATGAACAATAAATGGTCTATACAGTCTGAAATGAGTAGAAAATATAGTATCGCGCCGGACGCCACCGCCGCGACGATATTGTTGACATTCGGCGGCGGCGTGCAAAAAATGACGACTATCGACGGCGGCGGCGGCGTATATCTCTAGTATGTATGTGTATAGAGGGTGATTTTCATGGGATAAATGTAAACAAAAGCGGTTATGCGGCAGTTACTCACAAACGTACGTACCAAAAACGTGTCAGCTGACACGACCTATCTTATGAGTGTGCAATGTAAACGAAAACTCACCGACGTGCAACGCCCGTACGTACGTAGCCCGGAACGTAGAAATCAAAACAATTTTGTTTTTTTCCGAAAGAACGTGTCAGCTGATCGCTCTCTCACTAGACAGAGTTGCCTAGTTAACTTTTGTGCGCTAATTTTTGACCGTTTGCAGTAATTAAAGTTTGAAAAATTGTGAAAATAATTCGAAATAATTATGTAAAAGTGCAGATTATAAATATGTAATATATTTATATTTATATAATATTAATTCCAGCCTTTTACAACATCAAAAATTAAATTGGAAAAAGTTGATGTTTTCATAAGCATGCATGCAAAATGGTCAATGGCAACAGTACTTATCTGTAAACAATACACACACAAATATGTTATGTACATGCACAAAGCCGCACACATTGATTCCAAGGGCTTGAGTGTTCGGTCAAACCTGTTTAGTATGACAAACGTCCGTACGTACGGCACACGTCGGTGGGTAATTGCCGCTTTACACTGACAGGTCACGTTTGGCATGTATCGTATGCGTATGAGTGTGTTGTTGTTGCTGATAACGAGCAAGTTGGCCAATAGGAATTTTTGAACGATACAGCAGAATGGTATTGTGGCGAATTTTAGCAGTTTCGATCCATCACTATACCTCTAGTAATAATAAACAACATGGACAGCAAGTTATACACACACGCATACATAGAAGGCAACAGAGAATATTTCACACACATGTGCATATTAATATACATATAAGTAAATATGAGATAAGGAAACGAGAAATATATAAGGAACTATTCGAGACGGTGTTCGCGAAAAGTCTCGACCCTGGTAGAAATAGGTAAATGAGGGAAACAGAGTGTATAAACAGCAGTCCAAGCGATGATCAATCACTTTGATTTAAAAAAGTTGTAAATGAAGTGCGCGAGTACTTTAATTGTGAAATATTGCTACAATAGTTGTGTTGTAAATAAAGAAAATTTTGCTTTACTGAATATTTAAATTGTTTATTCAACAGTTAAGCGATTTGAACGATAACGAACGTGCGGAGTGATCAATAGTTTCATAAAATAATACTTGAACCGAATTTAAAAACGTGAATTGTTTACTATGAAACTCATGGTTAGCCCGCTCTTTCTTCTTCGTCGCCATTGCCCTCATTTAACATAAACTGTATTTTGACATTTCCTTTTAATGCAGCGCTACCACATCTTCAAAAAATTAGTATCCCAAAATTATATTTTTTCACAATTGCACTTGCATTTCGCAGATGTTGAAACCAACCAAGAGAACACATCCACTGCATCTCGTACTTGACAATATCGTAACACAGACATAATATTTTCTTTCCCTTATTGGGTCTTACTTCGTGGCTGAGTTGCTTGCGCGACATTTCCCTGTATTTGAACAGAACCTTTCTTTCCCGGTGACCTTGTCTTAAAAAAGGGTAAGTGACGTAACACAGAGAGAATACGGTTTTAATCTGAGATTCTAAAAGAAGCAAAAAGCTGTCCATAATAATATGATCGGAACGGCGAAGCAGCTCCTGGCTGTGACGCTAATAAATCGCATGAATTCCTATGGTCAGATGTCTATCGGATCTTGGAGATCTGTAGAAAGGAAGCTAATAAAGGTCTTGCTCAGAATAATGCGGGACGAACAAAACAAGCTTCCACCACTACTCAGTAATATAAACACTAGAGGAAAAGAGCTTATTTTGCAGCCGCACATTTTGTTAAATTGACATCCAAGCAAAAATGGAGGCTATAATATCTGATAGCTTCTCGGGATAGGAAGAAATATACATCTTTATTGGAAGTGGAGGAGTTAACTAAACAGAGCCGTTTCAATTAGATTTAGAGAGATTAAAAGAAGGCAAGGGATACAAATGATCGACCAAGCAGGAACGGTGTGGAACTAAGCGCGGGGCTGCAAAAATATCATATGCAGGTCTTACAACCATAGGTAAACAAAGTTTCTCTAATCATTGAAAAGAAGGGACTGTAGTCTAATGATGGATATTCTTACTGGCTTCTTCTGGCGTCACATTCTTTAAAATTTTACCTTGTCAGTAAAAGCAGATGAAAAAAGGGCAGGTTTAAGGAGGAAACGATCGAGCATGCCTTGGGATCGTGCCCTGTGCTCGCTAGGCTAAGACCCTACTAGGTGCGACAGAGCTATCGGACCTAGACCTAGCAGCAAGTACCATAGGTCCTATAAAGCTTCTAAGCCAAGAGAACGGAGATATTTTATATCATAGTTCCTGGGTTTTGATATTTTTTTCAGTTTGGTCGTTGAGCAAACTTCTGCTAACACCGCTAACTGATTCAGTCTATATGAGGTTCTCATGAACCAGCCAGTTCAACCTGTCCCAGCCACCATTTCTCGATTAATTAGATACAATTAAGTTGAGTTGAATAGCCTAAACAATATTAACACCTTGAAATAGTAAAAAGAAGTTTTTCCCAACTTCCAAGAGCAGGGAATAATCCCACGTGTTGTGAAGTCTGAGGAATCTATACCGACACGGGATCGAAAAGTACTGCGCTAACAGCCGTCATCCTAATAAACGAAAAGGCAATGTACATGTTTTACCCAAAGCGAACAGAAAACGTAGCCGCAATACTCGAAATGTTGGAGGGGGTAATCAAACGATTTTTCGTATAAGAGTTTTTTCGCCATTCCTTCCTCATCTTAACAGCTGGAAACTTGAAATTTTACGGGATGCTTACATATATAGCATGATGAAAAACGTCAAATCGGCCGTATATACAAAATAAATTCCATACAACTGATTGTTCAGATTTTATGAATTTTTTTAATTTCATCAGCTCCATTCCTGAATCTCTCTCATTCTAATTATCTTCCTTTCCATTATCTCTTATACTATTTTCACGCAGACGGCTTATTGAATAATAAAGGCAGTTTTCTACATTAAGACGCTTATTGAGCTCAATCTTCCCTACAAAACTCGAATCTATTATTATTTCATTAGTAGCTAATCGAATGCCTAATGAAGTCAAAAGCACAATGCAACTCTCTTCGCAGTGTCCCGCTTCCGTTTCCGCTTCTTAGGTTTTGGTGTGTTCAGTGATTAAAAATGTCATTTGTCAAAGCAAATGTCATTGTCTGCATGGCGGAACGATACAAGGTGGCCGCATCGAACAGCTGATTATAACCTTTTTTATTTGATTTCATACATCAACTACCGGCGCAGTTCGATTTTGACATTTGTCCATCGAATTTACAAGTACATGGAATTTTTTTTGTTTGTAGATATGTCACCATGCTTGTATCGTTCCGCCATGATTGTCTGTCTCATCCTTCATACTAATCGAGCAGTTACTTCTGTGTGAAAGCAAAAAATTTACGATTTCATTAGCAGGTGAAATGAGATCATTAAGTTTCTGTGTGAAAACAGTATTACCCTTCTCGTTCTTGTTTCTATTAAATTCATTTTCGGGTACTTAGGACCTGTGTCAATCGGTTTCAATTTACTATGGTGGGAAATCTTGTTGTTGTGGTAACATTTCAGAAAGAGGGTGTGGCACTGCCTACATTTCCAGCATCAAATATTTTAAGCAAATCACAGCCTCTTACCAAACATGATCAAATTACAAGCATATTGAACAATTCCCATGGTCAATCATCGGATGTAATTGGAAAGCAATTATTTTAGAAAAATATCCTTCGAAATTCTGACTTGCTAATACTTATTATATTCTACATTGCTATAGTTAAAGAAATTGTTTATTTAAACCAAATAGTTTTTTTTAAGAAATTTATAAATATTCCAACACTTGAATCCGAAATAATTTATTATACTACTTAAAAACATAGTTTCGTAAATTATCCTATAAAATTATCCAGGCCTCCTTGATACACGCCTAGCACCAGCTCTACGAAGGCGACGGGTGCACTATTTCGTCTACGCCGATTATTGTCTGCGACTGTGACCACTCCTCCTGTGCCTAGTAGCACACCTTCTCTTGCTGGTAACACACCAGCCGTAACTGGAGCTAGAACTCCCCCAGCTGGTGCCACGGCTCCAGTCCCCGTAGCGGGGCATACACAATTACAAGGATTGGCGGCGGTGTTGAGTCCTGAGTAAAATACAGCGTTGGCCTGATACACCAACATGCAACTAATTAGAAAAGTACGAAAGATGCGATTTGACACTTCTACTTCCTATTTGTTTTTGAATTTGTGACTGTGAGGTTTCCGGAAATGATGCGTTATTTTATAGCGAAATATTAGACCATGGCAATAAAAGTGGATCTTATAGACGATATAACTCACGCTCTTTAAAGTCATGGTCCTTTAAAAATATATATGTGTGTATAAATTCAAAATAAATTTTTACACTTTTTAAGCAACTACTTCAAGAGTTGTTATTTTGTACATACACATCCAGATCACCTTATGCGAAATAGGTTTGTCCACCAGTAAGCTGTACAAATAGTTTCCTTTTTTTTTTGTTCAACCTTGATATATGTACGACGGCGAATGATATTTCCATCATTAGTAGGGCAACCATGAAAAATATTCTTCGTCAACGCAGTTTAACCCAATAAGTGACCGATATTAACTATGGCATGGGATTGTCTATCCCTACTCCTGTATTTTTTTTGGAATGTAGACTTCACCATAATGATTAACTGGTACGGTTTCTCAGATAGCTGGTTTGCTGCCGGCTCTAGTGAAAAAGGTGTTCAACAGGGGAGACGACAGATGCTGCTGCCTTAAGGCCCTTGAAAAGTGGACATAGTCATACCGCCTTAGTCATAACTATTTTTTACTTAACCATATCTATTGGAATCAGTTATTCGTGCCTTAATCATAAAAAAAGTACAAAATGTAGAACATTAGTAACAAATTGCACAATTAATAAGTCACTATGTCCAAAGGTGTCCAAAACACAAAATAAATATTTCTAAGTTATGGATGTGAGGAAATACCAAAAACCAATTACCAAGGTGTTATGGTATGGCACTATTGAGGTTGGTTGGATCAGCTGTTTTAAATGGATATGGATATGGTTTGCCAAGCCCTTAAGCAACAAATGTTTTCGGCTTCGGACCCCTTAGAGTCAATGAAATTTGAAAATAAAGAAACTGGTGTAAAAGTACAAATAAACTTAAATGAACATCTAAGGATTTTCTTATGCCATGTTTAGATAAAAGCATATATTCTTTTACTTTTTCGCTTGTACCTCCGCAAATGACAAAGTCACCACAAAAGTTAAGCAAGCAACTAATAAATGCCAAATCCACCAAGTTCCACAAAACTAACACTCACAGTGAATATACCATAGGCCGCCTTTTAGCATATCCCGAATCTCTGACCAGCTAATCTTCACTGCACAACTTTTATGGTCATGAAAAACTTCGGGACATTAATCTTTCTGACGTTTTGTTCATTACCTCATTGGAACGCTACTCTCTCTAAATTTTTGAACGGCCTGACAACGCCCCTGTAGTTAACATATTTCTTAAGTATGCTTTATAAAAAAAATAACTTCTAGCCTGTAGAGAAGTCAGAAACCAGTGATAAATATGTCCGACTAAGAACTAGAACTTAACACCAAAATGAGGCCTAGTTCGATAGCAACATATTTTCGCTGAATTAAAAATCGACAGTTTAGGTTTTTATATTTCTTATTCAGCAAATATTTTATAAATATGATATCTTTAAATAACTCAACCCAGTTTGAAGGAGTTTCTTCTTCCTTATGCTTTAAAGCCTTTCCCTTACGTGAACTACATCAATAACATATACATAGGTAAGCTAAACTGGCAGGAAAGCGGTTTCACCAAGGAAATTTTTTCGCCATAGATTCAATAAAGTACATTTAGACAATTACAAGCAACTTATATTTGAATCGTATTTAACATGCCTAAGTTCTTTAGAAGCAAATTCGGGGAACCCCAAATACTTATTGCCCGTTAACACACACACTTGTGAAAGAGTTTCTGCGCCGTAATACTCTCTATCGCGTACCCGGTGTAAAATCGATTCAGGGTAATTCTTCTAAGAGCTATTTTAAATAGGGAGTTGATATTTCCAATGCACATATTTATTGAGTGGTTTGGAACTAACGAAAAATAGGATCAAGTCATATTAAAAGCAACATGCAGTGTTTCCGTCTGGTTCGGAGCCAACGAAATATTACGTAGAAAAGAAATATATTTAAACTATAAATTATTTTCCAAGTTCGAAACTATCGAAATAGTACCAAATAAACCAACTAGTTCAAAGTGGACATTTTTAACTAGTACGAAACTAAAGAAAACGTAATGCAAAATTGAACATTTCCACCGTCTAGGATATCGCCATATTAAGTTCGCCAGTTGAAAGCATGTTAAAGAATAAGTGGTTCAGAATGCACTAGAAGCACACCAGTTTTGAACTACAGATTTTCCCTACAGGAACTTTACAAGAGCAACAAAGCAACCATGCCTTTTTTCTGAAAGGTGACATCGCACAGATACATTTTTCTGAACAACTAATGGCTAGTTGTATTTTAATTCGCACTAAATGGTTTAAACTGGTTACAAGGTTTCCTTGGCACAGTTCTAAAGTTCCATAAGCTTCATGAGTTGTTTTTTCCTTCATAAGCTTTGGTCCTGGGTAATATTAGTCATTATAAATCAAATAACATTTCATACTAACATTTAGAAATCTACCATTTCTATATCAACCACTTATTCATCTTTTTTCCAAAGGCGTTAAAGTTTTTACTCGGTAATTTCATTTCTGGGGTAAAAAAACTAATCGGAGAGAGTTAAAATGTTAGTATGAAATTCTAAGATTTGTACAGTTAGCAATATTTTCTTGAAAAAAAGTTGTCGGGATTTGAGGCAGAGCCTGTCTTCCAATTTGCGTCGGGTTCCTTTCAATTTTTCCTACGAATTTGCGGGGCGGGTTTGTTTTACGCCGACTACGAATGACGTCTGCAAGGCAGAAAAGTGTTCACTGAGAAGCACTTCATGGCAGAAATGCATAGAAATTTTCGTTTAATTGAAACAATTTGTTTCCAATATTTTGTATGTTATTTTGCCCGGGGCTCGAACCCGAAGCGCGCTGCCTCCACACGACGCCGGCCGCCACAAAGTTTTAACTCTTCCAGATATTTTACAATGTGACCAAAGACCCCTTGCCACCATCTAATCTAAATACTTGATAAAGGGCCTTAAATTAATAAAATACCATATGTCATATTTTATGATAAATATACAATCTACCTGATGAAGATGAAAAAATTTCATCGAAACGCGTAGGAGGAAAAGAGAAATCTTTTGTTTTGTCTTTATTTTATCGGCCGAAAAGCTTCAAGTATTTACAATTTAATAAAATACCGTTAAAAGTTAGCAAACAATGCCACTCAAAATATTGTGCTGCTTCTAATGGTAGCAATAAGGAGACTCCGGATAATAATCTCTGGATTATAATCTGGATAATTACATCACTAAGGTACTATCCCGACTAACTTGTTGAATACCATCCAATTCCCTCACCACGGCTAGGTGCCCTTGCCAATTGGGTTGGAGAAGCTATAAGTTGCGCTTGCAACCACCTGAATCCCTCTCTAATAATTCAATGCATACAACGACCGTAACCTTGCTTAGTTGTTAAAAAACAAGTTTTGAGTCAAAGTACTCTGAGTGAAATTCAAATTTTTCATTACTCAAACATAGTGATTTAAACAGCTGTTTCAAGAATTGAAGACTTAGCATAAACGCGTTGTTTTTATCATTCACGCTTTATTTGCATTTCTTCGAAACATATTTTTTTATGCTCAGTTGAGCAGAGCCCACAGAGTATATTAAGTTTGATTGGATAACGGTTGGTTGTACATATATAAAGGAATCGAGATAGACATAGACTTCCATATATCAAAATAATCAGGATCGAAAAAAAATTTGATTGAGTCATGTCCGTCCGTCCGTCCGTCCGTCCGTTAACACGATAACTTGAGTAAATTTTGAGGTATCTTGATGAAATTTGGTATGTAGGTTCCTGAGCACTCATCTCAGATCGCTGTTTAAAATTAACGATATCGGACTATAACCACGCCCACTTTTTCGATATCGAAAATTTCGAAAAACCGAAAAAGTGCGATAATTCATTACCAAAGACAGATAAAGCGACAAAACTTGGTAAATGAGTTGAATTTATGACGCAGAATATAAAACTAGTAAAATTTTGGACAATAGGCGTGGCACCGCCCACTTTTAAAAGAAGGTAATTTTAAAATTTTGCAAGCTGTAATTTGTCAGTCGTTGAAGATATCATAATGAAATTTGGCAGGGACGTTACTCCTATTACTATATGTATGCCTAATAAAAATTAGCAAAATCGGAGAAGGACCACGCCCACTTTTAAAAAATTTTTTTTTTTTAAGTAAAATTTTAACAAAAAATTTAATATCTTTACAGTATATAAGTAAATTATGTCAACATTCAACTCCAGTAATGATATGGTGCAACAAAATACAAAAATAAAAGAAAATTTCAAAATGGGCGTGGCTCCTTCCTTTTTCATTTAATTTGTCTAGGATACTTTTATCGCCATAAGTCGAACAAAAATTAACCAATCCTTTTGAAATTTGGTAGTGGCATAGATTTTATGATGTTAACTGTTTTCTGTGAAAAAGGGCGAAATCGGTTGGTGCCACGCCCAATTTTTATACACAGTCGTTTGTCTGTCCTTCCGCATGGCCGTTAACATGATAACTTGAGCAAAAATCGACATATCTTTAATGAACTTAGTTCACGTACTTACTTGAACTCACTTTATCTTAGTATGAAAAATGAACGAAATCCGACAATGACCACGCCCACTTTTTCTATATCGAAAATTACGAAAAATGAAAAAAATGCCATAATTCTATACCAAATACGAAAAAAGGGATGAAACATGGTGAGGTAATTGGATTGGTTTATTGACGCGAAATATAACTTTAGAAAAAACTTTATAAAATGGTTGTGACACCTACCATATTAAGTAGAAGAAAATGAAAAAGTTTCGTTTGATGCCCATATCGTAAAAACAAATTCTAGGGTCAAACCTGGTCCACCTTTATGGCGATATCTCGAAACGGCGTCCACCTGTGGAACTAAGCATCACTCCCTTTTAAAATACTCATTAACACCTTTCTTTTGATACCCATATTGTACAACCAAATTCTAGGGTCACCCCTGGTCCACCTTTATGGCGAAATCTCGAAACGGCGTCCACCTATGGAACTAGGGATTACTCCCTTTTAAAATACTCATTAACACCTTTCATTTGATACCCATATCGTACAAACGCATTCTAGAGTCACCCCTGGTCCACCTTTATGGCCATATCTCGAAAAGGCGACCACCTATCCAACTACCACCACTCCCTTTTAAAACCCTCATTAATACCTTCAATTTGATACCCATATCGTACAAACAAATTCTAGGGTAACACCTGGTCCACCTTTATGGCGATATCTCGAAACGGCGTCCACCTGTGGAACTAAGCATCACTCCCTTTCAAAATACTCATTAACACCTTTCTTTAGACACCCGTATTATACAAACAAATTCTAGGGTCACCCCAGGTCCACCTTTATGGCGATATCTCGAAACGGCGTCCACCTATGGACCTAAGGATTACTCCCTTTTAAAATACTCATTAACATCTTTCGTTTGATACCCATATTGTACAAACGCATTCTAGGGTCACACCTGGTCCACCTTTGTGGCGATATCTCGAAACGGCGTCCACCTGTGGAACTAAGCATCACTCCCTTTTAAAATACTCTTTAGCACCTTTCTTTAGATACCCACATTGTACAAACAAATTCTAGGGTCACCCCTAGTCCAGCTTTGTGACGATATCTCGAAACGGCGTCCACCTGTGGAACTAAGCATCACTCCCTTTTAAAATACTCATTAACACCTTTCTTTTGATACCCATATTGTACAAACAAATTCTAGGGTCACACCTGGTCCACCTTTATGGCGATATCTTGAAACGGCGTCCACCTGTGGAGCTAAGCATCACTCCCTTTTAAAATACTCATTAACACCTTTCTTTTAATACCCATATTGTACAAACAAATTCTAGGGTCACCCCTGGTCCACCTTTATGGCGATATCTCGAAACGGCGTCCACCTATGGAACTAAGGATTACTCCCTTTTAAAATACTCATTAACACCTTTCATTTGATACCCATATCGTACAAACGCATTCTAGAGTCAACCCTGATCCACCTTTATGGCTATATCCCTAAATGGCGTCCACCTATAGAACTATGGCCCACTCCTTCATAAAATACTCTTTAATGCCTTCATTTGATACACATGTCATACAAACACATTCCAGGGTTTCCCTCGGTTCATTTTCCTACATGGTTATTTTCCCTTATGTTGTCACCATAGCTCTCAACTGAGTATGTAATGTTCGGTTACACCCGAACTTAACCTTCCTTACTTGTTATAAATACTTTTAAGTTAAAAAGTAGGGTCATTCTCATTACCGACAGGGTCAAATATTTCACTATAAATGATTCAAAAAATTTTCAGCAACTTACCAGTCTTGAAAGTTACTAACAAAACTATATTAAATAAAAACAAGTAAGGAAGGCTAAGTTCGGGTGTAATCGAACATTACATACTCAGTTGAGAGCTGAGGAGACAAAGTAAGGGAAAATCACCATGTTGTAAAAAGAACCTAGAGTAACCCTGGAATGTGTTTGTATGACATGTGTATCAAATGGAAGATATTAAAGAGTATTTTAAGAGGAAGTGGGCCATAGTTCTATAGATGGACGCCATTTAGGGATATAGCCATAAAGGTGGACCAGGCCTGACTCTAGAATTTGTTTGTACGATATGGGTATTAAATGAAAGGTATTAATGAGTATTTTAAAAGGGCGTTAGCCTAAGTTATATTGATGGACGCCTTTCGAGATATCGCCATAAAGATGGACCAGGAGTAACTCTAGAATTTGTTTGTACGATATGAGTATCAAATGAAAGGTGTTAATGAATATTTTAAGAGGGCGTGGGCCTTAGTTCTATATGTGGACGCCTTTTCGAGATATCGCCATAAAGATAGGGGTGACTCTAGAATTTGTTTGTACGATATGGGTATCAAATGAAATGTGTTAATGATAATTTTAAAAGGGAGTGGGCCTAAGTTCTATAGGTGCACGCCTTTTCGAGATATCGCCATAAAGGTGGACCACGGGTGACTCTAGAATTTATTTTGTACGATATGGGTATCAAAAGAAATGTATTAATAATTATTTTAAAAGGGCGTGGGCCTAAGTTCTATAGATGGACGCCTTTTCGAGATATCGCCATAAAGATGGACCAGGGGTGACTCTAGAATGTGTTTGTACGATATGAGTATCAAATGAAAGGTGTTAATGAGTATTTTAAAAAGGAGTGGGCCTTAGTTCTATATGTGGACGCCTTTTCGAGATATCGCCATAAAGATGGACCAGGGGTGACTCTAGAATGTGTTTGTACGATATGGGTATCAAATTAAAGGTATTAATGAGGGTTTTAAAAGGGAGTGGCCCTTAGTTGTATATGTGAAGGCGTTTTCGAGATATCGACCAAAATGTGGACCAGGGTGCTCCAGAACATCATCTGTCGGGTACCGCTAATTTATTTATATATGTAATACCACGAACAGTATTCCTTCCAAGATTCCAAGGGCTTTTGATTTCGCCCTGCAAAACTTTTTCATTTTCTTCTACTTAATATGGTAGGTGTCACACCCATTTTGCAAAGTTTTTTTCTAGAGTTATATTTTGCGTCAATAGACCTATACAATTACCATGTTTCATCCCTTTTTTCGTATTTGGTATATAATTATAGCATTTTTTTCATTTTTCGTAATTTTCGATATCGAAAAAGTGGGCGTGGTCATTGTCGGATTTCGGCCATTTTTTACATCAATACAAAGTGAGTTCAGATAAGTACGTGTACTGAGTTTAGTAAAGATATATCGATTTTTGCTCAAGTTATACTGTTAACGGCCGAGCGGAAGGACAGACGGTCGACTGTGTACAAAAACTGGGCGTGGCTACAACCGATTTCGCCCATTTTCACAGAAAGCCGTTAATGCCATAAAATCTATGCCCCTACCAAATTTCAAAAGGATTGGTTAATTTTTGTTCGACTTATGGCGTTAAAAGTATCCTAGACAAATTAAATGAAAAAGGGCGGAGCCACGCCCATTTTGAAATTTTCGTTTATTTTTGTATTTTGTTGCAACATATCATTACTGGAGTTGAATGTTAACATAATTTACTTATATACTGTAAAGATATTAAATTTGTTTGTTAAAATTTGACTTTAAAAACAAATTTTTTTTTTAAAAAGTGGGCGTGATCGTTCTCCGATTTGCTAATTTTTATTAAGCAGACATATAGTAATAAGGGTAACGTTCCTGCCAAATTTCATCATGATATCTTCAACGATTGCCAAATTACAGCTTGCAAAACTTCTAAATTACCTTCTTTTAAAAGTGGTCGGTGCCACGCCCATTGTCCAAAATTTTACTAGTTTTCTATTCTGTGTCATAAGTTCAACTCACCTACCAAGTTTCATCGCTTAATCCGTATTTGGTAATGAATTATCGAAGTTTTTCGATTTTTCGGAATTTTCGATATCGAAAAAGTGGGCGTGGTTATTGTCCGATATCGTTCATTTTAAATAGCGATCTGAGATGAGTGCCCAGGAATCTACATACCAAATTTCATCAAGATATCTCAAAATTTACTCAAGTTATCGTGTTAACGGACAGACGGACGGACGGACGGACGGACGGACATGGCTCAATCGAATTTTTTTCGATACTGATGATTTTGATATATGGAAGTCTATATCTATCTCGATTCCTTTATACCTGTACAACCAACCGTTATCCAATCAAAGTTAATATACTCTGTGAGCTCTGCTCAACTGAGTATAAATATCTAAGCCTAGAAATGAGAAATTTCAGCGCCTGCATTTTTCTAGTTGGTTGCTTCATGGTATATCAGGCCAACGCCTTATTTTTCTCGGGGCTCAACAACGCAGCGACTCCATGCAATTGTGTGTGCCCCGCTACGGGTAATGTAGGTGTAACACCAGTTGGGGGAGCTCTGGCCCCAGTTACGACTGGTGTGTTTCCATCAACAGGAGGAGTGCTACCATCTACAGGCGGAGTGGTCACAGTCACGGGCAATGATCGACGTAGACGATATTTATATTATTATTTTTTTTAAATACAAAAATCAAGCTTAAAGTAAGAACACCGGCGTGCCGCCCACGCCGCCGCCGCCGGTATATAATAGAGCCTACGCCGCCGCCGTCGATAAAGTGATCGGCGTTCTAGTTAGAAGAAACGTGTGGGATATACAAGGTGGCAGCACGTGACAGCTGATTATAAACTTTTTTATTTGATTTGATACACCAACTTCCGACGCAGTACGATTTTGATATTAGTCCATCGAATTTACAAAAACAAACTACATGGAACTTTTATTTATGTTTGTAGGTATGCCACCATGCTGCCACCTTGTATCGTTCCGCCATGGTTTTGAAATAGATTTTTATTTCATTGCTGAACCTAAAAAATGATTACAATACTGTTTTATTATTTTGAATTGAAGCTTCTTCTATCGCATAAAATTCCTATAAAGCGTATTGCGCAAAAAATATTTAGTTCATTTAGTGACTCATTATTACAAGGACTCTTTCCTGACAATTTTTTACAACCTACGTCCTCAATACATAATCCTTCCAAAGACTTTACTCGACTCTTCGCCACGTATTCTTGTCCCTCCTCCAACTCCAAAATATTTTGATGTCACTTCTACTGGACTGTATGCAATATTTGTTCCAAATATGAGACAAATCGGGCATCATAGGTCGCTTTCTATTGATGTATGTATTATGTGTTCCAAATATGGACCAAATCAAATCGGACCACAAATACGATTTTTGTGAATATCTCGATCCTTGCGACACCTAGCGGCGATTTTTTTGATAGGTCGCTTTCTATTCTTGTATGTATTATTTGTTCCAGGCATGACCCAAGACGGACCACAAATACGATTTTTGTGAATATCTCGATCCTTGCGCCACCTAGCGGCGATTTTTTTCATAAGTCGCTTTTTATTCTTGCATGTATTATGTGTTCCAAATATGAGCCAAATCGGACCACAAATACGATTTTTGTGAATATCTCGATCCATGCGCCACCTAGCGGCGATTTTTTTTCACATGTCGATTTCTATTCTTGCGTGTATTATGTGTTCCGAATATGAGCCAAATTGGACCACAGATGCGAATTTTGCGAATATCTCGATCCATGAGCCACATAGCGGCGATTTTTTTTCACAGGTCGATTTCTATTCTTGCATGTATTATGTGTTACGAATATGAGCCAAATTGAACCTCAAATGCGAATTTTGCGAATATCTCGATCCATGCGCCACCTAGCGGCGATTTTTTTCACAGGTCGATTTCTATTCTTGCATGTATTACGTGTTCCAAATATGAGCCAAATCGGACCACAAATGCGAATATCTCGATCCTTGCGCCACCTAGTGCCGATTTTTTCTTTTTATTGCATTGTTATCGGGTTCTGAACTATATTCCAAGTTTCAAGCTTGCAGCTTATCGGGAAGTTACTTAAATTTCAATTACAAGATTCGTTCACAACGACCGTGCATGCGGCCGTGCAGCCTGTTAACTCAAGCTAAATAAAATCGTTTAAAAATCGATTGAATTTTAAGAAGCATCCCCGCTTGCCTGCCGCACAGTGGGGTTAGGAGACATCTCCGTAAGCACTATTGTGAGCACCTGGTTACGCAGCCGTTTGATTCAGATAGGCATAAGGAGGCGCTTAGCATAATCCACATAGAATCCGTAAAAACCTTTTGCTCGGTTTCGTCTGCTGAACCCTGTGATATACACTATCCAACATTTACATAAGAAGAAAGCAGACTACCAAGGGAGATACGAGACTGTAACAGATAATACTTTTACTTGCCAAGAATCAAGCCCGACATACGTAATGTTGTCCTGCATTCGGTGTGTCCCTCACATCATATCAACCACCTTTTCAATTGTAATGTGGAACCTACGCATTTAACAGCAACATCCCTATGCTCTTACTTTATTTAAACTGCTAGTTTCCTTGGACTTCCGTTAGAGGACTTTGATTTGATTGAATGTGGCGAAACACTGTTAAAAAAATCAGTTTGTGCGGAAACCTAAGTGACGTTGCTTAAAATAAAAATTTTCCGAAGTTTTAAAATTGTTTGCAACTAAAGTTGACTTAATTCCACAAGTCCAACATTAGACACTCTAACTGTGCCACACAAATTCGTTCTGCCCTGTCGCCAGAATCATGGAGAGTTTAAGGATTGGTTCCTAAATTATATTGGTTTATAAAATAAGTAATGTGCCATACAAATACCTGGAATTTTTCACATTTCCTGGAGGCACCACGAAGTTGCTATGTGTTGATGCAACATGTTGCTAAAAATTCACTAGTACATTTCTCTATGGAAGGAATAATCGTAGAGAGCTGAAGTTCTAGGACAAAATATCAAGCGTTCAGGTAGCAATTTTTTTTTGAGTCTTCAAAGTGAACTCTTCCAGATTTCTCACAACTTGACCACAAAAGAACTCTGACGCGCTGGATTATAAGTAAGCGAAAATGTTCTATACGAAATCTATTTTATGAAATATACCATGGTTGCTCTGTGGCAAGAAAAAGTCCTGATTTTGTTGCACTGTGTAATTTTACGTTTTTGATTCTCCATTGAAGTATCTTAACTTTGAAACTTTTGCTACATCCTCTAAGCATCTTCAGACGTCGTCAACATGTATGTTTAATAGTTTGACCTTGGTATTACTGGACTGGACAAGGGACTGGAAAAATGCATTTATTTGATATCAATGAGTACCCTTATGTACACACATATTTAATTTTGCAAACTTTTAACCGAGCATGTTAAAATAATATTATTTTTCAGTACAGTAGCAATGTTAACTTAACAAGACCTGCCAGCAAAAGCAGGCAGGCATGCAAAAAGCTTACTAAAAATTTAAAAGCTGTAGCTAAAAGGTGCTGCCATGTAGTGAAATCGAAAAACTTCCAGGCCACACAAAATTGGGGGAAAGTACTTTTTATAGAATTTTGTTCTACAATTAGTGCTGTTCCGATACGTGTACATACTCTAGTACTTTGCTCATTATTATTACTAGGTCTGGAAGCACTGCGACCTTTGTGTAGATCTATTGTGCATGGAATTTCAGCCTAATTTTGTATGTGGAGGCTTTTGATGTATCTAAGTACCTCTTCAGGCTTTTTACTCCATATTACATAGGGATTGAGAGTCAATCACCTAGATGGGAGCGTATCTGCCTTGAACCGGCGTTACATCCTCCAGCTCACAGAAACAACAAATTTGAGTATCCGATAGATTTTGCTTACTTAGGTGATAACGTATACCACAGTGTCCCGCATAGTACCCAGGGAGAGTTCGCAGGTCCTCCCTGCTTAGATTAATGAGTTTCACTGATACTTTCGTTGCCGAAAGTATAAACAGTTTTGCCTATCTTTGCCCTGGTCAGTCAATCCAGTGACGTCTGAATTGTTTTGTTTCCCAGTTACTTATGGTTTCCCCGGTGTGTGCTTTTGTGAGTCCACAAAAGGGCTCTGGACCATAGAATGCTGCTGTAGCACATTGCTTTGCTAGGTAATCTGCATGTTCATTACCTTCATGTACCTGATGTCCGAGAACCCATCGTAACAAAACCTTGTTTTTGGCTGCCAGGTCATTAAGGACCTTTGCTTAAGTACCGGCCTAACATATTTTTACCGCTCATAAAATATGAGTAAATGAACCAATGCACATATATTTTGCATAGACTTTACTGAAATTTTATTTTAAGTTCACCATAGTTGAATGGTTTACGAAAGGGCACCTCATTAATGCTAGCAAGTTCCTCGCAAAGTCGTGTATGTCTTCTAAAACTTTTGTCAAAAATCGTTTCATTTGCGAGCTTTCCATGGTCATGAGTAATTGCGAGTTTGAGCGAGACACTTTAATAAGCAACGGATAAATTATAAAAATAAGTTTGACTGAGATTTTGAATGAGTACGAGTACTTTCCCTCGATACTTTTCTCGATTATTTTAAATGCGTATAGTAATCGAGTTCAAGGTGATATGGGAACAACACTAGCTACAATATAAGCCATCATCCCGTTGCAAAAATCATGAGCCAGATAAATAATTTTTGCATGTAAATGCAACAACAATGATTTTAGCCAGATAAATCCAGATAGAAGTCTGGTTCAATTTGAGAGCCAGTGAATTTGTTACTTTCTTATCTTTATTTTGGCAAGACTGACCCTGCTTTTTTCAAAAATATATGGCGATACTTGACCTTTAGTCTTATGTGTTAAATGAAATACAATGGCGACAACTGCCTATCACAACCCATATGTACAAAAATATTACGACCTCTGCTTCTCAAGTCTCCTAATAATCCAGAGCATGCCCATGAGAATTGAGCGTGATACGGCGCTAGGAAACTCACTGTATGATGGAAATATTTTGCATCGATACATTGCCATAGACTCATTCTAGTGGTATTGCAGAAGAATTCTACAAGTTAATTATAAAATGCAAAGAAGGGTCCAAAGCTAGAAAGTGCAATACATGTGAGAACGATTTTTACAATTTTCTTGATCCCTGCGTCACCAAGCAAAAATGAATTTCCTTCATTTTGCATTGTCATTTGGTTTTGAAGTGTGTTTCCAGTTTCAAGTTACTCATAAATTGGCCGCAAAATTTTACATCTAAATAGATTTTCTGAAAATCTCTCAACATCTCGATTCCTGTTCCATTTAGAAAACTGTTTTATCGTTAATATTACAACCTAATAGAGCCCGAAGCTTTGCTTAAAGTTTCAGGCCTGTGTGTGTTCGAGAAGTTCCTTAAAACTTGAAAGCAACGATTTCCAAGTCGAACGACTTCTTAAATGAACATTCATTATCGCTGGGCAACCGAGCAACATTTTGACTCCTTCATGGTAAATTGTTATCGGGTTTGGAGTTTCAAGCTTCTAGACTCTAGCTCCCTGGAAAATTAATCAAAAATGGATTGCAGGATTCCCAAATTTCGTACTGAAGTTCGCAGAAAAACACGAAACTAAACCATGATACAAATATAGAAAGGTAGTTCCACTTCTTCCACTTTTCCGGTATTGCCGCTATTTGACAAAAACTTCCCTCTTGACACAGCGCTACCATATTCCTAAAAAATAAACGTCCCAAAACGATATTTTTACGATATTTATAGTACATATATAGATTTCCTTTATTTTAATTAAGTCATGGCTATAACAACTTAAATTGAATCTTAAATATAGTTTCTAGATAAATAGAGCTCTTATAACCAAATTTTATTTTATCCACGTCTTCTGACCACACGTCTACCAGCAGCTCTACGAAGGCGACGTACATGCGTATTTCGTCTACGTCGATTATTGCCTGTGACTGTGATCACTCCTCCTGTGGCTGGTAGCACACCACTTGTTGCTGGTAATACTCCAGCCGTAATTGGGGCCACAGCTACCCCAACTGGTGCTATAGCTCCGTTACCCCTAGGAGGGCACACACAATTACACGGAGTTGCGACATTATTGAGTCCTGAGAAAAATAAAGCGTTGGCCTGATATACCATGAAGCATCCTACTAGAAAAATGCAGGCGCTGAAATTTCTCATTTCTAGATATGTTTTAAAGATTTATTGTTTGATACTACTTTGTTATTAACTTTCAAAAAGCTTGGAAGGCTGTGAGTTTCTAAAAATTGTTAGCTCTTTTAAATAAAAATCTTTGACCCTGTCGATTATGAAAATTAACTAAATTTCGAACTTTCAATTCACAACTTCTCTAGAAATTATGTAACGGTGAAATTCAAAGAAAGCTTAAAAAAAACAAATGTTTTGTAGTCTTATATGTCTTAAACTGTTGAAACAACTGTTTAAATTAGAGTGTTCGCCGTGCACTTGTTGATTAATTATTCGAGTGTTTGACAGTAGTTCGTCGTCCATTGTGAGCCTTGAGTTCAAGGGAAGTTAAACGTGTGCTACGGAAGGAACTTGCAATATGTTGCTGTTAGCCGCACTAGCCTCAACAATCAATAATTGGTGGGACGCGACCTACATGTTTTATGCCGCCTCCGAACGGCATCTTCAAAACTTTCACTGAGAAGCTTTTCATGGCAGAAATACACTAGGATTTTTGCCAAATCACTTCCGAGGGGCCACCCCGATTAGAGGTTTTTTCTTATTGAAAAAATTTGTTCTAAATTTTTGATGTTACTTTGGCCTGGAGATGAACCCAGGACCATCGGTGTGGTAGACGGCGCTTTCGCCCTACGGTTTTAATAACTACATCCTAATTTATCTAATCGGATGCAAATCGAGACACGGGTTGGATTGAAAAATGCCTAATGAATCACAATTCCTGCCGTCGCAGCAACAGTGTGTCCGTGGACTAAAAACCAATCCATTTTGAATCGTCGTCCTGCCGAGCGACCGCTTTCGTATAAATTCTTGGTGGCATTCCATATCTCTGGTTTTTTTAAGAGCTTTCTGTTGTTCCTGCATTCAGTTCCCACTACTTTGTTGTTACTATTACGGACCGCTCAGCATTTTTGCTGTAACATTATCAACAGTGATTGGGATGACTCTTTCCTCGGGCATTTGCCCGGAGAGTATTTGGGTAACGTAGTAATTTATTTCGTCAAAGCCTCTGGAACTTCATGCTTCAACATCTGTCGCTGTCCATATGCCTCGTTGTTCAGTTTTCTTGCCACAACCTAAATTTTACTTTCATTCTCTCTTTTCTAACGAGTTTTATGCGCTCTTGCTCCGTATACTTTTTGTTTCCCATAATCTTCTCCTCTCTAGTGGTAATAGGTCGATGGGGATTGTTTCGCAAATCACTTTTACGGCTGGTCCTAATACAGTGCGATAAGCGGAGGCTACGCTCAGAGCAGATGTTCGCTGTACAGCTGTTGGAAGCTTACAACGATTCTTCTTACGAAGTGCGAATGACGTGAACATTCGTATGCCGATCCGCACCCCAGAAAAAAGATTACTGTTCCAATCCGATTTAACTAACTTTATTACAATAACCCTAACATTACTAAAACGCTTCTCACCTCGTTAGTTGGACCTATCCTAGAATAAGCTTCAGCAGTGTGGAACCCGCCTTATCAGACTCATGTGATATATCGGAATCAGCTCAAAACCAATTTTTACTTAACGCGTTGAGAGACTTTCCATGGGATCCACTAAAGAATCTTCCTCCCTACCATAGCCGTTTAAAGCTTTTACAGTTGACTACGTTACCGAGTCGCAGATATGTGTTTGGCGCATTGTTTATGGTAAAACGTGCAAGAGGGTTGGTTAATAGCTGTTTTCTGCTTGGGAAGGTTATGCTTAACGTTCCCTTCAGGTCATTTAGGGATTTTCAGCCACTTTTTTAAGCACATGCAGATCAAATCTTGAAATGCACGAACCTTTCTGTTGCTTTTGCTTGCTTTAATAATCATTGTAGCAATCTTGACACTTCTGAATCACTCTTCTTAATTAAAAGGAATATATTTGTTGCCTTGAATAATAAAAACCCATTTTTAGGGTGGGTGGCTTGGGAACGCGTCCTTTCCAAGCTCCCATGCAGCGCAGCCATAATTTATGCTTAAAAGTTGTACTCTGCTACTTGCAACTTACTTACTCCATTTCGACAGCATTATCAATAATTGTAAATCAATATTATAGATCGTTATCAGATCTTTTTTTGCTCGAAATCGCGTTCATTCCAACAACATAGTCAACAATCCTATAAGTATTTACAACATATGTTTTGCCGCAATGCAAGAAATCAAAAATTTAATAAACATAACATGAACTCGAAGATACGCTTTTCCGAGCTTTCTAAGTCTGTAAGAAAGAAGGCACTTTTAGACTGAATGAATTAAATAAATAAACTTCACTTGAGTGCTCGGAGTCACGTCCATTCCGACACCATCAGAAATGTGATTATAAATTCATAAACTGAAAATTATGGTTTTGTATAAATTCTGAACTAGTTATACTTACATACATAAATATATGAACATATTAGAGTAAGAGTCCGTGACGGTCAGACCTTTGTCATTTTATAAAAGTTGAAATTTCGTCAGTGCATACTTCCAACTGAAGCAAGATCGTTGATCTATTATAAAACGTGAGTCGTGGTGGCTTTAACAGATATCGTGCAAAAAGGTTGCAGATAAATAGACCTTACTTTCGTCACTTTATAAAGACTGATTTTCATATATGGTCTTCGTCACGATATAAGAAGCCACTAACCTCATTGCCAGACACTTTCCATAGTGGCTTTGATTAGCCAGACACTTTTAATCCTGCTAAACTTCAAAGAACATCGAAGCAATTTTATACTGAAATTCGAATACAAAATCTTTAAAACAAAAACTTTTGAAATTTTGTTTGCCGTAAAAAACTTTCAGCTTTCATTTTATGAAAAAGTACAGTTTTGCATTAGAAAAAGTGTCTGGCTGAACGAAGCCACTATGGAAAGTGTCTGGCTGAACGAAGCCACTATGGAAAGTGTCTGGCAATGAGGCTAGTGGCTTCTTATATCGTGACGAAGACCATATATGAAAATCAGTCTTTATAAAATGACGAAAGAAAGGTATATTTATCTGCAACCTTTTTGCACGATATCTGTTAAAGCCACCATGACTCAAGTTTTATAACAGACCAACGATCCTGCTTCAGCTGGAAGCATGCACTGACGAAATTTCAACTTTTATAAAATGACAAAGGTTTGGCAGGCACGGGCTCTTAGACTATATGCGTTTTGCTCAAGAATATATCATCGGACATTTGAAAATAGAAAATTTTATAGTAGCACATATTTTCAATAAAAAGTATTTTTTAAAAATCATAACAAATTGTTATCCACTGTTTTGGCAAAAAAATTTATTTGTTCAGCTGCTTCAGTAACTACATAAAGTTTTGCATAACAAATATTTATTATTATTATTTCTTAAGTGAAATTTCTCTATCAAATTGTATGGCGAAATTCATGGCCTTTAAGTTCGCCAGCGAGTTCATCCGTACTCTAGTCATGGCCAAATGCATTACTATAAAACCTCTAACATTTTTGCAAACTACACAGTCTTTCAGGTGATAAGCAACTTATTAAATAAATTTTGTTAAATATAAATTCAAAAACCAATTATTCGAAGCAATGAGTCATTTCACCGTCTTCATTCTTCTAGCTATTCCCTTGATGGCATATCAGGCAAGCGCCATATTTTTGTCAGGGCTCAACGCAGCAGCAACTCCCTGTAGATGTGTGTGCCCTGCTACGGGTAACGGAGTTATAACACCAGTTGGGGGAGCTGTGGCCCCAGGTGCGATTGGTGTGTTACCAGCAACAGGAGGTGTGTTACCGGCTACAGGAGGAGTGGTTACTGTCACAGGCAATAATCGACGTAGGCGAATCAGGCGTGTACGTCGCCTTCGTAGAGCTGGTGCAAGAGGCGTATCAAGGACACAAGTATAATGTTAAATCAAGAAGATTATATTCGAGCAATATGATTTAAATATACTAAGTTAGCTTAAACTTTCAAATTGCGATAAGTTAAGTTAAAAGTAATTAAATTGATTATTATTGTATGTAAATTGTTGCTATGTTCATTTAATGAAAATATCTCTAGCGACCGCCGTGGTGTGGTTATAGTGTGTTCCGCCTACCATACCCAATTTCCTAGGTTCAAGTTCCAGAAAAAGCAAAACCAAACATTTAGATTGAATTTTATTCAATAAAAAACTATTTTCTAAGCGAGGTCGCCTCTCGGCAGGGATTTAGCAAACCCTCCTACCATGAAAAGTGGAAACTCATTTGCCTTGCAGCTGCAGTTCGGAGTCGGTATACAGCGCGCGTAGCTTCCGTCCCCGATTTGAAGGAAAAGAAGCCCGACCTAAATCTCCTCTGAAGTAAATCGCGCAAGGGATTTTTTCTTTTATCCGAGAATTACTTTCCTTTCGTCAGTCTTGGTCTTACGCTTTTATATATTTTATATGCATGATGAACCCTTTTATAGCACTGTTTTCTCCTAACTTTGTGTGGGTAAATTCGTTACTTTCGACTAAGTTTGCAATTCTACCGTAAAATTGTAACTCAGAAACTTATCGTACCCGTCCTGATATATGCTGCAAAAGCATGGACACTGAAAATATCTGATTTGTCGGCTTTAGGATTGTTCAAAAGATAAGTTCTTGGAGAGATTAAGGAAGCTCTACGCGTTGGTAACGACGAGTGGAGCGAAGATTTATTATCTAGCGAATGAAAGATAATGCTCCGGGTAAGAATGTATTCTTTTTGGAAACCGTCGACGAAAGCAGAGGAAGAGGCCGGCCCCAATGCGATGAGAAGGTCAGATGAAAAACGACTGAAGCGGCTTGTTGAACGGCACAAGGAAATTAATTCGGTTAACAAAAATAAGCGTATAGGCGAACTGTCATTGAACTCTGAACTACATTTTAAATTTCAGCACCCAAATTCGCTTTAAAATTCTATCCATCGCCTTAAAACTCTAAAACAAATATCAAGTGCGCAGAAAAGTGTGCAACATTTAGATCATATGGACATTAGTAGTAACCGCCTTAGTCCTATATAAAAGTATTGTTGTTAGGCTGTTATTCCTTGTGACCGTATAGTACTAAATGTTGCATACTTTTCTTCGCACTAGACACTTTTTTTTAGATATTTTTGGCGATGGAGTCTTAGCGCTAAGCGAAGGAAGTATCATATGGTCACAAAGAAATAACCACCTAAGTCTTATGTACTAGAAAGGAATTAGGCTGTTATTACCGGTGACCATATGGTACTAATTGTAGCATAATTTTCCGCGCGCTTGTTACGGTGTTAGATATCCAAAGCAAAAAGTAAGCAACATTTAGTACCATATGGTCATAAGGAATAACAGCCTAACTCATTAACCTTTACATAGGACTTATTCGTTTATTCCTTGTGGACACATTGTATTAAATGTTGCATACTTTTCTGTTTTAGATCTTTTTGGCGATTGAGTTTTAGAGTGAACGAAGGTTGGAATTTGTGGTCTTCCAAATGACGCAGTCACTACAGAAAATATACGAGGAAATTCTAAAAAGTGTTCGAAATTATCGCAAAATAAAATAGAGTGTGATTGCTTCCACCGTAAAGATATCTAAAGAGCGTGTGCATTATATTTTAAACGAATGCTTGGGTATTGGCTGTTTTCCAAATTAGTGCCGTGTTTGCTCTTTCACCATGACAATGCATTGTGTCACAAGTCGTTCGTAACAATTGTGAAAAAAATTGTGAATTGCTGCCCCATCCACCGCACTCCCCAGATCGAGCACCAGCTAGCATTATCTTTTCAAAAATTTTAAAAACGAGCTCCGTGAAAAAATATTTGGGTCAGATGAAGAAGCGATTACCGAAAATGTATTGAAAAGCTTTCGATGGAGACGATTTTAATGAAAAAATGCGAATTTTCCAAAAAAAATTGTGGTTTCTTGTTTAGTCCAGTGTTTTTCACCCACGTGTTACAAATGAAATTTTTTTTATTTATTCGGGGTCCAAAACTTAAACGGAATATATGTATACCGAAAGCTTCAAAGCGAAAAAACGCACATTAGTTATCATTATTCTACAAAGTGAATTACTATTTTTTTATATCGAAATTAATGGGTCTTAGTTTGAGCAACACCCAAAAAAACTGGCTCGAAATGGGCCCAGTAATACAAAATGCAAAAATGTACAAAATTTTTCGTCTATGTTTTATTTTCCAAAGTACGCAAAAATGCAACAAGAATCGACAAAATTTTGTGATCTTTATAATTACTGAAGAAAAAAGGCTAGGAACAAATGCAAAATTACGACGCCCTGTATCATAGCAAACAGTTCATATTTCGGTCCCTACTTTTTTACAGTTGATTAGGGTACATTAATTGGAAAAAGTAAGGTAGGTTAAGTTCGGATGTAACCGAACATTACATACTCAGTTGAGAGCTATAGTAGCAACATAAGGGAAAATAACCATGTAGGAAAATGAACCGAGGGAAACCCTGGAATGTGTTTGTATGAAATGTGTATCAAATGAAAGGTAGTAAAGAGTATTTTATGAGGGAATGGATGAGCATTTTAAAAGGGAGTAGACCTTAGTTCTATAGGTGGACGCCTTTTCGAGTTAACGCCATAAAGGTGGACCAGGGGTGACTCTAGAATTTGTTTGTACGATATGGGTATCAAATGAAAGGTGTTAATGAGTATTTTAAAAGGGTGTGGGGCTTAGTTTTATAGGTGGACGCCTTTTCGAGATATCGGCATAAAGGTGGACCAGGGGTGACTCTAGAATGTGTTTGTACGATATGGGTATCAAATTAAAGGTATTAATGAGGCTTTTAAAAGGGAGTGGTTGTAGTTGTATATGTGAAAGTGTTTTCCAGATATCGAACAAAATGTGGACCAGGGTGACCCAGAACATC
Source organism: Eurosta solidaginis (assembly GCF_040869045.1). Lineage (NCBI taxonomy): Eukaryota > Metazoa > Arthropoda > Insecta > Diptera > Tephritidae > Eurosta > Eurosta solidaginis. Next base: position 229,922,914 of record NC_090322.1, on the reverse strand, counting down.
ATCTGTTGGATACCGCTTATTTATTTATATATATAATACCACGAACAGTATTCCTGCCAAGATATCAAGGGCTTTTTATTTCGCCCTGCAGAACCTTTTCATTTCATTCTACTTAATATGGTAGGTGTCACACCTATTTTACAAAGTTTTTTTCTTAAGTTATATTTTGCGTCAATAAACCAATCCAAATACCACGTTTTTCCCTTTTTTCGATTTGGTATATAATTATGGCGTTTTTTCATTTTTCGTAATTTTCGATTTCGAAAAAGTGGGCGAGGTCATATTCGGATTTCGGCCATTTTTTACACCAATACAAAGTGAGTTCAGATTAGTACGTGAACTTAGTTTAGTAAATATATATCGATTTTTGCTCAAGTTATGGAAGGACGACTGTGTATAAAAACTGGGCTTGACTTCAACCAATTCCGACCGTTTTCACAGAAAACAGTTATCACCCTAGAATCTAAGCCCTACCAAATTTAACAAGGACTGTAAATTTTTGTTCGACTTATGGCATTAAAAGTATCCTAGACAAATTAAATAAAAAAGGGCGGAGCCACGCCCATTTTGACATTTTCTTTTGTTTTTGCATTTTGTTGCACCATATCATTACTGGAGTTGAATGTTGACATAATTTACTTATATACTGTAAATATATTAAATTTTTTGTTAAAATTTGACTTAAAAAAATTTTTTTTAAGTGGGCGTGGTCGTTCTCCGATTTTGCTAATTTTTATTACGCATACATATAGTAATAGGAGAAACGTTCCTGCCAAATTTCATCATGATATCTTCAACGACTGCCAAATTACAGCTTGCAAAACTTTTAAAGTACCTTCTTTTAAAAGTGGGCGGTGCCACGCCCATTGCCCAAAATTTTACTAATTTTCTATTCTGCGTAATAAGTTCAACTCACCTACCAAGTGTCATCGCTTTATCCGTCTTTGGTAATGAATTATCGCACTTTTTCGGTATTTCGAAATTTTCGATATCGAAAAAGTGGGCGTGGTTATAGTCCGATATTGTTCATTTTAAATAACGATCTGAGATGAGTGCTCAGGAACATACTTACCAAATTTCATCAAGATACCTCGAAATTTTCTCAAGTTATCGTGTTAACGGTCGGACGGACGGACGGACGGACATGGCTCAATCAAATTTTTTTTCGATCCTGATGATTTTGATATACGGAAGTATATATCTATCTCGATTCCTTTATACCTGTACAACCAACCGTTATTCAATCAAAGTTAATATACTCTGTGAGCTCTGCTCAACTGAGTATAAAAACTACCAAACAACAAAGTTTCGTTAATGTTCAATTCAATTCACTTTATTAAGGCTATGATTACATTTATCTGACATTCTAGCTAATACAAATCCAATCCTATATAAAAATACATACGTGTTAAGTATAATATGAGTCTATTTAAAAACCAAGTCCAGATCAAGAGTGGAAAAAATTGTGTTTAATTCAGCAAGGGCTCTGGAAATAGGGTCAAAATAATAATAGTTAGCTCTGAATACTTTGACGTTAAACGTATATTACGCACGAAGAGTTTGCATGGAGCATTGAGGCCAATTTTCTCCAGAAGTTCTGGACAGTCAAGCAGACCACAAATCAAGTCGTAGACAAATATGAGGCCTTGACTAGAACGTCTAGACGAAAGTGACTTCATACTTATGAGGGCACAACGAGCGCTATAAAATAGTATGTAAAATGAAGTAGAAAATCGAATGAAACTTTTTTGTACTCGTTCAAGTTTTATGGAATGAACAAAATAAATGAACAGATTCCAAATAATAGAAGCATATTCCAGATTTGAACACACTTAGGAACTATATACAATTTTTCTTGTATTGTTGTTCAAAGGATATATGTGGATACAAGTGTATGGAGGTTGTTTGAAAGTGTCATATTAAAACACTTCTTAATATACGCGACTGATTTAAAACTATCGCTGAAATCCGACGAAGATATGGCTAAAGCAGTCGAACACTTTAACAGGTGTATCCAGCAAGCTGCATGGAACTCAACTCCCAACCTCAGCAGGCAAAAAACCATGGGCGTTAACCACGAAGTAAAAGCCAAGCTTAAAGAAAAGCGCATCGCACGGAAAAGGTGGCAGTAAACCCGGCATCCCGATGACAAGAAACCGTTGAATGCATTAACTTATGAATTGAAATCCATCCTTAATATGGAGCTCAACATAGAAATTCAGGAATACCTCAGTAATATTGATGCAATAACTGCAACTGATTACTCCCTTTGGAGAGCGACTAGCAAGCTTAAGAGGCCAATTATCTCAAATGCACCTATACGAATGGAGAATAAAGAATGGGCAAGCAGTGATGTTGAAAAAGCAAATACTTTCGCACGCCACCTAAAACCAGTATTCACCCCGCATGATATTGAACCGCCACTAAGAATAACTAAGGAAGTGGAAAATACCTTAGGTAATCCATATCAAATGGACCCACCCATAAAAAAATTCTCAATATCGGTCGTAAAAGCCGTAATTGCAAAACTCAAGCCAAAAACGCTCCGGGCTACGACCGGGAAGAATTGTTTAATGCAGTACTAAAAACTCAATTCATACCCCCACAGAGGGAAGTTTCGCAGATGAAAATGATTCTGAAACCGGGAAAGTTGCATCTTACAAACCTATTAGTCTGCTGCCTGTCGTCTCAAAAGTCATGGAAGTTCTCTTCCTTAAAAGAGTCTTGCCCATAAGAGAAGAGCGTAAAATCATACCCAATCACCAGTTTGGCTTCAGAAGAGGGCACGGAACAATTGAGCAGGTCCACAGACTCACCGAGCAAATATACGACGCTTTTGAGAAGAAAAAATACTGCACAGCTGCTTTTCAAGATATTTCACACTTCCCTATAAACTGCTTGTTATTTATACAGTCATATCTAAGATATCGTTATTTCTTCGTTAAACAAGGTGTGGAGCAGACTGTCCTTTATGAGTGCTTAGCAGGAGTCCCGCAAGGTAGTGTAATAGGCCCAGTACTTTATCTACTTTAAACGTATGACCTCCCAATAACAGAAGGCGTCACTATAGGACGTTTGCCGATGATACTGCGGTGCTGTCCGCTGATCCTAACCCTAGCATGGCTTCACTCAAGCTCCAAGGAAGTTTAAATAAAATTACCCATTGGCTGAAAGAATGGAGGATCAAATCCAATGAATAAAAATCCGTTTAAATGACGTTTACTACCAGACGTAACACTTGCCCACCCGTTAAACTCGACGATATTAATATACCACAAAGCGACGAAACAAAGTACCTTGGTATGCACCTCGACACAAAATTAACTTGGAGGACCCACATATTCAACAAAAGAAAAGCCCTTGGTATCAAACTAAGAAATCTGTACTGGCTTATGAACCAAAATTCACAATTATCAGTTGATAACAAAGTCCTGCTTTACTCAGCCATCATAAAACCCATGTGGATATATGGAATGCAACTGTGGGGAACTGCAGCAAACTCAAACATAGAAATTCTCCAAAGATTCCGATCGAAACCCCTTAGAATGATTGTAAACGTACCCTACTATGTGACCAACAACCAGCTACATCGGGATCTAAAGGTTCCAACAATAGCTGAAGAAATCAAAAAGTATGCTATTTCATACAACATAATGCTTCTAACTCACCCCAACCCATTCATTCTAGCCCTGTCAGCAAGACCAACTAATTTCACGCACCTGAAAAGAAATTCAATCACAGATCTTCAAAAATGCCCACCAAGTTTATTAAGTGGTCTTAATAAATTCTTAAAAAAATGGATGCACTACTACTGAGAGCAATCCATCCATGCCCATCAAGTTTATTAAGTTTAATTAATTATGAATTTCTTTTAAAAAAACCAAAAATTTGTTAAATATAAAATAAGTGTATATACAATATAAATTTGTTTTTTTTCTGCAAATTATTCTCTGGTAAGTACGGCTTCAGCACCATCCCTTTTTAAGTCCTTTTGCATAGTTCAGTTAACCCCTTGTCCTCCTTACAACACGCACATTATTTCCATTGGCTAAAGCATTGCTCACAATAGCAGCAGTTTGTGCAGGAAGTCCATTATTAGGATTTGGACAGACACAGTTGCAGGTAGTAGCTGCTGGCTGGGCAAATAATTGAGCTTTGGCCTGATGAATCAAGAGGACGATGAATAATAAACTAAAAACTGCAAAGAACTTCATTTGGTTAGATGTTTTAATTTATCACTTTTGTTCCTCCACAATGAGACTGGCTTAGTTACAAAATTAGGAGCCTATTTATAGTAAAAAATTCGCGATATTTATTATTTAGCAAAGTAGGAAGTCTAAACTTAAGAATTAGCAAAATAAATACAAAATTTTTATGCAAAAATATTGTGTTTTGCAAGTCATCAATTCATTACCAACTGTTCAAACTTGTTGATTTTTGTAAATACAAAGTATAGATGGTCCTCAAAACTACTACGTAACAAATTCCGCGCGTTTTATTTCTCTTTGTATGAAAAAGGGATTTTTATTTTTGTACTACCTTTATATTTGGTTTACTATGTAATACCGCCTATTCTCCATGAAAAAAAGGACGATTCTTCCCATTAAGCGCGAGACTTAAAACTTGACTCACGCGCCATAACTCCCTGACAGTGCAATACGCGGGAAAGCAAACCCCTATAAATTGCACACTGACCGAGATATGTGAGAAAGTTCTACGAAGTTAGGAACGTTGCTATTGATTTCTCAATAACGTATATTGAGAGTTGTTTGAACTAAAAATCCGCATTTAGACGCACGAATCAAGTTATTGCGAAAACTGTAGAAAACTGTTGGAGCCTTGCGATCGAACTTTAAGTATCAAGTGTTCTTGGTTGAAAAAAAAATTTTTCCTTTAAACTAATGAAAAGTTTTATTCAAATTTCTTACTCATTGAATTGAAACTTTCTTCAATTTAAGGAAAATTTGTTTAGGAAATGCTTTCCTCATTTAAGGTAAGTGTTGTTTTTCTGAGTGTAGGAAGTGCAAACAAAAATTGGCAAACTACGTACAAAATTTGTATGCGAAATATCTTTTTTGCAAGTCGTAATATTATTGGCAACTGTTTAAACTTTGCACTGAAAGAAAAAACTGGTAAACTCAAGCGAATTACGCTCAACCGATTCAACCGATATTTCTGTATTGAATGTTTCAACAGTCAAATCAACAAAAAAAAAAAATTTCCATAATATTGACAGTTATTCGCTGTTGAAATGACCTATGAAATCATTTCGTTTAACAGAAAAATTAATTAGATATTTAGAGTTTGTCATTATTACCGGAAATTGTTAGCTTCGGGCCAACTGTTTCTCTTCTACTGAATTTAGCAAAGAAATTTCTCGTATATTTAAATATCCAAAGAAATTTGTTCTCTTAGAAAAAAAAACAACAGAATAAACTTAAAAGTGATTAATTTGTCGAATTTCCGTTAATTCATGGACAAACACATGAATTGTTGATTCTACTAGATTCATTTCTTTCGGTGTAATAATATTTTGAATTTCATAAAACAAAACACGAGCCTTTCCAAACTAGCAACAAATTTGATATCGGCAACAGAAAATTTGACCGTAATGGCATTTTAAAATAACCAGATATTATATAAAAACAAGTAAGGAAGGTTAAGTTCGGGTGTAACCGAACATTACATACTCAGTTGAGAGCTATGGTAACCGCTTCCCAAGGCAGTCGGTTCTATGTACCGGAGCGACTAGGGATTTTTCCCGACCAAGGACTGTCATTTCAGTGTGATCCCATTTAATTTGTTTCGTCCCTCCCACAAATTGTCATCCTCCCAGCAGCTCCCTGCAGCAGGACTGCTCCATATTCTCTTACTCCGGGAAGGCATCGAATCCAATCCGGGTCCGTCTCCTGACCCCGGTGCTGAGAAATGGTTTTGCTGCATCTGCCGGAAAAGAATCTTTTTAGGACGGCCATACTCTGTTCAGTGTGTCTCGTGCAAGGGATGGTTGCATCGGACAGGTTGTTCTGGGCTTGATCCCAAAACCCGACGTCCACGTAACTTTTATAAATCTTTTGTGGCTCCTTGCTGTTCACGCCCAAGGGCGTCCCGTAGTCTACGCCTAAGCGCCCCCCCCCCCCCCCCACTACCTTCCAGCAGCCCCGCTGATCAGCAAGCCACAACAAGTACCCGCTGCTGCTCGCGGCCCACGGCGCCAACAACTCAAACAGCTGATACCACTCATAACTACTACCTTCGTAGTAGAGTTGGTAGCAATGCTGAGCATCAGCCTCTGCCCCCGTCTTCTCCCCCCATCTTTTCCGGCAGCAATCGTGCAGGTCAGGGAAACATACTCTTAGTCCCTACCTCCGTTTGCACCATCTGCCAGCACAGAATATATAGGTTTGCGACATCCGCCCAATGCAGCTCCTGCCTTGGGTGGTGCCACTTTCCTAGATGTTCTGGTCTCCGCGACGGTAAGCCCCCAACGGGTTTCATCGCGCCATTTTGCCAGGTCGCAAACCCAAATCATCCGGGTACCCCAATGTTTACCCAAGGACGTCCAGTCCCAGGGCCACAACAGCAGTTGCGTCCTAGCCGTTCACAACCCAGGCGTAGTCACCCGTCACTTACTCCCAGAGTGACGACGTCTCCCCCGTTGCACTTCAGAATTCTGCAGTTAAACCGTAATGGATTAACTGGGAAGATCACGGAGTTAGTCGATTTCATAAAGCGGCACAACATCCGCATTGCTGCGATGCAAGAGACTAAGCTCACAGCAAAATCTGCACTGCAGAACTGTTCTGGGTATAATGTCCACAGAAAAGATCGCGAGAGCGGAAATGGAGGCGGCCTCGCGTTTATCATACACCACTCTGTGCAATATCATATGTTTGATCCCGACATCGGCCGCAGGGACAGTGTGTTAGAACGTCAAGGCTTATCTGTCCGGTCAGGCGATGCAAACCTAGAAATCATCAACATCTACATCCCTCCTGCCACCTGTTGTCCCAGTGGATACCGCCCTAATATCAGGGCCTTACTCACTGGCAACAATCGCATTATCTTAGGCGATTTCAATGCCCATTACGATCTATGGCATTCAAACTTGCGGGCGGACAGTAGGGGTGAGATGTTGGCGGATCAAACAGAAGAAACGACGTTCTGCACAATAAACGGAGACGCCCCTACGCGTATGGTAGGAAGCTGTCACAGCTCGCCAGATATCTCAATCGTGAGCGCAGAACTCGTAAACTGCGTCAACTGGCAGCCGATGGTAACATTGGCATCCGACCACCTGCCCATACTTATTTCGCTCGAGCGTGCCACCGACTTCATCGTCACTGAAAAACGCACTTTCATAAACTTCAAAAAAAGAAAGTGGGAAGAATATAAATCCTTTAGAGACAACCGCTTTGCTGCCCTCCCTATCCCGACTGATGCCCGCCAAGGGGAGGGTGCCTTCCGAAAGGTCATTGAATCCGCCTCGGCACATTTCATTTCCGCCGGGAGAATTCCCGAAATCCGGCCCCACTTCCCGGCGGAGGCCGCAAACTTAGCGAGAGAACGTGACCTTATAAGACAGCTTGATCCAGGCGAAACCCAAATAAGGGATATAAACCAACGCATCAGATTGCTTGTGGATGAACACAAGCGGACGAAATGGGAGGAGCACCTAAGAGGTTCTAACCTCTCTACCGGTGTGGGTAAACTTTGGTCCACCGTAAAGTCCCTATCGAATCCGACTAATCACAAAGACAAAGTTTCCATCGCCTTTGGCGACAAAGTGCTGTCGGACGCGAAAAAATGCGCGAGCGCTTTCTGCCGACAATATATAATGCATCCTACGGTCGACAAAGATAGACGGAGAGCTAATAGACACGCACATAAACACAAATTCAGCGCGTCACCAATCACCATCACCAAATAGCCAAGGTGGTCCCGCTTCTAAAGCCTGGGAAACCAGCTAACATAGGTGAGTCGTATCGTCCGATATCTCTCCTATCGCCAGTGGCAAAGACGCTTGAAGCCATTTTGCTCCCTTATTTCCAAGCAAATTTGCAGATAGCCCCTCATCAGCATGGCTTCAGAAAACTCCATAGCACTACCACCGCGCTAAATGCCATTAGCACCCAGATAAATAGCGGTTTAAATTAATACCCCCACCATAGAACAGTACTCATAGCGCTAGACCTATCAAAAGCTTTTGATACGGTCAACCACGGCTCGTTACTGCAAGACCTGGAAGGGTCTACCCTTCCCCCATGTCTTAAAAGGTGGACCGCAAAATATCTGGGTGGTCGGCAGGCATCGGTGCAATTTAGAAACGAAACATCAAAACCAAGGAGAATTAAACAAGGGGTGCCACAGGGTGGTGTCCTATCCCCACTTTTGTTTAATTCCTACATATCTAAGCTACCTTCACTACCGAAAGGAGTCACAATCGTTTCCTACGCCGATGACTGCACAATAATGGCCACAGGCCCAGGCCCAAAGATCGATGCGCTATGCAATAAAATAAACGGATACCTCCCTGATATCTCCAGTTTTTTCGCCTCGCGAAACCTGGCATTATCACCGACTAAATCTTCCGCGACCTTATTTACAACTGGATGTCCCAAATGTCGACCATTTTGAATATCCACGTCGATGGCACTACGCTACCGACTGTCCTACACCCCAAAATCTTGGGTGTGCCGTTTGATCAGGATCTACATTTTGGTGAGCACGCAGCCGCAATTGTTCCGAGAATTCAGAGCCGTAACAAAATCCTCAAATCCATCGCTGGCAGTACCTGGGGAAAATATAAAGAAACGCTCATGACTACATACAAAGCAATTAGCCAGCCGATTACGTGCTACGCGTCACCCATATGGTCGCCAAGCCTAAAAATCACCCACTGGAAGAAACTACAGGCCTGCAAAAATACTGCTCTCAGAATCGCCACGGACTGTCATCTTATGTCCCCAGAACACCATCTGCATAATGAGGCGAGAATACTCCCCATCAGGGAGAGAAATGAGATGCTGACCAAACAGTTCCTGTTGAATACCCAGAAACCTGGGCATCCCAGCAGACATCTGATTGATGAACCAGCACCGCCTAGGGTCTTAAAGCGTCATCGTGTTAACGGCCGGACGGACATGGCTCAATCACATTTTTTTCGATCCTGATGATTTTGATATATGGAAGTCTATATCTATCTCGATTTCTTTATACCTGTACAACCAACCGTTATACAATCAAACTTAATATACTCTGTGAGCTCTGCTCAACTGAGTATAAAAAGTGCTCTGTGGTTAGTTTTTTGTTGAAAGGGGCGCATCGCAGATCGAGGTTATTTTTATACCTTTCATAAACGTGAAATGGTATATTTACTTTGGTCCGATGTTTGTAACGTTGAGAAATATAGAAGATAGACTCACCATTAAGTATACCGAATTGATGAGGGCGACGAACTGAGTTGATATAGCCATGTCCGTCTGTCTGTCCGTCCGTCTGTCTGTCCGTCCGTCTGTCTGTTTGAATGCAAACTAGTCCCTCAAATTTTGAGATATCTCAATGAAATTTGGCACAAGGATATATTTTTGTATTATATTAGACATTTGTCGGATCCGGTAGGATCGGACCACTATAACATATATCTCCCATACAACCGGTCGTTCCGATAAGACGGTTTTAGTCATTCCTGCCGCAATTTAGAAAATATAAACGTGAAACTCGGTGATATATATTCTAATATATCCTGAAAAAATCACCTTGATCGGAGCTATATATAGTTATAGATATCCCTTACAACCGATCGTTCAGATAGAAAGATTTTTGGCCATTTCTCCCTTAATTTCCAATATAAAAACGTTAAACTTGGTGATATTTATTCTAATATATCATAGAAGATTTCCTGAAAACATCACTTTGATCGGAGCTATATGTATATAGTATATACCTAACCCATACAACCGATCGTTCAGACAAGGGGTTTTTTTTGCCATTTTTTATTTTATATTTATCTTAAAAATCGTTTAGGTATGTATATCTGTTCACTATATTTTTCTTATTTTTACATCCGATTATTTGGAAATTACGAACGGGATTGGCTGGGTGGCCGGCACGAATTTTTATACTCAGTTGAGCAGAGCTCACAGAGTATATTAAGTTTGATTGGATAACGGTTGGTTGTACATATATAAAGGAATCGAGATAGATATAGACTTCCATATATCAAAATAATCAGGATCGAAAAAAAATTTGATTGAGCCATGTCCGTCCGTCCGTCCGTCCGTTAACACGATAACTTGAGTAAAATTTGAGGTATCTTGATGAAATTTGGTATGTAGGTTCCTGAGCACTAATCTCAGATCGCTATTTAAAATGAACGATATCGGACTATAACCCCGACCACTCTTTCGATATCGAAAATTTCGAAGAACCGAAAAAGTGCGATAATTCATTACAAAAGACAGATATAGCGATGAAACTTGGTAGATGTGTTGGATTCATAACGCAGAATAGAAAACTAGTAAAATTTTTGACAATGGGTGTGGCACCGCCCACTTTTAAAAGAAGGTAATTTAAAAATTTTTCAAGCTGTAATTTGGCAGTTGTTGAAGATATCATGATGAAATTTGGCAGGAACGTTACTCCTATTACTATATGTACGCTCAATAAAAATTAGCAAAATTGGGGAAGGACCACGCCCACTTTTAAAAAAAAATTTTTTTAAAGTAAAATTTTAACAAAAAGTTTAATATCTTTACAGTATATAAGTAAATTATGTCAACATTCAACTCCAGTTATGATATGGAGCAACCAAATATAAAAATAAAAGAAATTTTCAAAATGGGTGTGGCTCCGCCCTTTTTCATTTAATTGGTTTAGAATACTTTTAACGCCCTAAGTCGAACAAAAATTAACCAATACTTTTGAAATTTGGTAGGGGCATAGATTTTATGACTTTAACTGTTTTCTGTGAAAATGGGCGAAATCGGTTGAAGCCACGCCCAGTTTTTATACACAGTCAACCGTCTGTCCATCCGCATGGCCGTTAACACGATAACTTGGTCAAAAATCGACATATCTTTACTGAACTTAGTTCACGTACTTACCTGAACTCACTTTATCTTGGTATAAAAAATGAACGAAATCCGACATGACCACGCCCACTTTTTCGATATCGAAAATTACGAAAAACGAAAAAAATGCCATAATTCTATACCAAATACGAAAAAAGGGATGAAACATGGTAAGGTAATTGAAATGTTTTATTGACACGACATATAACTTTACAAAAAACTTTATAAAATGGTTGTAACACCTAACATATTAAGTAGAAGAAAATAAATTAGCGGTATCCAACAGATGATGTTCTGGGTCACCCTGGTCCACATTTTGGTCGATATCTGGAAAACGCCTTCACATATACAACTACCACCACTCCCTTTTAAAACTCTCATTAATACCTTTAATTTGATACCCATATCGTACAAACTCATTCTAGAGTCACCCCTAGTCCACCTTTGTGGCGATATCTCGAAAAGGCGTCCACCTATAGAACTAAGCCCCACGCCCTTTTAAAGTACTCATTAACACCTTTCATTTGATACCCATATCGTACAAACATATTCTAAAGTCACCCCTGGTCCACCTTTATGGCGATATCTCCAAAAGGCGAACACCTATAGAACGAAGGCCCACTCCCTTTTAAAAATACTCATTAGCACCTTTCATTTGATACCCATATCGTACAAACAAAGTCTAGAGTCCACCTTTATTGCGATACCTCGAAAAGGCGTCCACCTATAGAACTAAGGCCCACTCCCTTTTAAAATACTCATTAACTCCTTTCGTTTGATCCCCATATCGTACAAACGCATTCTAGAGTCAACCCTGATCCACTTTTATGGCTATATCCCTAAATGGCGTCCACCTATAGAACTAAGGCCCACTACCTCATAAAATACTCTTTAATGCCTTTCATTTGATACACATGTCATATAAACACATTCCAGGGTTTCCCTCGGTTCATTTTCCTAAATGGTTATTTTCCCTTATGTTGTCACTATAGCTCTCAACTGAGTATGTAATGTTCGGTTACACCCGAACTTAACCTTCCTTACTTGTTTAATTGATATTTGAGTAACTTCGCAATAAGCTACAAGCTTGAAATTTGGAATATAGTTCAGGACCCGATGACAATGCAATAATAAGAAAAAAACTCCGATAAGCGCAAGGATCGAAATATTTCAAAAAATCGTATTGGTGGTCCGATTTGGTTCATATTTGGAGCACATAATACATACATGAATAGAAAGCGACCTATGAAAAAAATCGCATCTAGGTGGCGGAAGGATCGATATATTCAAAAAAATCGTATTTGTGGCCCGATTCGGCTCATATTTGGATCAAATATTATGTACAGTCCAGTAGAAGTGACATCAAAATATTTTGGAGTTCGAGGAGAAACGAGCATACGTGGCGCAGAGCCGAGTAAAGTCTTTGGAAGGATTATGTATTGAGGACTTAGATTGTAACAAATTGTCAGGAAAGATTCCTTGTAATAATGAGTCACTAAATGAACTAAATAGAAGGAGAAATAATTGGAAATTAAATAAAGACTAAAAACTTGAAAATAAAATAATAAAAAAAATTGTTTAAGTTAAACGGTTTTATTGAAAACAATACTTACATTAAGTAGTAATAATACTAAAAGATAGAAAATAATTAGGTAGGTCCTAGGTACTAGTCATCACACCCCTCATCAATCTAGGGCGTTGATCAGACAATTAAATAAAAGCGTTGGTCCCGTCAAATTTCAAATATATAAGACCAACTGAACATTAATTTTATTTATTATTATATTATTATGCTACGCCTCATATTTTTAGAAATTTTACGCGTCGAACGCTTTTATTTAATTGTTTGATCAAAGCCCTAGATTGATGAGGAGTGTGATGACTAGTACCTAGGACCTACCTAATTATTTTCTAGCTTTTGGTATTATTATTACTGCATGTAAGTATTGTTTTCAATAAAACCGTTTAACTTAAACATTTTTTTTAGTTATTTTATTCAAGGTTAATAACAATATAATAGTTCACGTAAGGTAATTGGAAACCAACTTCTAGTTAACTTGAAGTTAGCTTAATTTCCTGCTGGGATGTTATTTATACAGTTGTGAAGCAAAGCGGAAACTTAAACTTGAACTTCATTTTTTATCGTCAAATAAAGCAGCTTAGAATCGGAGCTTCAACAAGTTGTATCTATAGACATTGTGTGTGATCACCGATTCCATCTCATATTTGAGCATTTCTTAAGTTCACTCCAGCTGTCAAAAAATAATTATTCACTGGTCTTATGATACTCTATTTAATAGGTTACATAGATCTGTTTTACCGAAGAATTAAAGCATATAAGGGCTAACTCAAATAAAATCGTTAGCACTACAACAGGCTAGCACCCATGCTTATCCTATCTATATTTGGAAAAGATTGGCAAATTGAAAACACTCCCCAAAACAACAACGCGAACAACGTGTTATCCTCTATTTTTCCCCAACGCAATAGCGGTCCACACTTTGCGCTGCTTCAAAAAGTTGAAAATATTGCCTAATATATTTAATTTTCATTCCTTTAAGACCACATTACATGTTAATCGGAGTCAGCTTCTTTCTGAGCATTTCTCGTCAGCTCCTTACTAGAGGGAGCTCTGCACGCCAGCCTTTTATTTTTAAGTATAACTGCACATTTCAGTTACAACTAGCGCAAGTTAGCATAACGAGGAAGGGACTGCCGCGATTTGTTGAGCGCCCAAAACCATTTACTTAAAGAGCTAAGCGCCTATTAATAAGTTGGTGTTGAGGTATGTAAGGGCTAAGCTTCGAGAAACCAATTATACCTCATCATGCACTTTGCAGTAGAATAATAGAATACCTACGAAGGAGCTAATCTTAAAGAGCTTTATACATTATTCCAAACAGCCATCAGTATTGCGTGCTTCGCCGTCTCACACATCTGTACACTTCTAAGCTAGTAGATAACTGCATTGGAGTACACAACTATCTGATAGCGAAAAAGAAGGAAGGGATGGTTTATCGGGCACATGAATCATCATCACCATCATTAATTGGCGCTTAACCACCCAAGCGATTTTGGCCGTTTTGTAACACGTTCAGCCAGATGGTTCCAAAGTAGTGAAAGGAGTAGGGTCGACGGTATACTGTGCTGATCCGGAAATAAACAGATCCTACAAGCTGCCAGATACCTATAGCATTTTCCAAGCGGAAGTATTATCCGTAGAAACTCTGGAAGAGAATAGCTTAAACTGCAACCGTGTTAACTTTTATATTGACTGCCAAGCAGTAACTAAGGCAATAATCTCGCATAGCACAGCATCTAAAAGTGTGTTAGAGTGTAAGTAGTTTCTGGAAAGAATCGGGACAGGGAGAAGCATACATCTATATTGGTTCCCAGGGCATATGGGAATAGATGGGAATGAAAAAGCAGATGAACTTCCTAAAAAGGGCGTATCCTTTGAAGAGATCTCTGTAGACGTTCCAATTACATTGGGCGAGATTAAGAGAAGGCGAGAGGGGCACATGTTCGACCAAGCGGGAAAGGCGTGAGTTCAAGAGCGGTGTTGTAAAATGTCGAAGATGTGTAGGTCTTACAAACTTAGACTAACAAATTTGCTTCTATAATTAAAAAGATAGGACTGTAGACTCATGACTGATATTCTGACTCGACACTGCCATCTGGCGTCACACGCCTTTAAATTAGGCTTGGTCAGTGATAGCAGATGTAGGAAGTTCGGGTTGCAGGAAGAAACGATCGAGCACGTTTTGCGCTCGTGCACTGCGCCTGCCAGGCTAAGAAATACAGCTGTTAGGAGTCACACAGCTGTCAGATCTAGAAACAGCAAGTGGCTTAAGTCCTAGAAAGCTTCCAATATTTGCCAAGAGGATAGAGTTATTTTATAACATAGGTCCTTTTTGATAGGGTTTTTCAGTTTGGTAGCTAAAATAAACTTCTGGTAACACTACGGACTCATTCAATATACGTGAGGTTGTCATGGACCGGTCAGTTTCACCTAACCTAACCTAAGTATAATGCATTCTGAAATTTAGCAGCTCTAATTTTTTGCGCAATAATTTCATTAGTGTAGATAAAGGTATGCACTTACCAGTCCATATAAAGTTTAAGTGCATATGTATATACATATAAAAAGAAAAAAACTAATGAAGGCTAAGTTCGGGTGTAACCAAACATTACATATTTAGCTGCCAATATACAGCTTGCTAAACTTTTAAATTAGCTTCTTTTAAAAGGGGGCGGTGCCACGCCTATTGTCCAAAATTTTACTAATTTTCTATTCTGCGTCATAAGGTCAACCCACCTACCAAGTTTAATCACTTTATCCGTCTTTGGTAAAGAATTATCGCACTTTTTCAGTTTTTCGAAATTTTCGATATCGAAAAAGTGGGCGTCGTTGTAGTCCCATTTCGTTCATTTTAAATAGCGATCTGAGATGAGTGCTCAGCAACTTACATACCAAATTTCATTGAGATGCCTCAAAAATTACTCAAGTTATCGTGTTATGGAGAGGCGGACGGACGGATATGGCTAAATGAATTCCTTTTTTCGCCCACATCATTTTGATATATAGAAGTCTATATCTATCTCCATTAGTTTTTGCCGTTACGAGGTACTGTTATGCGAAAAAAATTAATATGAGTACAAACAAGTAAGGAAGGCCAAGTTCGGGTGTAACCGAACATTACATACTCAGCTGAGAACTATGGAGACAAAATAAGGGAAAATAACCTTGTAGGAAAATGAACCTAGGGTAACCCTGGAATGTGTTTGTATGACATGTGTATCAAATATAAGGTATTAAGGAGTATTTTAAGAGGCAGTAGACTATAGTTCTATGGGTGGACGCCATTTAGGGATATCGCCTTAAAGGTGGACCAGGGCTGACTCTAGAATTTGTTTGTACGATATGGGTATCAAATGAAGGGTGTTAATGAGTATTTTAAAAGGGCGTGGGCCTTAGTTCTATAGGTGGACGCCTTTTCGAGAGTGGGCGTGGTTATAGTCCGATATCGTTCATTTTAAATAGCGATCCGAGATGAGTGCCCAGGAACCTACGTACCAATTTTCATCAAGATACCTCAAAATTTACTCAAGTTATCGTGTTAACGGACGGACGGACATGGCTCAATCAAATTTTTTTTCAATACTGATGATTTTGATATATGGAAGTCGATATCTATCTCGATTCCTTTATATATGTACAACCAACCGTTATCCAATCAAAGTTAATATACTCTGTGAGCTCTGCTCAATTGAGTATAAAAATACAGTTAATGTTTAAAGAAGGGTTTTTATAGATTAACAAATTCTGATTTACATCTTGTTATATATTGTGGTAATAGACCATTGGTATTACGAGATCCATCTAACATCTTTTTTGCAGTCGGTTACCCCAAGGTTCACACTTCGTTTTTAACATTTTCATATATTATGACATTTTGAAAAGGCCGGTTATTTTTGTCATATACACGTGATAAGGCATTATTTAAAAAATAATATCTATAAATATTTAAAACAAATTTTTTTTTTACTAATCAACATTTATGTAATTCTTTTTTTTTTAAAGAAACACAATTTGATTTGTGGTTTTAATTTAGAAATAATTTGCAAATTTTCTAGTATAGATTTGTTCATTAACTCCTCGTTATCTGCACAATACGTCCATTGCGCCTCCTCACAACAGTTCCGGTTCCAGCAGCAACACCAGCTCCACCAACACCATTGGCAACGCCATTTGGATTTGGACAGACACAATTGCAGGTAGGATTTGCCGCAGGCAAAAAGAAAGCCTTGGTCTGTTCTGCCACGAGGGCAATATATAATAAACAGAAAATTGCAAACAACTTCATTCTATTAATCAAGTGCGTAGATTATCACTTCTACTGCTCTCGACAGACTTTCTATTCAGTTCTATTCTCTAAAATGTTGGGTCTTTTTATATCAGATAATAACCCAAATATTTACCAAAAACATGAGCTAAACAATTTTAAAAAATACATAGCAAATAATAGAAATTTGCAAAATAAATATGCGAGTCTTTTAGTTGTGAGATATGTTATTCATACATGAATTCGCATGCAACTGTTCAAATTTATTAATTTTCGTATGCGCATTAGAGTGGTTCCAAAAAAATCAGTTTTTTGTTTCTGAAAATATTTGTTCCTAAACACTCCTAAACTGCTTACCAAATAAAGGCTTCTCATACTAATGAATTTATTTCATACATTTAACTACCAGTTTCAGATTCGTGCCATCTCCAGAGTTCAATTTCGCTCCTCATGATCGTATTTAGTTGTAATCTTTTATAGTCCCTCATTTTACTGAACTGTACAGAACTCTTCGTTAATGGCTGAGTACGTTTCTGTTATATGTGATATCTCTCCGGGGCCACCCGGAAAGTAAGCATCTATAAGGATGTACATGGTTTCAGCTGCTTATCGTGCACATGTTCCTTCAGTACGCTTGACAATGGTCCTATTTGAATGATTTTTGGCTGGAGTCTTTCCAATCCTTGCTGTGTCCTTCGTGCACTCGATAGATTCGCAATGTTCTCAGCGAGATTTTAGTTTTGCACTGAGCTTTCCTGTATTTCCTAAGGTCCCTAATAGAGGTCTTATACGCTATAAGGTAGGGGCACGTTAGTCATGCATACTGCAACGGGAAACAATTCCAGAAAGAAGAGTTTAAAACTGCCCAGCGCACTATGGAATACCTGCAGATGCAATTTGGCTGGCGGCAAATAGCTGCCAGGAAATTATGTTGCACATGTACAACAAATGTCTTAAAGAAATATCTTTCCCCACCATATGGAAGACAGTTCTCATTCCTAAAGGGAAATGAGACCCCTATTTTCCATTGTCTTAGCAAATGTGCATATTGGATACTGCAAGAAAATTGCTGGAGAGTCTCCTGATGCAACGCCTTACGATAGCATTAGAGGAAGAGGAAGGACTGTATCGCCCACAGCATGGTTTTCGGAGAGGGCACTCCCATCGTTGTGGAGTGCTGTAAAACATTTTTGTACAAGTTCAAAGAAAGTAATTGCATCCGTACGACATTCTGCAGCATCAACACCAAATAAATTGAGACTGTGGTTTGCAGAAGGCGAGTTATCAGCATTCGAGGTTTTGTCGAGAATGTGACAAAGTGCTCCGTTGTAAGCTCCTTTCATATTGGCGCCGTTATCGTATCCTTGTGCACGACAATCTTATAATGGGATTTCATGTTTACCTAGAGTATGACAAATTAGATCAGCGATTTTTTGACTATTTTTTGGTTTCAATTCACGAAAGCCAAAACTCGTTCTTGAATTGTAAAGTTTGTTGCGTTCGAATTGAAATGGAGTTAGCGCAAAATGACCGTAATCAACGCGACTAGCATCAGGCATAGAATCCACGATAATAGCAAAATACTTGGCTTTATTGCCTTGATCTTATATAGTTTCCCTGCCGTGTTTTGTACAAATTTCTATAAACTTGTTCTGAATGTCTGGGGAAAGATAGTGAACTTGTAAACGTTTGTGCTGCTGTTCTGAAATCCTAACTTACTCCATATGATCTCTAAGTATCGGATCATAATGGTTTATGAGATCTGAGATGCCCAAAAAATTTCCATTGTTTCGTTCACCAAGATATATACTTTCGCCTTTGAAAACTAGGCCTCTTCCACCCAAAAATAAAATAGTGTCCAAAAATCTATATAAAATTTCTTTTCACTTTTGAGTTTCAATGATTAGCTGTTCATTGCTAAGTGTATCAATTGTAGCCTCCTTTTGAATTAGATTTTCTAAAGATCGCCATTGAGTATAACATTTAATGTGATCTTGAGTATTTTCGTGTGCTGGCAGTTTATCGTATAGCTTCTTCCATACCTGGAATTTCGAATACCTGCACAACAAATTTTAGATCGATTTAAAGTATTGGTGCTTAACAGAAGACATGGTAGACGATAAAAAGCATTGCTACTGGCACTCCACACTAGATATATACGCCGCCGATAAACGCCGCCGCCGCCCCCGATTTTAGTCGTTTTTCGCACGCCGCCGCCGAATGTCAAAAATATTGGTGCGGCGGCGGCGGCGTCCGGCGCGTTACTATATTTTCTACTCGTTTAGACTGTTTATGCCATTTATTGTTCATGTCACAAATAGATCGGCTATGGTCGAAAGTGGTATCAACGTATGCGCATCACTGCCACTTATAAGAAACTAATACTGAAATTTAACTCCTTCTAACTGTTCATAAGTTATTAAAAATACCAAGGAGCCACAAATTATTTAAAGAAATTGTGTTCGCCGCCCACACCATCGCCGCCGGTATATAATAGAGCCTACGCCGCCGCCGCCGATAAAGTGATTGGCGTAAACCTCTACTCCACACCAGCCAGTCACGCTCCACTTTCTCTCCATTTGGCAAGATTCTGTTTAACAACGAGGTAGGAAATGCCTCGTCATGACAATCACGTGGATAAAGAACAGGACACTTTTGATGACCTCGACGAATTATTTCGTTGACTTCTTCAGATCGCAAAAACTCACTATTCACGGTACCGATATCGAAGTCGTTTAAATAATCTGGACTTGTGATACAGAATTGGTGGTATTTTTGGAAGACTTTTTGAAGATGAACCGTCATCAGTGTCACCTTGAAAACTATACGATTTCGGATTCATTTAAACGTACATTTTTGCTTGATGTTTTCATTGTCTCCTCACTGTTCGAACCCCAGGCAAAAAATCATTATCAATATTCGTTGCTTTTGACATTCGGCTTAAAATTTGCACATGGAACAACTAAAGACTCTCCTGAATTAAAAAAAAAATGTCTTAGTACCTCTAAATCGCGGGCTTCTGAGAAACCCCGTGCCCGGGGGGAATCCCCCATTCCTCCTCCCTCTCGTCGGGCCTGATTCTGGGTCCAGATAAGCTCGTGTACCAAATTTTGTGAAGATATCTCAATATTTACTCAAGTTATCTTGTTAACGGACAGACGGACGGACGGACGGACATGGCTCGATTAAATTTTGTTTCCATTCTGATGATTTTTATGTATGGAAGTCTATATCTATCTCGATTCCTTTATACCTGTACAACCAACCGTTATCCAATCAAAGTTAATATACTCTGTATGCAAAGCACGCTGGGTATAATAAAGTAGTTTCGTATAGGTATAAGCGCAATATAAAGCTTTATAGCTTTACAGCGTCCGCAATCCAATTGTCTACCTCACCTACCCGAGGGTAATCCTGTTACAAATATGAATATATCACGCAAATATTTAGCAGACGAGGCTCTGGCGACCGTCAGTTTCTCATGGAGGAAAGGTCAAGATGATTCAATGTGGTCATACTAAATCCTTCCCAGAGTGTCAGACTTTACCCTTAATGACGCTTTTTATCCAGACGTGTCGGATCTATGTTCGGCAAAGGAACATCAACATGGATAACACTGCCCGAAACTTTCCGCGAACAAAATGCAATAGATCGTAGACCGTCGGAAATCAATTCCTCCTTCGCAGTCTTCAGCAGTGCAAGTAATGAATCAGTTTGTACTCTACGCAGTAAGCATTAGGCGTGAATTCGCACTACCTGCTACTAAGCTCTGCTAGAGTTATACAGCTCAGGTCTATAATAAACCAATAACCTTGTTGTTTTTTTAACATATTAAAATAAAAAAAAAAAACAAATTTCAATAAAAAATTTAATATTTTTTTTTGGTCAATCTTGAAAATGCCTTACTTTCTGATTTTTAATCATGGTTAGACGACATTTGTCGAAGGTGGAAGTTGTCCGCTTAGTGGGTCTTATTGACTAAGGTTACACTCGACATGCCGTCGACATTAAAGGGTTCTTTTCCATTTGAAGATCGACATCTCGGCGATAATAGGAAGTATAACACTGTATCAGAGCTAAACTTACAAAGTATCCGATCCTTATATTGGTTAAGCAACAAACAAATTTTCCACGCCTGTAGATAAAAAAAAAACTAAAAAAAATTTAAAACTTTTTTGTTGCTGGTTTCTCCCAGATTATACAAAAACTTTAGACGTAATAAAATTTCAAGGGTCTAATCGGAAAACTAGACAATTGAAGTTACCGCGCGTTGAATATTGCATAAAAATTTTAAATATTTTTTGCTCCCTTCAATTTTCTCAGTACTGTATAATTTTGAAAAAAATAGATACTGATAAATAAAGTGTCATTCTTCATCGAGATTAATCGGCGCTCTATCCTGCTAAGCGTTTACTGCCGACAATTTGAAGCAGCAAAGGAGGTAATTCTTCCTTCACATACGACTTCAGTGGAGGTCTCCTTCTTCTTCAGCTTCTAAATAAAACAATACCATAAGATAGGCCTGAACTACGATGCTTTTGGGCTATATTTCGTCTTTCATAGGCCGCAGTGGTGTGGTGGTAGCATACCACACTGAAGATCCTGGGTTCACTCCCCGGGCAAAACAACATCAGAAAGTGATTTGGCAAACACTCCGAGCTTATTTCTACCATGAAAAGCTTCTAAGTGAAAACTCATCTGCCTTGCTGTTGCCGTTCGGAGTCGTCATAAAACATGTAGGTTCCGTCCCGCCAATTTGTAGAAAAAATTAAAAGGAACACGACCCAAAATGGAAGAGAAGCTTGGCCTAAAATTCCTTCGGAGATAATCGCGCTTTAAATTTTATTTTTTTATTTTCATATATACTTACAGCTCATACATGGTGGCCGCCGTGTTTTGGTGGTAGCGTGCTCCGCCTACGACACCGAAGGGTCTGGGTTCAGTTCCCGAACAAAGCAACATCTAATAAAAACAAGTAATGAAGTTTAATTCGGGTGAAACCGAACATTACATACCCAGCTGTACACTCGAAAATCTGTTGTTGTTTAGAATTGGCTGAAAGCTTTTCTTCTTTTTCTAGCTTACGAAAGACGTTTTTAAAAATTTTTTCAAATTTTTTCATCCAACTCAAAAAAAGTTATGAATTTAAAAAAACACCGTTTTTGTTTTCAAAATGCTATAACTTTTTCAAAAATTTACCGTTTGGGATCTTTTTTTTTAATTTTTTTAAATGTACTTTTCGGAAAAAATACAAAATAATTTTTAAAGCTTTTTTTTTTATATGTATTTAATTAGCGAGCTTTGCTCATATTGCTTTATACAATGGTTTTTGTAATTGATATTAGAGAAAAATTGTAAGTTTACAAACGGCGATGGTTGCTAGGACATGTTTCTGAATTTCACTTCTTCATCAGCTAGCTTTTCGGGAGCTGAGCGTTGAACTCGAATCTCCAACATTCATATCAGTGCAAGCCTTTAGCTGCTAATCCATATGAATGTCCCGTTGTTCGCTGTACAATTGGTCTCTAAGAGTTGCCTTTTTGTTTATATTCCTTTTGATCACCATGTAGGCACATACACTCTGTATGTAGTTTATTCCTAATGGTGTGGATATGATTTTTAGGCGCGCAAAATATCAACCCGTCCATCGCCAACGCTTTATTTCATGTAACCTCTACGTGTATAAATCTATAATTTTTCCAGTTTAGAGGAGTTTTCTACGAACAAACAGAGGACTTACCAATGGGTTTAAGCATAAGTCCGTTTCTGTGCAATTTGTTCATGAACAGTTTTGAAGAACAACTTTTTCAAAGCTCTCTGTTCACATGCTTCTATTGCAGATACGTTGACGATTGCTTTATTATCATGGAGAGGGAAAAAATCAAGAAACCCTGACTCTATTCAATTCAAAAAATAATGCAATACATTTCACATATGAATATGAATCCAATAATGAGCTACCGTTTTTGGACCTAAAAATAAAAGGCGATATCGAAGGAAATATATCGGAAGCCCACCTCGACTGCTCGATTTATTCCGATTGAGTGCAATCATCACTTTTCCCACAAATTAGCCGCTTTCAATTCCATGATTCGGCATACAAAAAAGAAAAGGAAAAAACCGTGAGCATCACGAAAACAAATGGTTATAAACTTTATAGGCAAGTAAATGTAATGTTGGCCCCAAAAACAACAACAAAGTTAAAATCACTATTGAAAACAAGGAAGGACAGATGTGAAAATTTGGACAAGCCGGGCGTATATTCAATAACGTGCTCGCAGAAAAACCACGATGGGAATACATGCGGCGCAAAGTACATTGGTCAGTCGTGCCGCACTGTTCGGTTAAATGAGCATTTAAAATATATAAAGAATATTGACCCGAGAAGTGGATTCACTGTACATGCTTTATCGAATAGGCACCCAATAAGCGAAGACGATTGCCTTACTTTAAAAATTTACAACAAGTTTAATAAAATTAAAAAAGATTTAAGTTTTCTTATTAAAAATGTTTTATACTTAGTTGCTACACTTCATGTATGGATACATATTTCCAGTACATATGTATACTTTATTAGCTGCTGGTTCTTCTTCTTACAACACGTCCATTTCCTGTGGCTACTAAAGTGCCGGCACCAGCACCAACACCTGCAGCACCTGCGACCCCATTAGCAGCATTGACACCGGCAGCACCATTTGGACAAACACAATTGCAGGTTGAAGGATTGGCTGCGGGAAAAAAGAGAGCCTTCGCCTGATGAGCCAAAAGGGCAATAAAAAATAAACTGAAAACGGCAAAGAACTTCATTTTTTTTTTTAAGAATATATTATATTCACTTTAATTGCGCTCGCCAAACTGAACTACTTGCGAAAATTATATGCCTATTTATAGTGAAATTTTAAAATACATAAACAACTTTAGCAACGCTACAATGAAGAAATGCAAACAAAAAATTTTGCAATACAAACTTGGATTTTGTTCATGGCTTTCCAAATTTGACAACATTTGTTCAAGTATTTAAATGCCTTTCATATTTATTGCAAATACGCGGAAATATCTCAAGCTATTTAGTATATGGTAGTGGCTGCCGCAGTGTGGCGGTAGCGTGCACCCCCACCACACCAAAGGTCCTGTGTTCAGAACGGGAAGAACAACATCAAAACCTTAAGAAACAAATTGTTTCATTAAGAAAAAAACAAAAATGTCGTCGCTCGGCTTCTTAGCAAAAATTCATCTGCTTACAGATATCGTTTGGATTCGGCATAAAATATGTAGAACCTGTCCCATCTATTTGTAGGAAAAATGTAAATGCTGGGCCTAAAACTCTCCGAAGATACATTTTATTTCGTGTATTATATCGCCTTTATGCAAAACACATAACTTCGGTCCGGAGGTTGCCAATTTAAAAACTGCGTTAGGACCACTGATTGTTGATATAGCTTTTTAAACTGAAAACCAAGTTCATCGCAATTGCATAATAAACTGGGTTTGAATTTATCTTAATATATAAAAAACACGTGTCACAACATTTTTGGGCGCGATGGACTCCTAAACTACTGAACCGATTTTGAATTTGTTTTGCACTCCATGTGTAGTTTGATCTAGCTTGAGAGATAGGATAGGTTATATCTCAGTTTATAGTCGCAATATTATTTTATTGCAATTTTTTTTATTTGTTTATACGTAATAATAAAATGTTACGTATACGCAGTGGCACTCATATTTTCAGGTGGTGCGGATATACTTCCGTGTAATTGCTTAGTGTTTAATTAAACAACCTGCTTATCAATAAAAAATATTATAGCGAATGATATCAAGTATAGCACATCACCAGGCCCGCCGAGAGGGTGGGGGTTTCATAAGGGGCCCGCGATTTAGAGGTATTCTGACATTTTTTTTAATTCAGGAGAGTCTTTAGTTTTGTAAAGGGTAATTTTCATACCCCTGACTAGGTGACTAGGGTCTCGAGATATAGGCCAAAACATGGGCCAGTGAATGCCTAGACAGTGTTTATACAATATGGATATCAAATGAAAGCTGTTGATGAGTGTTTTAGTACAGAGTAATATATTATCCAGAGACGAACTGGGACTGGGATTAGGACTATGACTGGGACTTAGACTCGTAGTGGTACTGGGACTGGGACTGGAATAAAATACATAACACCCTCTGGGACAGGCAATAAGGGAAGCAGAAAAATGAGAAGAAATTGAGAGAAGAGAAAAGAGAGAAGGAGATTGAGAAAGAGATAGAATGAGACGAAGATGGAGATAGATGAAGCGAAAAAGACGGAGGGAGGAGTGAATAAAAGGATTAGGAAAAAGTGAAGAACGGGGCAGGGCAGAGTCAGACGGAAAAAGCTTATTAAAATGTATGCAGATAGGCCAAATTTAAGCCAGAACAACGTCTGCCGGGTCTTCTAATATACATATATATTGTAGGCGAAAGTGCAAATCTCCCGTCGAACTATGATAGTGTCAGAGGTTTGAGGTATTTTTTGGATTGTGGGGTAGCACACTGCTCTCAAGTGGGCCAATAAAACCAGGCTTATCCTGTTCATATATCCACACCCCGCGGGACCGTCGTTGAGTTTAACGTCACTAGTATCTACTATCTGTTTGTCAGCATTATTTTCCATTCCTTTTCTTTCCGCCCGTTGTCCTTTGTTTTATTTTATTTTGTTTTTTTTTTTTTTATCCAGTTTAAAAATTCTCATAACTTTCTGGGGTGTAAAATTTTATTATACCCAGTTGAGCAGAGCTCACAGAGTATATTAAGTTTGATTGGATAACGGTTGGTTGTACATATATAAAGGAATCGAGATAGATATAGACTTCCATATATCAAAATAATCAGGATCCAGAAAAAATTTGATTGAGCCATGTCCGTCCGTCCGTCCGTCCGTTAACACGATAACTTGAGTAAATTTTGAGGTATCTTGATGAAATTTGGTATGTAGGTTCCTGAGCACTCATCTCAGATCGCTATTTAAAATGAACGATATCGGACTATAACCACGCCCACTTTTTCGATATCGAAAATTTCTAAAAACCGAAAAAATGCGATAATTCATTGCCAAAGGCGGCTAAAGCGATGAAGCTTGGTAGATGGGTTGACGTTATGACGCAGAATAGAAAATTAGTAAGATTTTGGACAATGGGCGTGGCACCGCCCACTTTTACAAGAAGGTAATTTAAAAGTTTTGCAAGCTGTAATTTGGCAGTCGTTGAAGATATCATGATGAAATTTGGCAGGAACGTTACTACTATTACTATATATGTGCTAAATAAAAATTAGCAAAATTGGATGAAGAACACGCCCACTTTTTAAAAAAAATTTTTTTTAAATTCAAATTTTAACAAAAAATTTAATATCTTTACTGTATATAAGTAAATTAAGTCAAAATTCAACTCCAGTAATGATATGATGCAACAAAATACAAAAATAAAAGAAAATTTCAAAATGGGCGTGGCTCCGCCCATTTTCATTTAGTGTGTCTAGAATACTTTTAATGCCATAAGTCGAACAAACATTTACCAATCCTTTTGAAATTTGGTATGAGCATAGATTCTATGACGATAACTGTTCTCTGTGAAAATGGGCGAAATCGGTGGAAGCCACGCCCAGTTTTTATACACAGTCCACCGTCTGTCCTTCCGCTCGGCCGTTAACACAATAACTTGAGCAAAAACCGATATATCTTTACTAAACTTAGCCCACGTACTTATCTGAACTCACTTTATCTTGGTATAAAAAATCGCCGAAATCCGACCATAACCACGCCCACTTTATCGATATCGAAAATTACGAAAAATTAAAAAAATGCCATAATTCTATACCAAATACGAAAAAAGGGATGAAACATGGTAACTGGATTGGTTTATTGACGCAAAATATAACTTTGGAAAAAACTTTGTAAAATGGGTGTGACACCTACCATATTAAGTAGAAGAAAATGAAAAAGTTCTACAAGGCGAAATCAACAGCCCTTGGAATCTTGGCAGGAATACTGTTAGTGTTATTGAATATATAAATAAATTAGCAGTACCCGACAGATGATTTTCTGGATCACCTGATCCACATTTGGTCGATATCGCGAGAGCGCCTTTACATATACATCTAAGGGCCACTCGCTTTTAAAACCCTCATCAATACCTTTAATTTGATATCCATATCGTACAAACACATTCTAGAGTCAACCCTGGTCCACCC
The DNA here is from genome assembly GCF_040869045.1 of Eurosta solidaginis. NCBI lineage: Eukaryota > Metazoa > Arthropoda > Insecta > Diptera > Tephritidae > Eurosta > Eurosta solidaginis. Next base: position 229,895,784 of record NC_090322.1, on the reverse strand, counting down.
TAATGGCGATATCTCGAAAAGGCGTGCACCTATAGACCTAATGCCCACTCCCTCTTAAAATGCTCAGTAACACCTTTCGTTTGATACCCATATCGTAAAAACATACTAGAGTCACCCCTGGCCCACCCTAATGGCGATATCTCGAAAAGGCGTCCACCTATAGACCTAATGTCCACTCCCTCTTAAAATGCTCAGTAACACCTTTCCTTTGATACCCATATCGTACAAACATTCTAGAGTCACCCCTGGCCCACCCTAATGGCGATATCTCGAAAAGGCGTCCACCTATAGACCTAATGCCCACTCCCTCTTAAAATGCTCAGTAACACCTTTCGTTTGATACCCATATCGTACAAACATTCTAGAGTCACCCCTGGCCCACCCTAATGGCGATATCTCGAAAAGGCGTCCACCTATAGACCTAATGCCCACTCCCTCTTAAAATGCTCAGTAACACCTTTCGTTTGATAGCCATATCGTACAAACATTCTAGAGTCACCCTTGGTCAACCTTTATGGCGATATCTCGAAAAGGCGTCCACCTATAGAACTGAGGATTACTCCCTTTTAAAATACTCATTACCACCTTTCATTTGATACCCATATCGTACAAACACATTCTAGAGTCACCCTGGCCCACCCTAATGGCGATATCTCGAAAAGGCGTCCACCTATAGACCTAATGCCCACTTTCTCTTAAAATGCTCAGTAACACCTTTCGTTTGATACCCATATCGTACAAACATTCTAGAGTCACCCCTGGCCCACCCTAATGGCGATATCTCGAAAAGGCGTCCACCTATAGACCTAGTGCCCACTCCTTCTTAAAATGCTCAGTAACACCTTTCGTTTGATACCCATATCGTAAAAACATTCTAGAGTCACCCTTGGTCCACCTTTATGGCGATATCTCGAAAAGGCGTCCACCTATAGAACTAAGGATTGCTCCCTTTTAAAATACTCATTACCACCTTTCATTTGATACCCATATCGTACAAACACATTCCAGAGTCACCCCTGGCCCACCCTAATGGCGATATCTCGAAAAGGCGTCCACCTATGGACCTAATGCCCACTCCCTCTTAAAATGCTCAGTAACACCTTTCGTTTGATACCCATATCGTACAAACACATTCTAGAGTCACCCCTGGCCCACCCTAATGGCGACATTTCGAAAAGGCGTCCACCTATAGACCTAATGCCCACTCCCTCTTAAAACGCTCAGTAACACCTTTCATTTGATTCCCATATCGTACAACTAGAGACACTCCTGGTTCACTTTATGGCGATATCTCGAAACGGCGTCCACCTAGGGATCACTCCCTTTCAAAATACTCATTAACAGCTTTCATTTGATACCCATATCGTACAAACATATTCTAGAGTCACCCCTGGTCCACCTTTATGGCGATTTCTCGAAAAGGCGTTCACCTATAGAACTAAAGCCCATTACCTTTTAAAATACTCATTATCACCTTTCATTTGATACCCATATCGTACAGACACATTCTAGAGTCAGCCCTGGTCCACCTTTATGGCGATATCCCTAAATGGCGTCCATCCATAGAACTATGGCCTACTCTCTCTTAAAATACTCTTTAATACCTTCCATTTGATACACATGCCATACAACCACATTCCAGGGTTTACCCTAGGTTCATTTTCCTACATGGTGATTTTCCTTATTTTGTCTCCATAGCTCTCAACTGAGTATGTAATGTTCGGTTACACCCGAACTTAGCCTTCCTTACTTGTTTATTTTATTTTTGCAAAATATGGCCCATACGCCACACTAAACAGATTAAGCATCAAATCCATCAATCCATTCCACTCCATTATACTCAAGTTCTGCTAAAATATAGCTTTATCTGAACTAAACTTTCATATATAGCTTTAAATCAAAAGCTTTATGCGCTGTTAATTCTAAATTAAGAATCTTAATAGAACCAAAAGCTTTATCCATCTATCGTATGCAACTGTTAACCGATGTAAGCACCGAACTGAAGATACCGAGCATGGTTCAACTATATGGTTGGCTCATCTGTAAAGCAACAAATCATTGTGAAAATCTGCGTGTTGGGGTTGGTGCGAATGGAATGAAATGAAAACATAAAACATAGCAGTTTTTGTGTGTGGTAAGAAAATGTTGTCAATGTGTTGGTTTCGTTTTAAGTTTGCCATCTTTTTTGACAATCCCATCGACCATGCAATGATAAAAATTAAATCAGCTGATGAGATGAGCCAACCATATAATTGAACCATGTTACCGAGCGAACCATTTTTCTCATTGCTAACCATTTTTTTAACCAGTGATGCCAGATAGCCTCTGTGATATAATTAAATTTAGAAATTCGAAAAAATTTCCTCACTTACCCACATTTTCAAAATTTCTTTAAATTTTTAAGAGATACGAAAAATTCTGGAACGAAGTTTGAAAGATTTATACTGCTTTCTATGAGAAATATATTAAAATTAAAACAAAATGTTTGTATATTTGGTCAAAAATGAATGGGTTATAAATAAAAAAAAAAGTTACAAATTGGCCGGACGGGACCTACATGTTTTATGCCGACTCCGAACGGCATCTGCAAAGCAGATGAGTTTTCACTGAGAGCTTTTCATAGCAGAAATACACCCGGAGCGCTTGCCAAACACTGCCGAGGGGCGACCCCGCTTAGAAAAATTTTCTTCTAATTGAAAAACTTTATTTCTAAAATTTTGATGTTGCTTTGCCCGGGGTGTGAAGCCAGGGCATACGGTGTGGTAGGCGGAGCACGCTACCATCACACCACGGTGGCCGGGTGATAAATACAATCACAAAAAAACACTTACCTTAAATTAAGAAAACAATTCCTAAAAACATGTCCTTAAATTGTATACAATTTCAATTTATTGAGAAATTATTTCTAACTAATGTATTAAACTACCCCGTAGTTGGTAGTTGTAGCAGTGGTAGGATACCCAATATGACAAGCACTTTCTCATCACCCTATTACCGTGCCTATTATCAAGCAACTTCGGTGGATATTTCTCAAGGCATTTAGTTTACAATGTGGACGATGTTGAGAAAAAGTGTGCCCCAAAGTAGGCACTGTGTGGCAGGACGCCCTTGCTGTAAGGGCAAGGGTGTGATATTTATCAAGGTTTTTAATTTGCCACGTGCGGTAGGAAGCCACTTCAAATTAGATGCCAATATTAAAAGGCCATATGAAGTGTATAGGCAGCGGTTGCCAATGCTACTAAGGGTGTAAGGATTCCCATGCCTGGTGGCAGACCCGCAGAAGTACAAGGTTTTCGTTAATTTGATAGATTTTTATAAAATTTTTTTTTTTTCAATTTCCTCACACGAATGAGTTTGCTCAGTGAATAAAAGCACTCGATTGTTAAGTTGAGCACCTCGACTAGAAATCCATGACCATGACAGTTACACAATTTTATTTTTAAATTTTTTAAAACAGTTTTCTCAATTTTTAAGAAAATTTTTCCTATAACCAAGGAAGAAAATTTAGGCAGTTCACTAGGTCTTCTATTCCCCCATGTGCTTTGCTCCAATAAAATTTTATATTTGAAACCATGGAAACAACTCAAATCTTTCAATTTTGCATGTATACGACACTCTTGTGAATTGCCCGATCTACTGAATTTTTAAGATTACTAGCTGTGAAAATGGGCGAAATCGGTTGAAGCCACGTCCAGTTTTTATACACAGTCCACCTTTTGTACTTCCGCTCGGCCGTTAACACGATAACTTGAGCAAAAGTCGATATATCTTTACTAAATTAGTTCACGTACTTATTTGAACTCACTTTATCTTGGTGCAAAAAATGGCCGAAATCCGACTATAACCACGCCCACTTTTCAATATCGAAAATTACGAAAAATTAGAAAAATGTCATAAATCTATAGCAAATACGAAAAAAGGGGTGAAACATGGCAGTTGCATTGGTTTATTGACGCAAAATATAACTCTAGAAAAAACTTTGTAAAATGGGTGTGACACCTGCCATATTAAGTAGGAGAAAATGAAAAAGTTCTGCAGGATAAAATCAAAAGCCCTTGGAATCTTGGCAGGAATACTTTTCGTGGTATTACATATATAAATAAATTAGCGGTACTCGAGAGATGATGTTATGGGTCACCCTGGTACACATTTTGGTCGATATCTCGAAAACGCCTTCACATATAAAACTAAGGGCCACTCCCTTTTAAACCCCTCATTAATGCCTTTAATTTTATGCCCATATCGTACAATGCATTCTAGAGTCATCCTGGTCCACCTATATGGCGATATCTCGAAAAGGCATCCACCTATATAACTAAGGCCCATTTCCTTTTAAAATACTTATTACCACCTTTCATTTGATACCCATATCGTACAAACACATTCTAGAGTCAGTAGTGGTTCACCTTTATGGCGATATCCCGAAATGGCGTCCACCTATAGAACTATGGCCCACTCCCTTCTAAAATGCTCTTTAATACCTACCATTTGATACCCATATCATACAAACACATTCCAGGGTTACCCTAGGTTCATTTTCCTACATGGTGATTTTCCCTTATTTTGTCTACAAAGCTCTCAGCTGAGTATGTAATATTCGGTTACACCTGAGGTAGGCCTTCCTTACTAATTGCTAGTTCCAAATTTTCTTGGTGGTGCTAGGGATTGACCTCATATAACTCGTTTCTGAATTTCAATGTTCTGGCCTGTATACCTTCAGAGTTATGCAGTACCAAAAATTCCATTTGAATGGGAGGTGCCACGTCCCTTTTATATATCGAAATTATTTTTAGCCTAAAACCTTCGCGTTGATCGAAGGAACTTATAGCCACAATTCCGTAATGATTGATGTGTGGGAAATGCGTTTCGATAGCGAACTTACACTCACACATATACAGAATATGATTTTTATATATATATAGACTAGCAGACCCGGCAGACATTGTTCTACCCTAAATTTGGACTATCTGCATACATGTTAATAAGCTTTTTCCGTCTAACCCTGTCCTCCCTCCGTCGTTTTCGCTTCATCTATCTCTATATTCGTCTCACTATATCCCTTTCTCAGTTTCCTTCTCCTTCCCTCTTTTCTCTTCTCTCAAGTTCTTCTCATTCTTCATCCCTTATTGCCAGTCCCAGAGGATGGTATCTACTCTGTTCCAGTCTCGTTCCGAGTCCCAGTCCCACTCCGAGTCTCAGTCCCAGGCCTAGTCCTAATCCCAGTCCCAGTCCGTCTCTGGTCTACTTCCCGGAAAAAAGGATCGTAAATACTAATATAAGCAAATTTATAAACCAAATTTCAGGCAAATAGAATAGGACGTATGTAAGTAGGTATATGGGTGTTATTAAGTCATGTCTTTATTTTGGTTTCGCATGCATATTTATCAGTATTGCCAGGTTGATGCGACTAAATCGAATATCACAATGAAATTACCTTAAAGCTCCCAGCAACAGCTCTCATTTGATATCCATATTTCACACACATTCTAGGGGTATCCGCATCCACGCTTTAGCCTATATCTCGAGACCATAGCCACCAATAGGTATGAAAACTACCCTGTACTAAAGCACTCATCAACAGCTTTCATTTGATGTCCATATTGTATAAGCTCTGTCTAGGCGTACACGGGCCCACGTGTTAGCCAATATCTGGAGACCCTAGCCACCCAGGGGTACGAAAAATTTCCCGTATCAAAGTAATCATAAACAGCTTCCATTTTATAGCCATATTGTACAAACACATCCCAGGAATACCTTAGCATAAAAAATAAAATTAAATTTACTTAGTGCACAAATATTACCATATACCTACATGAAAAAGTACCAAAAAATAAAACTTTTGTTTAAGAATTTTAAGGGAATGTTCAACATTTTTAACGAAACAGTATTTTTTAAGAGATGTTTGCATTCTTAACCATTTATGTTGCATTAACTTGGTAACAACGCATAAATATATATGTACATACGTATGTCAAGCTGATATAATATGAAAATATATACATACATTCATACATATAAATGTACTCCCGAAATTAAACAACGCAGCGAATGCTGTGTGTCACCTCACTCAAAAGTAATTTGCGCACACAGTTGACACCGAACAACCACACACACGCATTTTTAACACGCTTTTATTAGCTTGGCCTGTATGTAACGGAATCTTTTAGCTTAATTTTCACCGGTTTCTAGAAGTCTGATTAATTTAAAACTTTGCATACGTATCAAGGACCGATGACAATACATTAATGTGATGGTGCGGTGACTTAAGGTCAACGGCCATAAGGTCAGTTGGCGTTATTACCACTTTGAATGGCCATAAGTTTGATTGAAACTTTGCACACGTATCAAGGCTCGATGACAATGCATTACTGTGATGGTGTGGAGACATAAGGTCAACGGCCATAAGGTCAATTAGCTTTATTACCACTTTGAATGGTTACAAGTTTGATTGAAAGTATGCACGCGTATCATGGATCGATGACAATGCGTTAATGTGATGGTGTGGTGACATAAGGTCAACGGCCATAAGGTCAGTTGGACTTATTACCACTTCGAATGGCCTTAAGTTTGATTGAAACTTTGCATACGTATCAGGGCTCGATGACAATGCAATAATGTGATGGTGGGGTGACATAAGGTTAAAAGACATAAAGTCAATTGAACTTGTGACCACCCCAAATGACCATAGATTTGAAACCTTGCACATAATGCGGAAAACGCATTCTTTTATTAATGATATAAGTGGATGCATGGCACATCTACCAAAGAGCATATTGGAGCCCTTTTTAACACGCTTTTATTAGCTTGGACTGTATCTATCTATGTATCAATGTATCCACGTATATATGTAACGGAATCTGGAGTGGAGCCGAGAGCCCCGGTAATGCAGAACTCCGTTGCACCTTTTGAAGCATTTTAAGATAGATACTTTTAGCTAGTGCAGGCCACCAGACCAAGGCGCCATAAAGAAGAATCGGGCGCACAATGGCTGTGTAAATCCAGTAGGTCACCTAAGGGGAGAATCCCCAGGAGGTGCCAATTGCCCTCTGGCAGGTGAGCAGCTCTGCTGCTGCCTTCTTGGATCGCTCCACTATATGGTCACTCCATAATAGCTTCCACTACCTTGAGGCGCGCGGCCGGATATACCACCCCTATCAGCGTGACGGCGGCCCTATAGAGGTATACCGACCAGGCTCCGTCACAGGCAATTAGCTTGATATTGCCCTGGAACCACCCTGCATTGGTGTAAGATGGCGGCGGACCAAGGTTATCTTTCTTAACCTAAACGGTCACGGTAGCGAGCGCTGCTTCGATCAACTTCCTCTGTTGTTTCGGGATCCAGCCATCTTCGCTGCTCTCGTCTATAATGCCAATGATCTGCCGACCCTTGGCAATTTCGGCGAAACACCGCGTCCAGCCTCCCTGCGTCTTGGCCCTTTTCGGTGCCGTGGGGTTGGGTTCATCCATGGACCGCTGGCGTTTCGAGGTTTCATCACTCTCGACTAAAACTTTTAAAATTACTTGAACTAAAAAATTAAAAGTAAATAATAATTTAAAATAAATAATAGTTTAAAAAAACTAAAGAAACACGCTTTTATGGCTCACCGAACTAAAAAATAGAAAATAATATTCAAATAAAAAGAGTTTATATAACAGTAGTAGAAGGTCAAACAATCATTTATAGTTAATCACCTCAAAATATAATTATAATAAAATTTATGTTATTAACAGAATAATTTAATTTACAGTAAAAAGCGTGGGGTGCATTTGACTACATTTCATATCTTTCCTCTCAGATAGTTGCCAATAGAATGATTGTAACATTCAATATCAAGCACCCCACGCTTTTTACTATGAATTAAATTATTCAGTTAATAACTTAAATTTTATTATAATTTTATTTTGATGTGATTAACTATGAACGATTGTTTGACCTTCTACTACTGTTATATAACCTCTTTTTAATTGAAAATTATTTCCTATTTTTTAGTTGGGTGAGCTATAAAAGCGTGTTTTTTTTAGTTTTTTTTTAAACTATTATTTATTTAGTAAAAATGTCACTTTTGTTTAAACAATTTGGCTGATATAAGATAGGAATCAATTTTTTTTTTTTTTGATGCGTATCGAAGATAAATATTTCAAAGTTTTACTGAAAAGCAGAATATTTTAATCCATCCATCCGTTTATGAGTTATAGCTGTGTAAACAAAAATTTTATGATTTTTAATACATTTTGGCAATTTGCCACGCCCCTATAATATATACCTTCAAATTATATCAACTTTACCATCTCACGTAGCTAAGCTTTCAAATGCAAAAACCCGCTTTAGAATCGGAGCATTCTGTGTGAAGTTATGTGCGTACATGTCATTTAGCGACTTTATTTTATAAGATTTATTTATTTATTTATGTTTATATATTTATATTTATATTATTATTTATTTATAGAAGATAGATTATTATTATTATTTTATTATTATCTAGTATTATTATTATTATTATTTGTTTTGTTTTTTTTTTTTTGTGTGACGTGGAAGGAGGAAATGCTTTATATACTAACCGGGTTGTTAAGGCTCGGTGCAACTTTCTGTAGCACCGAGCCTCTCCGAGTGTAGGACTTCCTTTTTTTTCTTCATGGGCTACCCACTAAAACCTAACCTCCCACGGCCCGCGCCTTTTCAGCACCTGGGAACGCGTTTAGCATAACTTCGGGTACGGAAGCGCGCTACGTGAGCTCTTTGGCTACTATCACGTTATTGGGCTAAGCAACCATCTTGCCGTTTAGCGGGGAGAATATTCTTTGCATATCTGCTTACCATATCACATCTGTCAGGTCAGATCATATTATGGATGACACTGCCCGGGGATAGGTAGTTTAGTGTTACTTCCATTCTTCTTCGTTGCTGTGCTAAGTAATTGCATTCGAAAAAGTTGTGGCGTACGTCGTCTATGAGCCCACAGTATAAGCAATTCGGATTTTCAACCTTGCACATCCTGTGGAGGTAGTCCTGGAAGTAGCCGTGGCCACTTAAAAACTGTGTCAAGTAGAAGTCGACCTCTCCATGTGGCCATTCTAACCATGGCTCGAGCTCGGGAATCAGTTCCCTGGTCCACTTGCCTACAGTACTGCAGCTCCATTGCTATTGCCAGCGTAGGGTAGAATCTTTTCGCGCCTGTGCGGCAGCATCATCTCTGCATACTTCTCCTCGGAGGTGGTAAATTGATTTCCTCTCCTCAGCGAGAAGATGTATCCGTATGGTTCCCGTAATAAAAAGATCTGCTTCTGCGGATACCGTGCGGTAAGCTGAGGCAATTCGTAGCGCCACTCTGCGTTGGACAGAAGTAATAGCTGCTCAGTACTTTAGGAATTTCATTGCATCCGCCCAAATTTCTGCACCATACAAAAGTATAGAAACCGAAGCGGAACCAAGCCCGCTTATGTTTGCCATTAATCGACTTAAGTATCCTATTATCTGTGCAGTTTTCTCGCAGGCTCCTTGAAAGTGTTCCGAGAAGGTTAGTTTGCTATCTAGCATCACCCCAAGGTATTTCGTGGAGCTTCGTGTTTGTACTTGGTGTCCTCCAACCATCATATTAACTAAGGTGGGAATTCGTCTCTTTGTGAGGATCACGATCTCGGTTTTCGCTGTTGAAAGCTGAAGTCCATGGTCACTCATCAATCTATTTACACTGCGAATTACTTGCATGCACAATGGTCGAAAAGACGACGGGAAGTTCGGGTCTCCCTTGCCTTTCTGGATTAGCGCGAGATGCGCTGTCTTCCGCCTTGTTGGAAAGATCCTGGCTTCCAGGCATTTGTTATGCATATGCAGCAGCAACTCACGACTGCTCTTAGCAGCCAGTCTTTTTGCTTCAGCTGGTATCCCATCCGGTCTTGGCGCTTTCCGTGCTTAATTCTGTGTAAGGCCGCTTTTAGCTCATCTTCTCTAAACGGCTGCACGTCGTGGCCTTCATGGGCAACGTGGTCACCCTCTCTGCTTGCGCGAAGGAGGAACAGAGCATCTACTATACTTTGCACCTTTTCCTCATCCGTTGGTTCGGTGGGCGGAATTTCCCCATTTCTATTTTATAGCCTTGTCCCCAAGGATAACGATCAACTTCTTTGCAAAGCTTTTTCCAGCTATTAAGTTTGCTTTGTTTTATGGCGGCATAGATAATTAATTTTTTGCTATTTTGTATGCGGAGGCCTGCTGCGTGCGCTGGTTGCCAGCCTTCGCATTCTGTGGTATACATTGAGTTGTTCGGCGATTTCGCTACTCCGCCAGTGCACTTGTGTTTTACCTCTGCTAGACCCTTTTCGTGGCATTGAGGTCTTGCATACGTGGTTCAGGCAACGCATGGTGGCTTCTACCGTAGCGTTCGCCGCTTCGGCACTCTCGACTATCTCTTGTTCGCTGGCTTGAACAACAGCGGAGAACTTTGCAGCGTCAAACTTAGAGGCGTCCCATTTTATTTTCATACGGGGCGACCTCCCTGTCCGACTTTGCCCTGAGTAATTAAGATGGAAGGTGATGTAGTTATGGTCACTACCCGTAAGATCCTCCATCACCCTACATCCATCCGCCTTTGACAGCAGGTTTTCTTATACTACTGTGATATCAGGGATAGAGTGTCCAAAGCCTGATCGCCGATATGTTGGGGTCGTCCTGGTATTCAGAATGACTAATCCAAGTTGGGCAGCCATTTCTACCGCTACTCTTCTTCTGGAGTTAGTCTGGGGCATTCCCCACTCAACAGCCATAGCATTAAAATGTCCAGCGACGACCACGTTACCGGTTTCATCTCACAAATCGTTTTCAAGTAGTTCTAGCTTATCTTTCAACCCTTGAATTGGATCATTTGGGGACAGGTAGCAGCTCACTAGTGTGGTGTGCGCTACTCTTACGCGTACGTAGCCGTTTCCGACAACACGGCTTCGTACGTGGGTGCCAGCGTCAATGATACCGATTGCTGCAGCACCTGTTAAGTCTAATTGCCAGTCACTCCTGACTCTATAAGATACGGTGATGATGGCACAGCTGGCTCTGTTTTCAAGAACCAGTTGGTCCAGCAGACTATCGGCTAACCTGCTTCGTTTCAGGTTGCCTTGAATGAAGCCTGTTTGGCCTTTGCGGCAGCGAGTGCCTCTCTGAAAAATAAAAAGCATTTTGGAGTTTCCGTGCAGGCCGGGGTCTGGTGGCAACTCCGTCAACACTTCCAGCAAGCATTGCTTCTACCAGGGCCTTTGCTCTGTGTTTCGGGGACCGTAGCCTAGACACCTGAAGCATCGCTGCACGTCTACCCTCTGTCTAAGCCTGAATTGCAGCCAGTCGATACAGATTTTGCCCTTGGCTAGTAAAAGGACGCCAACACCTTCGTCCAATTCAATGGCTGCCATCTTCTGTTCGCGCTGGTTTGCCGAGAAAATAGACACACAAACCTGGTCCGTCATTTCCCCGCAAGCAGCTTTCCTAACAGCCTCGGCAATTTCTTCAGCGGTTGCCAGGCAGTCCATGCCCAGCACCTCTATCCGTATTCGCCGTGTAAGCTGCTTGGTTTTGCCCGCTTCTCGAACAGCGCTTCCTATCACTTGGATGAACGCTAATTTATCGCCGCAACGTGCAGTTTCGATAAGTACACTCCCGAATTTGGTTTTTCGGACGAAGCATATGAAGGTCCCTGTATCTTAGGGCCTAAGCTCGCTCCGGAAGGCTCCCTCGAACTCGGCGTAGTTCTTCCCTGGGCCGGTCTAACTACGAAATTTGCGGCCGGTCTGTTTCTGGGCTTGCCTTTTCTTTTTGCCTTCCTGCTTGCGCAGGTGGTGTCCTTTGTTCTTTAACAGGGCGTGGTTTGGCTTTCCGGTTCCGTACGGTCGTCAGGCCTCGCCCAAGATTGTCTTCGCAGAACCCTCATCGCACTTTTTCTTGGCTTCCGAGGCCCCCGGTTGTGAGCCAGAGTTCGTTAGTGCTCTTTTGTTCTCACGAGCCGCTTTCGGTTCGGTGTACTCTGCGCTTTTACCCTCTAATAAAGAGCGCATGCAACTCAGTGTACCTTCGAGTTGTGACATACCCTTCTTTATGTGCATCGACACTATTTTCTGTTTGGCCGCAGCAGCCTGCACGGTGCGCAGCACCATTCATGCATACTCGAGGAGGTCAACTTGACTTGTCCTCCCCGGTGTTGCACCGCATGCGGAGGTTTCCCGCCCGTCATTGCCATCACCTTGATGTCCTACGGTAGATTGGGTGGCATCTACTTTCCTGCTGTTTGTTATAGCTTTTCCCCCATTGCGTTCGCCGTGGGGTGTCCCTGGCCGTTGTTGAATCGCCACCTTGTTTCTCTGCTGGTGCTATGTCGCATTGGCAGAGGCTTTTAACACCGGCGATCAGAGCACCTTGCTGCCTTGGTTACGCCGATATCATTAACATCGTTATTTTCAAGCATTTCAATTATTTGGCTCATTTCTTTTCAGTTGGGTCTCCGCTCCAAGCCGATATCTCTGCCCCATGTGCAGTCGCCGTTTTAGATTCCCGTGGTTATCTTTGCATGTGCAGGGAGGCCACGCGAGGGTTGACACAGGTCCTTATGAGAGCCTGTGTTTAGAGCCAGAGTCCGCCGTAAGTCAGGAGTAATCTCAACTGAGTCTGCACCGCCAATTTAATGGCGACGTGGTTTCGAACGTACTTAGAGACCTTCCAAGATTTTAACATAACTTCGGGTACGGAAGCGCGCTACGTGAGCTCTCCAGTTAGCTTTTCTAAACAGAAATGGGTGAGGGGTCCTTCGCACTACGTTGGAGGTAAGCTCAGATAGACTGTGAGATTCCATAAAAAACGCCAGAGCTGGATGATAAACATCCTCAGGCGGGGCAATGGGATCGCACCATTTTTAGAAAACAATTTGATGAATCGTCTGCAAAAATTAAATCCAAGCATTTACCAAATTTATTCGGGATGTTGTTCACTTGAAAAAGTCCAGCATCAAATCAGTAGTTCAGGAAATCGTAGAAGAAGCCCGCGAGAAGAAGTAGGGACTAGTATTCCATCCATAAGAATCCACGTCACACATGGCAGATTAAAATCGCCAAGTACAATGACAGAATCGCAGGCCCTGGCAGTTAGGTTAGGTGGAGGGAATATAACTTGCAATAAAATATTTCGCAAAGAAACTCTGCATCCTCAGAGTCTGCAAAATGCGCCTCCTCCGCAGAAAACCTAGTGTGAACGGCAATTAACACACCTCCACTAACTCTGGCTAGTCGATCTTTTCTGAAAATTTCAAACGAGTCTGATAAAACTTCGGCATTAAACACTGATGGTTAAAAAGTTAATTTGTTGTTCTGCAAGTGGGCCTAAGCTATATATTACTTTATATAATATATTTATTTTTAGAAAAATGTTTAATATGTATCTTAAATATGTAATTCAAAATAAAATATTGTATATAAAAAAAATACATTTATTGTTAAAGCCCTAACTCCTTCTGCTACGATTACCCTTGTTTATGCTACTCCTTGTAATGTCTGTTACAACAGGAGCAGCAATACCGTTATTAGCATTGGCACCGTTAGCACCTGCAACGTTTATAAACTACCACCGCTAGAGCATCCACTCGAGCACCCATTAGAGGAACCACTTGAACAACCACTGGAGCATCCGCTGGAACAACCGCTGGAACAACCACTGGAACTACCACCGCAACATTTTCTTCTTCGCACAACTACTACACCACCACCAGTGTTCGTATTTGTCGCTGTACCTCGACGAATCCTTATTCTTCTAACGCCATTGTTAGTGGCGCCATTACCTGCATTAACAGGTGCAATATTCGTTGGATTAAGTGGAGGTGTAGGAGGTAACGGTAGCGTACCGGTTTGTGAATTTACCACGACCACGAAAGCGAAGAGGATTACAACCAAAGGAATTAGATATTTGCTCATTTTTATGTTTTTGTATTTTTTTTTTATATATTTTTTAGTTACTTTAAAACTAATGCTTTTAGGTATATAAAAGTGCACTGTTGTCTTGAAACAATTGATGTTTTACTATACTGAACCTAGTCTCATCGGCTCTATATATACTTAGATATAGATTAGCAGCATATTAATGTTAAACAAAATATTTAATAAATTATTTGTTTATTCTGAACATAGCAAGTAAAATTTCAAGATACGTAGATAAGTACAAAAAGTTTACCCAATTACAAAACAGATGCTTCCGAAATTTATTTGTTTATTTAGGGTAAACAGAAGTTACAGAATTTCCTACAAGTAAAATATGTACTTATAAAACTAAAGCATATGTGCGTTACTTTCGGCGTAACAGCTGTAAATTTTAATAACATAATGAATAAATAGAAATAAAAATCTACTATATGTAGTATTGAACATTTATAATATATCTGCTGTGAGTACCTGTCTCCTTAGGCTTAACCTTACGGCGTCAAACACATGGATCCACTTGCGTGATGAGGAGCCTAACGGGCAGCCCTATACTTCCAACCCAAACACTTAAAACACGATCGTAGATAAATAAGTGTACAGTCACAAGGTCTTACTTTGGTTAGATACTAGAGCTACTCACAGGAAACAACTTAGCTGAAATGAGGAAAACATATCCAGAAATATTTTCTTCAAATTGAGATAAATTTCAATGTCAGAAGAAAGAATTTCTTATTACTTCCTATATATTAGGTCGGTTGAATGTTTGTCCGCTTTTCATATAAATCTTGCAATCGATTTTTAAGTAACCTCTCATTGAGCTACAAACGTGAAACTTTACACATAGGTTAGAACACCGTGACAATGCAACAAAAGGAAAAAATCCGTTAGGAGGCGCACGGAGCGAAATATTTAGATAAGAATTTGGAAATTTGGTGTTTTGAGATCGATTTTAAAGTAACTTCTCATTGAGCTACATACATGAAACCTCAGAGACAGGTTAAGACACCGTGGAGCACGGATCGAAAAAATTATATAATAATTTGGAAATTTGAGACCGGGTTTTAAGTAACTTCTCGATGAGCTAGAGACTTGAAATTTCAAACTTAATTCAGAAGTCGATGACAGCCGATGACACGATACAAAAAGATTCGCTACGGGCCCACGCGGTGAGATATTTAGAAAAATCGTACGAAACGGAGGGAATTTTGGAATTGATTTTTATGTAAGTTCTCATTGAGCTACAACTGTGAAACTGCACAGATAGGATAAGACGTCGAGAAAATGTAAGAAAAGGAGAAAATAAAAATAAAATAAAAACAATTTAAGCACTTCTTTTATAGAAATGGATAAAAATCAGCGAAAAATGTCTCCTTATATAAATACATATTCTTGCTAAACTTTGATTTTTAAATTTTGACATATAAATTGCAAAATTATATATGAGAAATCAAAATATAAAGGTGGAGCGCAATTGACTGACTACTAATATCTCCTTTCCTACCAACTTTCCAATCCAAGTAATATGCGCTCCACTTTTATATTTTTCGTGCTCATAAATATTTTTGCAATTTCTATGTCAGTTGCAACGCCACATTGCAACTGAAAGAAAAGGCGCTGCCTACAGGGCTACGTTAAAAGCGAGCGCGACAAGAGGAGTGTGTGAACGCTATCGTGAGTTGAAAAAGGAAGCGAGACGTCTTTTCAGGAAGAAAAAAGCAGAAGCAGAAAGGCGTAAGTGCAAGGAGCTGGAGCTGCTAGCCACCAGGAATAACGCCCGAAAATTTTACCAAAAAATACGGCGACAGACGGAAGGTTTTAAAACCGGGGCAAACTCCTGCAGTAACGAAAACGGCGACCTTGTAACTGATGTCCAAAAAGTGCTTAGATTATGGAGGGAACACTTCTCTGCTCTCCTAAATGGAGGCAGCAATTCACCGCGCAGATATGAAGAACCCGATCCCGCAATCGATGATGATGGAATATATGCCGGGCGGGGGCGATTATGACGAAGTTAGAATAGCAATAACCAGATTGAGAAACAACAAGGCCGTGGGCGCTGATGGATTGCCTGTGGAGCTATTAAAGTATGGCGGCGAGGAGTTGATAAGGTGCATGCAGCAGCTTTTTAGCAAAATATGGGCGGAAGAGTGCATGCCCGACGGTTGGAATCTAAGTGTTCTTTGCCCAGTCCACAAGAGGGGGGATACTGCAAAATGCACCAACTATCGTGGAATCAGCCTTCTTAATATCGCATATAAGGTCCTTTCAAGTGTATTGTGCGAAAGATTGAAGCCCACCGCGAACCGGCTGATTGGACCTTATCAGTGCGGCTTCAGACCTGGTAAATCTACCATCGACCAGATTTTCACAATGCGCCAAATCTTGGAAAAAACCCGTGAAAAAAGAATCGACACACATCACCTCTTTGTCGACTTTAAAGCCGCCTTCGACAGCACGAAAAGGAGCTGCCTATATGCCGCTATGTCTGAATTTGGTTTCCCCGCAAATAATATACGGCTGTGCAAAATGACGTTGAGCAACACCATCAGCTCAGTCAGAATTGGGAAGGGCCTCTCCCAGCCGTTCGAAACTAAACGAAATTTCAGACCGGGTGACCCCCTATCGTGCAATTTCTTTAATTTGATGCTGGAGAAAATTATACTAGCTGCAGAACTTAACCGCACTGGAACAATATACTATAAAAGCGTGCAATTACTGGCATATGCTGATGATATTGATATCATCGGCCTAAACACCCGCGCTGTTAGTTCTGCTTACTCCAAACTGGAAAAAGAAGTGGTAAAGATGGTTTTGGTGGTGAATGAGGACAAAACGAAGTACCTGCTGTCATCGAGCAAAGAGTCAGCGCATATGCGCCTTGGCAACCATGCTACTGTTGGCAGCCATAATTTCGAAATAGTAAAAGACTTCGTTTATTTGGGAACCAGCATCAACACTAGCAACAACATCAGCACTGAAATCCATCGAAGAATCAATATTGCCAATAAATGCTACTTTGGACTAGGTAAGCAATTCAAGTAAAGTCCTCTCTCGGCGAACGAAAATCATACTCTACAAGTCACTTATCGTACCCGTCCTGCTATATGGGCAGAAGCATGGACCATGACAACAGCAGATGAAGCGGCTTTGGGAGTGTTCGAGAGAAAAGTTCTTCGAAAGATTTATGGACCTCTACGCGTTGGCGATGGCGAGTACCGAAGAAGATTTAATGATGAGCTGTACGAGCTATACGCAGACATCAACATAGTCCAGCGAATTAAAACGCAGCGGCTGCGCTGGCTAGGCCATGTTATGCGAATGAAAGATGATGCTCCGGCCAAGAAAGTGTTTCTATCGGAACCCGCCTATGGAAGCAGAGGTAGAGGGCGGCCCCCACTCCGTTGGAAGGGTCAGGTGGAAAACGATTTAAACTCCCTTGATGTGACCAATTGGCGCCGGTTGGCGGAGCGAAGGAGCGACTGGCGCGCCTTGTTGGACGGCCATAACCGTTTAGACGGTTAAACGCCAATTAAGTAAGTAAGTAAGTAATTTCTATGTCAAAATTTAAAAACCAAAGTTTAGCAAGAATATGCATTTATATAAGGAGACATTTTTTGCTGATTTTTGTCCATTTATATAAAAGAAGTGCTTAAAATTTATTTTCTTTTTTTTTATAAAAATTTTCATTAATTTGAGGAAAAATGTTTCTTCATTTCTATACTTTTAACTGTGATTGGATATTGGTTTGTTGCACAGGTATAAATGAATCGAGATATATATAGACTTCCATATAACAAAATCATCAGTGTCGAAAAAAAATATGATTGAGCCATGTCCATCCGTCAGTCCGTCTGTCCGTTAACACGATAACTTGAGTAAATATTGAGATATCTTCACACAATTTGGAACACGAACTTATCTGTACCCAGAATAGATTGGTATTGAAAATGAGCGAAATACGATGATAACCACGCCCACTTTTTATATATATAAAATTTTGAAAAAAAAAACAAAAAACCTGATTTTTTAGTAAATAATATACCCAGAATGTTGAAATTTGACGTGTGGAATGAGATTGCGACTCTTGATAAACAATTTTTAAAATGGGCGTGACACCGCCCACTTGTGATAATATTAATTTTACAAATATTATTAATCACAAATCAAAAATCGTTAAACCTATAACAAAATTCGGCAGAGAGGTTGCCTTTACTATAAGGAATGTTTTGAAGAAAAATTAACGAATTCAGTTAAGGGCTACGTCCACTTTTATATCAAAGATTTTTAAAGGGGTCGTGGACGAATAAAATAAGCGATATCTTTGCAAAAAAAGAGCTTTATATCAATGGTATTTCATTTCCAAGTGGATTTATAACAATAAATAGGAAAAACTTCAAGTTTAGAAAAATGGGCGTGGCACCGCCCCTAAAAGTAATTTATCTGGAATGAAATGTGCAATTGAAGCTCACGCTGTGTATATAATATTCGGTTACATCCGAACTTAGATACCTTTACTTGTTATACTCAGCTGAGTAGAGCTCACAGGGTATATCAACTTTGTTCGCATAACGGTAATCTGTAACTGCATAAACTAATGGAGATAGATATAGACTTCTATATATCAAAATGATCTGGGCGAAAAAAGAAATTTATTTAGCCATGTCCGTACGTCCGTCCGTAAACACGATAACTTGAGTAAATTTTGAGGTATCTTGATGAAATTTGGTATGTAGCTTCCTGGGTACTCATCTCAGATTGGTATTTAAAATGAACGAAATCGAACTATAACCACGCCCACTTTTTCGATATCGAAAATTTCGAAAAACCGAAAAAGTGCCATAATTCATTGCCAAAGACGGATAAAGCGACGAAACTTGGTAGTTGGGTTGACCTTATGACATATAATAGGGAATTAGTAAAGTTTTGGACAACGGGCGTGGCGTCGCCCACTTTTGAAAGAAGGTAACTTGAAAGTTTTGCAAGCTGTAATTTGGCAGTCGTTGAAGATATCATGATGAAATTTGGAAAGAGCGTTACTCCTATTCCAATATTTGAGCTAAATAAAAATTAGCAAAATCTGATTACGAACACGCCTACTTTAAAAAAAATAATTTGTTTAAAAGTAAAATTTTAACACAAAATTTAATATCTTTACAGTATATAAGTAAATTATGTCAACATTCAACTCCAGTAATAATATGGTGCAACAAAATACAAAAATAAAAGAAAATTTCAAAATGGGCGTGGCTCCGCCCTTTTTAATTTAATTTGTATAGAATACTTCTAATGCCATAATTCGAACCAAAATTTACCAATCCTTGTGAAATTTGGTAGGGACATAGATTCTATGATAGTAACTGTTTTCTGTGAAAATGGGCGAAATCGGTTGAAGCCACGCCCATTTTTTATACAGAGTCGGCCGTCTGTCCTTCCGCTCGGCCGTTAACACGATAACTTGAGCAAAAATCGATATATTTTTACTAAACTTAGTTCACATACTTATCCGGACTCACTTTACCTTGGTATAAAAATGGCCGAAATCCGACTATGACCACGCCAACTTTTTCGATATCGAAAATTACGAAAAAGGAAAAAATGCCATAATTCTATACCAAATATGAAAAAAGAGATGAAACATTTTAATTGGATTGGTTTATTGACGCAAAATGTTACTTTAGAAAAAACTTTGTAAAATGGGTGTGACACCTACCATATTAAGTAGAAGAAAATGAAAAAGTTCTACAAGGCGAAATCAACAGCCCATGGAATCTTGGCAGGAATACTGTTAGTGGCATTACATATATAAATAAATTAGTGGGACTCGACAGATGATGTTCTGGGTCACCCTGGTCCACATTTTGTTCGATATCTCGAAAATGCCTTCACAAATACAACCAAGGGCCACTCCCTTTTAAAATACTTGTCAACACCTTTCATTTGATTCCCATATCTACAAGCACATTCTAGAATCACCCCTGGTCCACCTTTATGGCGATATCTCGAAAAGTCGTCCACATATAGAACTAAGTCCCACTCCCTTTTAAAATACTCATTAACACCTTTCATTTAATATCCATATCGTATAAACAAATTCTAGAGTCACCCCTGGTCCACCTTTATGGCGATATCTCGAAAAGGCATCCACCTATAGAACTAAGGCCCGCTACCTTTTAAGATACTCATTAACGCCTTTCATTTGATTCCGAGCGATATCCCGAAATGGCGTCCACCTATAGAACTATGGCCCACTCCCTTTTAAAATACTCTTTAATACCTTCCATTTTATACCAAGTCATACAAACACATTCCAGGGTTACCCAAGGTTCATTTTCCTACATGGTGATTTTCCCTTATTTTGTCCCCAAAGCTCTCAGCTGAGTACGTAATGTTCGGTTACACCCGAACTTAGCCTTCTTTACTTGTTTTGTACTAAAGTTGATTATATCACATTTTAGCGTTGTCGCCTGGCTAGACGAACATATTTTTAAGCCTATAAGACCTCATAGTTCGTATTCAATTCAAAATTTATCAATAAAAACTTAAACTTATGTCTATGTAATCACATTGAGCAGCGAGTTTTTTTCAAAATTGAAATAAAAATGCAAATATTTGTGGATAAACTTCAAAGTGTCAAATATCGTCTGGCCAGATGAAAACGCTAAGATGTGTTGAATTTATTCACCGCTAATCGGAGGGTTAAAAATGAATATGAATATGTAGTATATTTTTCTGTAGACACATTTAAAAGAAAAGTTGGTTTAGTATAAAAATGAGCAATTCATGGCACTTCAGTTTATTAATCGCGAGCAAAAAACAAACCATTTTTCCATTCTCTGGCCATTCGCGACAGTCGTTCTCCCTGTTATTTGACAGGTAGTTATGACCATGCAGGAATAGAAAGATTTCTCACTTGCCTATAATCAAGGAGAAAAAACATCTTAATTTTTTTTAGAGAGTGGGGGGTTGTGCATTAATGCACCTGCCTTCACTAATAGTTGAATGGTAATGCAAACATTTTTTCAACAAAATTTTAAATCTGGTAGTGAAAATATTTTCAGGTTCAGCTTAATGCACACAAATTTTTCTACACTCATCTGGGTGAAGCATAGAAAACTAACAATAACGCTTTTTTCACTCAGCTGGGTGGTAGTGAAAAAATAAAATAACTGCAACACATTTCTTTAGTTGTTGTTGTTGCTGTTGTTGTCATCAATATCCTCTAATGCGAGTCCAAGGAAACTTGCTGTTTCAACAGGGGTGGACCATAGTGAGAGGGGTGTTAGAGGCGTTGGTTCCACAATACAGTTGAAGAGATGGTTAGTGTCATGCGGGGACACGTTACAAGCAGGACATATATTTTGTATATCGGGGTTGATTCTGGATAGGTAAGAGTTTAACCAGTTACAGTATCCAGATCGAAGTTGAGCTAGAGTGACTCGCGTTTCCCTGGGGAGTGAGCGTTCCTCTTCTGCAAGTTTAGAGTATTGTTCTTTGAGTACAGGATTCACCGGGCAATTCCTGGCATAGAGGTCCGACGCCTGTTTGTGGAATTCACTGAGGACCTGCTTATGTTTTTTGGCATCATACGGCTGTGTTCTAAGGTGCCCTATTTCCTCATAATGCTTGCGGAGATGACTCCTTAAGCCCCTGACATTTCTTTAGTCATAGTGAAGAAAGGAAGCACTAACAATAAGCGGGAAAAAATAGTGCGAACTCAAATTTCTCTAATATGATGCAAACCTAACGCAAGTGTAACGCAATAAAAAATTTTTTGCACCACCCCCAACTATGGTTTATGAGAAAATAATTTGTCTATATATATTATATAAAGCGTTTCTATGGCGCAAAATCAATCCCATTATTTCTCGGTTTGCAGGTTTTTTTTTTTTGAGTGTATCAAAACTTGTATCCACTTTATGGATGATGGCATCTGGTTGCATGTCATTTCCACGTTGAGTTCCATTACTATTCCATTCTAAGCATAAATAAATGTTTCATCATGTTCTGGCCTTTTGGATCAATTCAAACAGATAAATGATGCAATTCCCCAAAACACGTTTCAAGAGATATGAACAACCTTTTCTGAGCACCCGTTGCAGGTTATCATAATGATAGAATGTGATCACAGCCTTTTCATATCGGAATGTATGAAATCGCCGTTCGAGTCTACGATAGAAAGCCTCATCTACTAACCACATTAATACTATTTCCGAATCGGCATAGCTTAACGCAGTTTCAAACATTTCAAAAAGATGAGGGGGCACATACCCACTCTTACCATTTTTAACTGCTGTCCACAAACGATAGGCATCTGCTTAGCCAACATTAAATCAGCCATATTAAGTACTCAACCATTTTATTCAACAGGTATACTTCGGGGTCAAAACTAAGAAATGTGATCAACATTTTCTTTAACTTTTTATTGTCTGATCAACGTCCTAGATTGATGATAAGTGTGATGACTAGTACCTAGAACTTACCTAATTATTTTCTTGCTTTTAGTACTATTACTACTTAATGTAAGTATTGCTTTCAATAACTTAAAAAAACCTTTTTTATTTATTTTATTATACTGAAATTTCACTAGCAAAATTTGAATTTATGTGCTCCAAAGTATTCTGACGTCACTCATACCGGGAAATGAATTTTTGTAATGAAATTTCGCTAACAAAATTTGAACTTATGTGATCCAAAGTATTTTGACGTCACTTCTAACGGGACTTGAATTTTTATACTGAAATTTCACTAGCAAAATTTGAACTTATGTGCTCCAAAGTATTTTGATGTCTCTTCTAACGGGACTTGAACTTTTTACTGAAATTTCACTAGCAAAATTTAAAATTATGTGCTCCAAAGTATTTTGACGACACTTTTGCCGGGAAGTGAATTTTTTAGTGAAATGTCACTAACAAAATTTGAACTTATGTACTCCAAAGTATTTTGATGTCACTTCTACCGGGAAATGAAGTTTTGTAATGAAATTTCACTAGCAAAATTTCAACTTAGGTGCTGCAAAGTATTTTAACGTCTCTTCTAACGGGACTAGAATTTTTATACTGAAATTTTACTAGCAAAATTTGAACTTATGTGGCCCAATGTATTTTGATGTCACTTCTACAGGACTGTATATAATATTTGTTCAAAGAGCCAAATCGGACAGACAATTACGAGTTTTTTGAATATCTCAATTTTTGCGACACCTTTCGTGAATTTTTTTTACTAAAGCGGTTTCTATTTCTGTATGTCAAATATGAGCGAAATCGGACCACAAATACGATTTTTATGAATATCTCGATCCTTGCGCCACCTAGCGGCGATTTTTTTTCATAACTCGCTTTCTATTCTTGTATGTATTATGTGTTCCAAATATGATATATATCGGACCACAAATACGATTTTTGTGAATATCTCGATCCTTGCGCCACCTAGCGGCGATATTTTTCAAAAATCGCTTTCTATTCTTGTATGTATTACGTGTTCCAAATATGAGCCAAATCGGACACACAAATACGATTTTTATGAACATATTGATCCTTGCGCCACCTAGCGGTGATTTTTTTATAGGTCGCTTTCTATTCATGTATGTATTATGTGTTCCAAATATGAGTGAAATCGGACCACAATTACGATTTTTGTGAATATCTCGTTCCTTGCGCCACCTAGCGGCGAAACGCTGCCTGAGTTAAGGAGAGGGATGGAGATTGCGACATTTGGTCCTTCGGAAAAGATGCCGCAGTATATTTTGGACCATTCAGTGCAGAAACGAGGTGTCCCCCTCCTTGCAAACTTTGTCGTCCGACCAATCCGTTCTTGTGAGAAAGTTCACCTTAAAATTCCTGTCAAAGTTTATAGTCTGTTGTGGAAACCACATCGGGGAGCCTGCTCAGGATACCACATTGGTTATATTGCTTTTCGTTCCAGCATTTTGAATCCTTTAGCTGGGCCAATAGCTGTATTGCGTATGTGGCTGTCCAGCTGCAGCTGCCAACAACATTTAACGCGACAGTTGATGTTTGGGTTCCTCAACCATTTTATTCAACAGGTATACTTCGGGGTCACAACTAAGAAATGTGATCAACATTTTCTTTAACTTTCCGCAGAAGAATCATTGAAAAAGTGTGCTTAGGTTAAGAAAGGTATAGAGGTTGGGTTAAGGGAAAACTTTATTGCCACTTTTCAACGAGGAAGACCGAATTATGCTTTGATGTCAACTTTGAAAGCTCAAAAGACAGAATTATTCCACACAAAATGTTTTATTGTCAACTTTGAAAGCTGAAGAGATCGCATTACTCCGAACAGAATTCTTTATTGTCAGCTTCCCAAAGTGAACTCCGTCGCAGGCGAGGTGAAACTTACATGCGAGATAAAACCACAGCCCCCGCGAATCTGCACAAGCGAACCGAACCTAAGGACACGAGGTAAGACCTGTATACAAGCATTGCGTGAAACATTAAATACAATTTACAGCTGGCTTTTTCTGCTCCCCGTGTTACAGTTTTTAATGACCGTGAAAGGGGCGCGAAAGTGACTTCTTATTTTTGAGATATAAAATCCGCGGGCCCCTATTTCCCTTTCAAAATAACGCCCATTGACAAAACGAAATAAAGCATCATTTAGTACATTATTTTATTTAACACTGCCCATCTTATCAATTACAATCTACTATACACATTTTTATGCTCACATTGGAATAAAACGGAAATATAAAATAAAATATAATAACGCACAATAGAATAAAGTATTTTAAAATAAAATAATTTTAAGTAGAATAAAAAAATAATACAAAAGTAAATAAAAAAAAAACTTACTTAGTTAATTGGCGCTTAACCGTTTAAACGGTTATGGCCGTCTAAGAAGGCGCGCCAGTCGCTTCTTCTCTTTGCAAACTGGCGCCAATTGGTCACACCAAGGGAGTTTAAAACGTTTTCCACCTGGTCCCTCCTGCGGAGTGGGGCCACCCACTACCTTAGCTTTCATAGGCGGGTTCCGATAGAAACACTTTCTCGGCCGGATCATCATCTTTCATTCGCATAATACGGCCTAGCCAGCGCAGCCGCTGTGTTTTAATTCGCTGGACTATGTTGATGTCTGCGTAGAGCTCGTACAGCTCATCGTTATATCTTCTTCGGTACTCGCCATCTCCAAATCGTAGAGGTCCATAAATCTTTCGGAGACCTTTTTTCTCGAACACTCCCAAAGCCGCTTCATCTGATGTTGCCATGGTCCATGCTTCTGCACCATATAGCATAATAAAATTATATACTATAAAATAAAATTATAAAAAAAAATGTTAATTAAAAATAATAATAAAAATAAAATAAAATAAAATAAACGAAAATTAAATTAAATTAAATTAAAGAAAGATCTGTGCACTGGGATATTAGAAATGGTATTAACCTGCCTACCTGCGCAGAATAATTGGTAGCTTTTTTAGCGACAGATTACTCATCTTTGATGTGGATGAGAGTCCAAAAATGTACAACATTACGGGGGGCGTTCTTCAGGGATCTGTCACAAGGCCAACGGTATAGAATGCGGTGTATGGAATTGTGTTGCAGATCGAGCTTCCCGGGACACGTTAATTGTCGGGTACGCAGACGATATTATCTTCGTAGCATCAGCAAAAAAAAAAAAAAAAAATGGATCTTCTCCAAGCTATACGTTATGACGGCGTAGGAAGAATAAAGGAATAACTGGCATTTTGGGGATAGGGTCTTAGCGCTTTGCGCCATGCTTGTCCTCCAGAGTAACTTACATACTTCGCACCCACTTACGTGAAAAAAATGAAATAACAACAGGCCTCCTCTATTCCTTGTAGTTCTTTTTGGAAGATGATGGCTGAGTTGAGGAGAGGGATGGAGATTGCGATGTTTAGCCGTTCGCAAAAGACACCTGCACTGATGCCGCAGTCCACTTTAAACCAGTCAGCACAGAAACGAGCTGTCTTCCTCCTTGCAAACTTTGTCGTCCGACCAATCCGTTCTTCTGAGAAATTTCACCTTAAAATTCCTGTCAATGTTTAGTATGGGCGAAAGATAGTCTCTTTTGAAACTCACATCGGGGAGCCTTCTCAGGATACCACATTGGCCATATCGTTCCGGCATCCAGGGAGTCACCCTTAGCCCTAGGGCTGGGCCAATAGCTGTATTGCGTATTTGGCTGTCCAGCTACAGCTGCTTAAGGATAACATTTAACGCTACACTTGATTTCTGAGCTCCTGTTGACCCTGCGCAGTCTGCCTGTTGTATTTTGTTTAGTTTTTTATCGTTATATTGCTTATCTAGGGCATGCTACCACAATGCGAATATGCTAGAATGGGTATTATGACCGCTGTGCAAAGCCACATCATAAGGTTTGTTTAGGCTCAATTTCTGCTATCTGTTCTCTTAGTATGCGATATATGCCTTTACCACTATTATTTTAATATTAACTTTCCAGCTAAGAAGGGATTTGACAATTGCGCCAGTTTCTATGTTGTTGAAAGCGAATTCTATGTCTAGAAAGTGTTTGAAGTGAGTTGGTATTTCTACACAGTTCATGGGTGGCAACTTCTGCTGACCTTCCCTTCATGTATACATGCTGCGCATTTGATAGGTTTACTCCTGTTTTTATTGCATAGAGGATGCTAAGCTTGTTGGCCTGTAGTCTGCAGCGTTTTTGTGCGAACGTCTGCTTGTCTTGGGCAGATAGCTTTTGTTTCCCTCCAGCTTTGTAGAATACAGGCCAGAGTGATACTCTGAAGACCATTTCCAGCCAGAGGACCATTGAATCACCCAGATTTTGAAGTACACCAGGGTAACACCATCAAGGCCAGGGAATTTAAATGGCGAGAACCTACTGATAGCAAAACTTATCTTATCTCTGTCCGTTATCAAGTCCAGTAAACCATCTGTGGCTGTAAGTATTATTAAGAAATAAGTAGTAAGAAATAATTAGTAAGTCAAGTAAGAAATAAATCTAACGCCATTTATTCATATATGTTTGTGGATAATCGTATAATAAAAACTAATTTATAATGACATATTTAATATAGTCTAAAATTAAAAAAGATAATATCTTAACAATTTTTTGTTTAATTTTAAAACTTATCTATAACTATACATATCTAGCTTTAACCATTTAAGCCATTTCCTCTCCGATTATTGCCATTCCCAGCTAATACGCTCAACAGAACCGGAGACACAGCTCCTTGATTACCACCTCTTCCACCCGTTCCACCTCTTGCAACTCCACCACCATTTACATTTCCAGTATTGCCAACGTTATTTATTGTTCCCCCAAAACTGCTTCCCGAGCCCCCACAACCACTCGAACATCCACTCGAACATCCACTTGAACTTCCACTCGAACATCCACTGGAACATCCACTAGAGGATCCGCTACTACTTCCGCAACCTCCGCCGCAACTTCTTCTTCTTCTAACAATAGCTGCTCCTCCTCCACCATTTGTATTCGTTCCTGTTCCTCGACGAATCCTTATTCTTCTAACCCCATTGTTAGTGGCGCCATTACCTGCATTAACAGGTGCAATATTCGTTGGATTAAGTGGAGGTGTAGGAGGTAACGGTAACGTACCGGTTTGTGAATTTACCACGACCACGAAAGCGAAGACGATTACAACCAAAGGAATTAGATATTTGCTCATTTTTATTTTATTTTTTTAATTTTTTATTTTAGTTACATTAAAACTAATGCTTTTAAGTATATATAAGTGCACTGTTGTCTTGAAAACAATTGATGTTTTACTATACTGAACCTAGTCTCATCGGCTCTATATATACTTAGATATAGATTAGCAGCATATTAATGTTAAACAAAATATTTAACAAATTATTTGTTTATTCTGAACATAGGAAGTAAAATTTCAAGATAAGTACATAAGTACAAAAAGTTTACCCAATTACAAAACAGATGCTTCCGAAATTTATTTGTTTATTTAGGGTAAACAGAAGTTACAAATTTCCTACAAGTAAAATATGTACTTATAAAACTAAAGCATCTGTGCGTTACTTCCGGCTTAACAGCTGTAAATTTTAATAACATAATGAATAAATAGAAGTAAAAATTTACTATATGTAGTATTGAACAATTATAATATATATGCTATGCGTACCTGTCTCCTTAGGCTTAACCTTACGGCGTCACATGGATCCACCTGCGTGATGAGTGTACAGTCACAAGGTCTTACTTTGCTTAGATACTAGAGCTACACACAGGAAAAAACTTAGCTAAAATGAGGAAAATATATCCAAAAATACTTTCTTCAAATTGAGGTAAATTTCAATATCAGTAGTAAGAATTTCTTGTTATACTGAGCTGAGCAGAGCTCACAGAGTATATTAATTTTGTTCGCATAACGGTACTCCGTAACGGCATAAACTAATCGAGATACATATAAAGGGAGTTCAGCATTTTGTGCAAATGGTCTAGCATCATTGTATTTGCAAACTGGTGTAGCATTTTTACACAAAACGCGAAAAAAATTATACGGCTATGCAGGGGCGGATTAAAGATTTACGAGGCCCGGGACTAAAATTAATATGGGGCCCACTTAAGGGGAGCAAAATATGATAATTTTTTAAATATTTTAATGATATTTCGTTTGTATGATCAATAGTATTGAGTTTCTATTTCTAGGTCTATCAACCGAACTGTTTTCACTTACAGAGTCACTCTGTACATCAAACATCCGTTTCATTTGACGAATTTTCAGTTTCTGTGATAGATCGTTTAAAAGAATTTGCTACAGTGGGTCATATTATATGGTTGAATTCTCCGGCTAATTTCTAGGGCACTGAAAGTGGTAAGTCAATTTGGGTGGCTAATTATCTGTTAAAAATATTTTTATAATAGTCTGAAGAATTTGCTATATTTTTGCTCTGCATTTTTCATTAAAAATTATTCACTTTACTATAAAAATATTATGCAGTCAAATACAACTTTCAGAATAAATTCATTCGGAGTATTTCTAAATACATCCGTGTAGTACAAAAATAATTTTTATATATAAAAATCACGTGTCACATTGTTTGTCCGCGATGGACTCCTAAACTACTGAACCAATTTTGAATTTGTTTTACACCCCGTGTGTAGTTTGATCTAACTTGAAATATAGGATAGGTTATATCTCAGTTTATAGTACCAATATTATTTAATTGCAAATTTTTTTATATGTTTATAGGTAATAATAAAATGTTACGTATACGCACCGGCACTCATATTTTCAGGTGGTGCGGATATACTTCCGTGTAATTGGTTGGCGTTTAATTAACCAACGTGCTTATCAATAAAAAAATATTATAGCGAATGATATCAAGTATAACACATCACCAGGCCCGGCGAGTGGGGGAAGGGGAGAATGGGGGGAGGGGATTACCCCCGGACATGGGGTTTCTGAGGGGGCCCGCGATTTAGAAGTACTAAGAATTTTTTTTTTAATTCAGGAGAGTCTTTAGTTGTTCGATGTGCAATTTTTAAGCCAAATTTCAAAAGCAAGGAATATTTGCATTTCGTTTTAATATTATAGTGAAGTGTGAAAAATAAAGATATATATATATAAAAGTAAAGGCTAAAATGTGTGTTAATTGGTCGCCGGTGTTTGAAGAGATGCGTCGGTCGATTTTGTTCAAACGTGGCGGTTACCCCTAGAATGTGTTTATATAATATGGATATCAAATGTAAGCTGTTGATGAGTGCTTTAGTACAGAGTAATATATTATACCGCTTGGTGACTAGGGTCTCAAAATATAGACCAAAATGTCGACCCGAATACCCCTAGAATGTGTTGGTAATATGGATATGAAATGAAAGCTGTTGCTGAGAACTCTAAAGTAATTTTCATTGTGATATTCGATTTAGTCGCATCAACCTGGCAAAACTTATAAATATGCATGCGAACCCGAAATAGAGACATGAATTAATAATACCCACATACCTATTTACATACGTCCTATTCGATTTGCCTGAAATTTGGTATATAAATTTGCCTATATTAGTATTTACGATCCTTTTTTCCGGGAAGTAGACCAGAGACGGACTGGGACTGGGATTAGGACTAGGACTTGGACGGAGACTCGGAGTGGGACCTTGACTGGGACTGGAACAAAATACATACCACTCTCTGGGGCTGGCAATAAGGGATGAAGAATAATGAGAAGAACGTGAGAGAAGAGAAAAGAGAGAAGGAGAATGAGGAAGAAATAGAATGAGACGGATATGGAGATAGTTGAAGCGAAAAAGACGGAGGGAAGTGAATAAAAGGATCAGGAGAATGTGATGAGGGATGGGGGGAGGGCAGAGTTAGACGGAAAAATCTTATTAAAATGTATGCAGATAGGCCATATTAAGGCAGAACAACGTCTGCCGGGTTTGCTAGTAGTAAATAAATCATGTTTTTGTGGTGTTACATATACAGATTTATTTCGGGTTGATTCATCCTACATTTAAAAATCAAAGCATTTTCAATTAGCAAAATTTATAAAGCAGAGATGCAGAGACATCTATTTCCGCTAGTTTCATCTCATTGAGTGTAATACGAGACTAAACATAATGTCGCCAGCCAGTTAATAATATATCATAATATCTCAGAAAATTAGAATTTCACATTACATCAGTTTACAATGAAAGGTACATATTTTTTTCTTTTTATTGCAATTTTGGTTCATATATTCTGTATGCTAAACTAAATTAATGTATAACATAACAAACTTAAACATTCCTTTTTTATATCCAAGAATAAAAATTGCACATTCGCTTGTTAAAAATCACTATAGCTATCACTATAGCTTTAAAAAATAGAGGCGATTCAAAAATCGCCATATCTATTTTCACTGGTAGTTCAATATCGCCATATCGTCCATCACTAGTACGAACTTTGTCATTTCGTCTTTCGTTGTTTTTCCGCCAAAATAAACATTAAACAAGTATCGAGTCATGGCGGAAAAACACAAGGTGGCAGCATGGTGACATACCTACAAGCATAATTAAAAATTCCATGTATTTTGTTTTTGTAAATTCGATGGACAAATGTCAAAATCGTACTGCATCGGAAGTTGATGTATCAAATCAAATAAAAAAAACGTAGAAGCTGTCCCACGCTGCCACCTTTTATCGTTCCGCCATGTATCGAGTGGTGCCCGCTCGCCGAATGGCGGCGCCTTCTGAAGCGCTGCAACTATGATGTTTTTCGCGAACTAAAACATGCGTCGACGTTCGACCGGCTTCTGCGGTAAACCTCCAAGTGCCATCGATGGTGTTTTTGTGATAATCTAAGCAAGTGGGTTCAGATTACAATGAGTATATGTCATGATATACTTACTATAGTCCGAACTCTGAACGTGATTGCTTATCTTATTATCTTATTCTTAACGAGTTCATGTATTCTTTTCCATATCACCATTGTATATAAATTTTGAGGTACAAAATTAAATTATTTGCACGCAAATACGTAATATGATATTATTTATTCGAGCTCGCGAGGCCCACCCGATGGAGGGCCTGGGGCTATAGCCCCTGCTAGCCCCTCCTTTAATCCGCCCCTGCATCTATGCATTTCTTACATCATGGAAAACATGCAACATCAAACCCGCAGTTAATTTTTTCAATATTGAATAGCAAATCATCAACTGTCAAAATAAAACAAAAAATGGAAAGAAAAAATGTAAAATGAAAAAAGTTGCTCACGATTCGTAGCTTATAATTGCTATAGCAACGCTTCCAACATCAAATGCATAAAATTCTGAATTCCATTATAGACTTCTATATATCAAAATAATCTTGACGAAAACAGAAATTCTTTTAGCCATGTTCGTCCGTGCGTCCGTCCGTCTGTCCTTTAGGGACGATACCTTGAGTAAATTTTGAGGTATCTTGATGAAATTTGGTACGTAGGTTCCTGAGCGCTCATCTCAAATCGCTGTTCAAAATGAACGAAATCGGACTATAATCACGCCCACTTTTTCGATATCGAAAATTTCGAAAAACTGAAAAAGTGCGATAATTCATTACCAAAGACGGATAAAGCGATGAAACTTGGTAGGTGTGTTGACCTTATGACGCAGAATAGAAAATTAGTAAATTTTTGGACAATGGGCGTGGCAGCGCCCACTTTTAAAAGGAGGTAATTTAAAAGTTTGGCAAGCTGTAATTTGGCAGCTGAGTATGTATTGTTCGGTTACACCCGAACTTAGCTTTCCTTACTTGTTTTTATACCCAGCTGTACTTGTACACAAGGTATTATAACTTTGATTGGATAACGGTTGGTTGCACAGGTATAAAGGAATGGAGATAGATATAGACTTTCATATATCAAAATTATCAGTATCGAAAAAAATTTGATCGAGCCATGTCCGTCCGTCCGTCTGTCCGTTAACTCGATAACTTGAGTAAATATTGAGATATCTCCACCAAATGTGGTACATGATGCGACAAGCAGAAGTAAAATGACGATATTAAGGTTTGATGACTTCTTTATTTGCTTGTTCAAGTTCAACTACAATGATTATTACAATTTAACATTTCATGACATGATAGCAGTAGCAAAAAAAAAATTGATTTTCTCCAAGCTATGTATATGTTATGACGCCGTAGGAATAATAAAGGAATGAATGGCGTATATGGGGGTCTTAGCGCCTTGCGCAATACTTGGCTGCCACAGTAACTTACATACTTCGCATCCACTAACGTGAAAAGAAGGAAATAACAGGCTTTCTCTATTCCATGTGGCTCTGTTTGGAAGACGCTGGCTGAGTTGAGGAGAGGGAAGGAGATTGCGACATTTAGTCGTTCGGAAAAGACCAGTCAGTGCGGAAACGAGATGTCCCCCCCCCCCCCCCCTTGCCAACTTTGTGGTACCCAATCCGTTCTTGCAAGAAAGTTCACCTTAAAATTCCTGTCAATGTTTAGTATGGGCGAAATATAGTCTGTTGTGAAAACCACATCGGGGAGCCTTCTCAGGATACCACATTGGCCATATTGCTTTTAGTTCCAGCATTTTGACTCCCTTAGTCCTAGGGCTGGGCCAATAGCTGTCTTGCGTATGTGGCTGTCCAGCTACAGCTGCTTAAGGATAAAATATAACGCTACACTTGATCTCTGAACTCCTGTTGACCCCGCGCAGTCTGCCTGTTGTATTTTGTTTAGTTTTTTAGCGTTGCATTGCTTATCTAGGGCATGCTACCATACTGCGAATATGCTAGAATGGGTATTGTGGCCGCTGTGCAAAGCCACATCACACGTCTTTAGGCTCAGTTTCTGCTACGTGTTCTCTTAGTATGCGATATATGGCTTTACCACTCTTATTTTAATATTAACTTTCCAGCTAAGCTTGAAGGGATTTGACAATTGCGCTAGTTTCTATTTTGTTGAAAGCGAATTCTATGTCTAGAAAAGGCAGCTAGGGTGAAGTGTTTGAAGTGAGTTGGTATTTGTACAGAGCTCACGGGTGGCAACTTCTGCTGACCTTCCCTTCATGGATACATGCTGCGCATTTGATAGGTTTAGTCCTGTTTTTATTGCAGAGGATGCTAAGCTTGTTGGCCTGTAGTGTGCAGCGTTTTTGTGCGAACGTCTGCTTGCCTTGGGCAGAAAGCTTTTGTTTCCCTCCAGCTTTGTAGAATGCAGGCCAGAGTGATGCTCTGAAGACCATTTCCAGCCAGAGGACCATTGAATCTCCCAGCTTTTGAAGTACACCAGGGTAACACCATCAAGGCCAGGCGATTTAAATGGTGAGAACCTGCTGATAGAAAAACTTATCTTATCTCTGTCCGTTATCAAGTCCAGTAAACTATCCTGGGCTGTCAGTATTAGTAAGAAATAAGTAGTAATAAATAGTTAGTAAGTCAAGTAAGAATTAAATCTAACGCCATTTATTCATATATGTTTGCGGATAATCGTATAATAAAAACTAATTTATAATGACATATTTAATATAGTCTAAAATTAAAAAACATAATATCTTAACAATTTTTTGTTTAATTTTAAAAACATATCTATAACTATACATATCTAGCTTTAACCATTTAAGCCATTTCCTCTCCGATTATTGCCATTGCCAGCTAACACGCTCAACAGAACCGGAGACACAGCTCCTCGATTACCACCTCTTCCACCCCTTCCACCCCTTCCACCTCTTCCAACTCCACCCCCATTTATATTTCCAGTATTGCCAACGTTATTTATTGTTCCCCCAGAACTGCAACCACTCGAACATCCACTTGAGCATCCACTGGAACATCCACTGGAGCATCCGCAACTACTTCCGCAACCTCCGCCGCAACTTCTTCTTCTTCTAACAATACCAGCTCCTCCTCCACCATTTGTATTCGTTCCTGTTCCTTGACGAATTCTTATTCTTCTAACTCCATTGGTATTGGCGCCACCGGCATTATTAGTCGCAGTATTCGTTGGAGGAAGTGGAAGCGGTAACGGTAGCGTACCGGTTTGTGAATTTACCACCACCACCAAAGCGAAGATGACTACTGCTAAAGGAAGAAGAACCTTGCTCATATTACTTCCTTTCATTTTATGATATACGCAGCTCGAAATCTAATACTATTTTTATGGATTCTGATCTTGTACTATAGTGAATATAGTCTCATCGGTTATATTTATGTTCGTACTCATTTTAGCATAAAATTTAAATTTAACCTTCAGTCCGAAATTTGTTACAGCATTTTCGTTAAATTAAACAAAAGGAAATTTACAAAGTGTACTTCCGAGTTCCGACAATTTGTGTTTGATAAATAAATGTCAAATTGAATTTTTATACCCAGCTGTACATGAACACAGAGCTTTAAAATAAGGTTGGCGTCAACCCCTTAAAAATAATTTTTGACTAAATCCTTAGTATAGAGTCAAAAGGGCTTAGCGGCTATCTAAGATGTGCACAAACTATAAGATTCCATTTTCAATAAGGAATATTTGGAAAAATTGGGAACTCTCCTAGGACTCTCAGCTTGACGTTGCCTTTGTTTGAGGCTTGCATATGCAAGGTTCAGATATTCGGGATAAGCTACTGTCAACGCAGAGTCATATAAAAAAAAACAGGCACGTGAAGACCGCTATTACTAACAGCTAGAACTGGTAATAGGAGGAGCTTCGAGAAGATGTCAACAAGGACGCTTTTGGGCCTTTTTGGCGCTATTGAAGACGTCTTAGACGACAGGCGTAAAGATATCACAGCGGGGTAGTGAAAAATCCAAGCGAGTCGTCATTTTTGCAACCTCAGATGTGCTGGCAGCCTTAGGATACCCATTCCAAATCACATTCTACCTACAGCATGCAACCAGAAGCCATCTCAGTGATTGCATCCTTATATATCAAAGGTCAGAGTGCCCGCGGACCATGAATGTTGAATGCGAAGAAGCACAGAGATCAATTCTCGATTCTGACCTGTGCAACGTCTATTATGATAAAACTTTCTATCTTAAAATGCTCGATGATTTATTTTTTAGTCTGATACGAAGGCGTAAAAAGATCAATCTGGTTTGGGTTAGACCCACGCAGACTACAGTAGGCAACAAAACAGGAAGAAGTTGGTTTTGTAACTTTTTGCAGAATTATAATATCAAGAAAACTAGTAAACCTTTTAATATTAAAGTAAGACTACCGACCAAGATACTGT
This sequence comes from Eurosta solidaginis, assembly GCF_040869045.1. Lineage (NCBI taxonomy): Eukaryota > Metazoa > Arthropoda > Insecta > Diptera > Tephritidae > Eurosta > Eurosta solidaginis. The sequence goes on along the minus strand of NC_090322.1, from coordinate 229,860,221 downwards.
CCAACATGCCGCTGAGAAGACATTTAAACAAATATCGTTGCATGTCTGGTTTATGACAAACAACCGAGGACAAAAAGCAGCAAGAGGAAGTGCCTGACGGACACCTGTATAAGTTTTCATACGGCTCCGAAATGAGAGCAAACATACTTCGAATGAAAAATACCCGTGGGCTTCCAACATCTGTACATCGAACAGCAGCTCTGAGAGTAGTCGCTTATTACACTATATGAGGACCAAACATACAAGTCATTATCGGAAAAATCCCCATCAACTTATAAGCGCTGGATAAAAGAAATTTATGGGAAGCAAAAAAGAAAAAGAATCAATAGCTGTGAAAAAACGTTTAGGCTATGAGAAAACAACGAGAAAAATGTACAGTGAAATTAATTACAAATGATAAAGCATGGAACACCAGAAGCTTTGGTGATGCAAATTACTACGTAATACAAATGCTGTCTAGACATGGATACTTGAATGGAGAACTGCAAAAAGTAACAAGTAGGGAAGGCTAAGTTCAGGTGTAACCCAACATTACATACTCAGCTGAGATCTTTAGAGACAAAATAAGGGAAAGCACCATGTAGGAAAACGAACCCGTGGTAACCCTAGAATGTGTTTGTATGACATGTGTATCAAATGGAAGGTATTAAAGAGTATTTTAAAAGAGAGTGGGCCATAGTTCTATAGGTGGACGCTTTTTCGAGATATCACCATAAAGGTGAACGGGGGAGACACTAAAATGCGTTTATACGATATGGGCATCTAATGATAGGTTTTAATGATTATATAAAAGGGTGTGGGCCATAGCTCTTTAGAGGGAAGCCTTTTCGAGAAATCGTCATAAAGGTGGACCGGGGGTGACTCTAGAATGTGTTTGTACGACATGGGCCTCAAATTAAAGGTATTAATGTGGGTTTTAAAAGGGAGTGGCCCTTAGTTGTATATGTGAAGGCGTTTTCGAGATATCGACCAAAATGTGGACCAGGGTGACCCAGAACAACATGTGTCGGGTACCGTTAATTTATTTATATATGTAATACCACGAACAGTATTCCTGCCATGATTCCAAGGGCTTTTGATTTCGCCGTGCAGAACTTTTTAATTTTCTTCTACTTAATATGGTAGGTGCCACACCCAATTTGCAAAGTTTTTTCTAAAGTTATATTTTGCGTCAAAAAACCAATCCAATCACCATGCTTCATCCCCTTTTGCGTATTTGGTATAGAATTATAGCATTTTTTCACTTTTTCGAAATTTTCGATATCGAAAAAGTGGGCGTGGTGATAGTCGGATTTTGCCCATTTTTAATACCAAGATAAAGTGAGTTTACATAAGTACGTGAACTAAGTTTAGTAGAGATATATCGGTTTTGACTCAAGTTATCGTTTTAACGGCCCAACGAAGGACAGACGGTCGACTGTGTATAAAAACTGGGCGTGGCTTCAACCGATATCGCCTATTTTCACAAAAAATACAGTTATCATCATAGAAGCTATGTCCTTACCAAATATAGACAAATTATATGAAAAAGGGCGGAGACACGCCCATTTTGAAATTTTCTTTTATTTTAGTATTGTGTTGCACCATATCATTACTGGAGTTGAACGTTGACATAATTTACTTATATGCTGTAAAGATATTCAATTTTAGGTTAAAATTTGACAATTCTTTTTGTTTTATCGGTCTATTGATAAAGTATTCAAGGTTCGAAACGAGCTCAAGGCCAGAACAATAATTTAAATAATAAAAAAATTTTTCAATTATAGAAACATTAAAAAAACAATAGTCATTACAAAAAATTATTGTTCTGGCCTTGAGCTCGTTTCGAACCTTGAATACGTTAAAATTTGACTTAAAAAATTTTTTTTTAATTGGGCGTGTTCGTCATCGGACATTGCTAATTTTTATTTAGCACATATACAGTAATAGGATTAACGTATCTGCCAAATTTCATCATGATATCTTCAACGACTGCCAAATTACAGCTTACTAAACTTTTAAATTACCTTCTTTTAAAAGTGGCGGTCCCACGCACATTGTCCAAAATTATACTAGTTTTCTATTTTTCGTCATAAGGTCAATGCACTTGCCAAGTTTCATCGCTTTGTCCGTCTTTGGTAATGAATTATCGCACTTTTCGGTTTTTCGAAATTTTCGATATCGAAAAAGTGAGCGTGGTTATAGTCCGATTTCTTTCATTTTAAATACCGATCTGAGATGAGTGCCCAAAAACTTACATACCAAATTTCATTAAGATACCTCAAAATTTACTCAAGTTATCGTGTTTAAGGACGAACCAACGGACGGACATGGCTAAATGAATTTCATTTTTCGCCCAGATCATTTTGATATATAGAAGTCTATATCTATATCGATTAGCTTATGCCGTTACGGGGTACCGTTATGCGAACAAAATTAATATACTTTGTGAGCTCTGCTCAGCTGAGTATAAAAAACCGAATATCCTATGTGGACTTACGGCGTTGCAAACGAGGACGTTGCTGAAGACACTTTAACATAAAATGGGCAGCCAAAATAAAACGATATTTCACTCAGCATCCGTGTGGTTGGTACGTTAAGGGGATGGGCTACGAAGTTTTAAGTCGACATATCGTTTCTCTGTTTTGGGTGACGGGCCATTTTTACTTACAAGGTTTTCGTTTCCCCGCTGAGTTGAAACGGCGTAGATTGGCTAATGTCGTAGGAGGGAGGGGAGGTCATTGTCCCTTCTTGAGCTAATCAATGATCATAGTACTTTCTTAGCGGCAAAATATGAATAAAATGAAAAACGACTTTCACTTTCGATCCCTTGCTATCAGCCTTTTGGGAAAAGACAAATAAACGCTCAGACCAACCTACAAGCCAGCTGGCTGCTTGTGGGCTACGCATCTCCTTGATAGTCGCCGAGTTTTAAATAAACGCCTTGGAGAAAGCTACATACCTGTTACAACACCGCGCACTGAGCTGCTGCGGGATGTCTTGTTATGTCGCCGGAACATCATCTAGAAAATGAGGCAGAAATACTCACCATAAGACAGTACGGTCTTAACTTGTTTAATTACACTTTATATAATATTATTATATAGGGACCAAGATATACATACCACACCAAAGGTATAGGGAATTGTAACTATGTATATATATTTACCTTAGCAAATATGTATACGACATCGAAAAATATTTGAGCAACTGGTTTAAAACTCTGAGATACATATGCATGTGGAGCATTCCATGCAAAATCGTAAAACTTCGCCGATTTTCGAGTTACTTGCCTAATTAATTTTAAATGGCAATATATTTTTAAAGCAAAGCTCAACGTACCAAGGAAGAAAATTTTCAAATTATATCAGAATAAGAAAAAAAAAAAATTTGCCGAAAAAACAAAGCTGGTACAGAAAAAAAATTTAATTTTATAATGACCAACCCTAGTTTTCTCAGCAATCATTTAATTTATTTCTGCATGTTAAATGGCAGAAAAAATTCAGGATTTCAATTTATGGAGGAACACTAAGACCACATATGAACAATGCTTTGGATCAGTGGCTTTAAAGCTTTGGATCGCGACCCTCGAGAAAGAGCGCCGCGACCCAATAATGAACTTGCGCTACATTATATAATTATAGCGCGATGAACATATTTTTTAATTAAGAAATCAGAAAAAATAACAAAGTGTAAGTATTCCGCAACACGGTAGATAAGAACGCGGTTGCATATACGCATGCAAATTAAATTTTTTTTATGGTCACCTTTTGTGAAAAAATCACTTCGCATAAATAAAATGTTAAGAAATTTAGCCAGACCTTCTAGGTTGAAGTAGGAACGTAGGCTTTATAAAAAATGTAGAAACTTTCCAGGTATTAAATTCATTGTGAGTATGCAGTTCACTATTGCTCTTGTCACAACGGAAGGAAAAATATATGTGTAGAGATATGATACTCGACCACACTACCGAAGGTATTCTTTTAAAACGTGTTTAAAATACTTCACTTCTTTTGTTATTTCTTATGACGAAGATTTTCCGATCGTTCTTTACTCATGCTTTCTCCAAACATTTTTTCGAAAAACTTGCGCAGGTTATGAACCGGGCCTTTTGTCATAGTCAACAAGCACACTACCCCTTTACCAGGCGTGTGAAGTTATTTCAGTATTAGTGATTTGTCAGTCATGATGAGTCGTCAGTTTTCTTTTCTTTTCCGATTTAAAAAAATTTGAAAACCACTGCTTTAAATAATATCAAACTAAAAAGTTAAAAACAATTTTCAAAAAAAGTTTAAAACAGTTTAAAACAATAATGAACGAAAAATACTAGTATTATTGTGAAAAAAGCATCGGGCGCTCGATATACGAAAAATATGGTCCAAACCGCCTACGCTTTTTACTTCCTTTTTTCACAATAATACTAGTATTTTTGCTTATTATTATTTTACATTTATTTTGAAAATTATTTTTCACATTTCATTTACTAATAAAAGCGTGTTTTTTAATTTTTTAAACTATATCCCACTCAGCATTTAGATGATTCAATTTTAAATTTCCCTACATATCAATACAAATTGATTACTCTTTCTGACTAAATAATGAGTTATCATACAATTGAACAAAAGAAATTATCAAATATGGATACTTTTGATGATGAAAACTAAAAAGCTTTTTTCGATCACTTTTTGGAATCATTTTTGAAGTCCTTCAATGACTAAATTTTAATATTTCATAAAAACCAACAAAAAACATAATCAAATATGCTTACCTTTGATGATCAAAAACCGAATATAGTTTTTTAATCACATTTGGAATCATATTTGAATCAAATATGTTTACTTTAGGTGCTCAAAAATTTATAATCATTTTTCATTCAGGGATTCATTCTGAATCTTTTATGAATATATTTAATAATGAATTTTATGCTTGTTGAAATTTTACTTTCATTAAACATTTTTTTCACATATGCATATTTTTTCAATCATGAAGCTAAGAAAAAATATATAGAAATTTTATTATTTTTGCAAAAGATATTCTTCAAGACAGAAAATAATGTAATGCTGCTCGTGAACGAAGATTTCCCCAACCATTTCCCCCTTCAGCTTCCCAGAAAATACATAATGATTGGTCAATACATAGGTTGTGAGCTATTTGAACCCCTGTAAGTGAAACTATCTTGACATACCTGTATATGGCTTCAACATCCCGTATCGTATCCGTATTTTAAGATGCAGACAATAATGCTGATGTTGGATGTTGTAGTCGCAGGTGTATATCGGTCAAGTTTGTTTGCGAGTTAGCTGTGGTTCGAATAGCTCACTTTTGCATGCTTTCTTCCCCTGATGAAATAAGATTATTATGTACTATTTTGAATGAGATATGAAGAATAAATGCATTATAATGGCATTCAAAAATGATTCAAAAATCTCAACCAAAACGTTTGAAATATATTCACGAATATGATCAGAAAATGACTGTGGAAAGCAATCAAATATTACTCTAAAACTATTAAAGCTCAATTTTACAATGTTATCAAATATGAATAAAAAGCATTTCGAAATAGGAATCATAAATGATTATTCAAGAATAATCACATTTATGGTACATTTTTCTCCCGAAGATACGTCAATTTTCGAACAGAAAATGCTTTTAAATTTGAACGTTTTTAATCATCTTGGGGTATGATATTTAAATATTTTTTGATCAAAATTTTCAAAAAATGCTGGCTGGGATTTATTTGTTTGTAACTCGCCTTTGTGCGCCTAGCCTATAGAGTTACAAAACAAACATACATACCGTTACTCACAAAAAAAATAAGTACACACTCGGTTTATGATGAAAAAACTCAAATGCAGTGGCTCTCAATGTGTTGAACAATTTGCCACATACAAAATGCATTTTTGTTCATGCGATGTATGGAAGTGAAGCTTATAAAAGCGTGTTAAATACGGAGTTCCGTACGTGTTCCATGCAAACAATTAAATCCTTGCACATTTTTTTTTTTCGAATAAAATTATTTAAATTTTTTTATTTTTATTTTGTTAAACCTTGGTACAAGAAGTATCAAATTTAGTTTTTAGTTTTTTTAAATACTTTTAGCTTTATTAAAATTTACCTGACTCTATTTTATCTTTAATTTAAGATCGAAAACTGAAAAATGCATACGATTTGTCCCGCTCCAAGCGTGGAATGCTCCATGTACTTATTTACATTTGTAGAACAATCGAGATTAAGCGTGAGTTTGCAGTTTGAATAATATTTATATTGTATAGTGCACTTGGGTTTATGTACATATCATCACCAGGGCAACTTAAGTATGCAACAGCATATTTTCTATAAATGACTCGTAACCATTAAACCAATCAAATATGCATACCTTTCACAAAAAAATATGAAGTTCGAGTGGTACTTTATGTAGCATATTTTCGCTTATTTTTCCATAAATGCATATTTCAGCCTATTTTGCAATTGAGACTTATTTATAAGCATATTTTGTAAAAAAAAATTGTATTTTCTGCTTATTTCTAGCAGTCGGAGTTAAAATATGAATTTTAGTAACGCAGCAACATCGCCTTTGTGCACTAAGGTAAAGATATGGGTAAAGAGCAAGAAGAAAAAGTTTGAAAGTTGTTAAAAATATTTATATTAAATTTTTTTTGCTGAAGCCAACGTAAGTTTTTAGCGAGGACGCTAGATTCCCACACACTTAAACCTTCATAAAAGGGAACATGAGCAACGGACTGATTATATACAATGTTTAAATAGAACTACCAGGATGCTTCAATCTATAAAAATTTTGGGTACTTCAAACTTTTAAGTACTTATATACGACCATACATACATATATGTATGTAGGTGTGATGCGGCTCGGACGCGACCAGAAATAGGAGTAATTTTTTGTGTGCTTGTGAAAGTATTCAAAAATTAGCGAATTTTACATTCTTTAAATGAAAGACTAAATGCTTGATATAAGCGAAAGTACGGTTACGGACGTGATAATTTTTTCTCAATGAATAAAACTACACGACATTGAAAATATATGTGACCTGGAATCATCAAACGACCCTATATTTAAGAAGGACATAACTGCCAAGCAATCATGATTTTTGTTGTGCAGTGCTTAGAAAACTAAAGTTTTTAAATTAAGAACCACTTACTCAGGGGTTGAAGTTAGACCACAACAGAGGTATGTGAAACGAAACGTACTGGATCTATAACCGGCAAAAGACCATCAACATCGATAATACTCGCGAAAACCTTCGGGGAGTGTCTTTGTCGTTTAAACAAAAATAACAACAAGAAAATACATTAAACCTACTACGTGAGCAATCGGTTGTATGGTATTTATATTATGTATATGACCGATCTTGACAATTTTTTCAGACAACAGTGTATGCCTTAGATGTAAACATCCTGGGAAATTTCAATCTTCTAGCTATTAAAAAGGGCAAGAAATAACGGTAAATCTTTTTTCTTAACAATCGGTTGTACTATATCCCATATATTGTATATATGACTGGTCTTAACGAGTTTTTCGGACAACAATGTGTGCCTTATATAATCATCCTGTGGAATTTCAATCTTTTAGCTTTTAAAATGAATAAATCACTTTGAAATATCGGTTGTATGGAGGATATATGATGTAGGGGTCTGATCCTGTCGGTTCCGACAAATGATCAATCGGACACCCAAATACACCAACTCACCACCTTTCATCAATATATCTCGAAAATTTAGGGACTAGTTTGCGTTCAAACAGACAGACAGACGAACGGATGGACTTACAGTTTTGAGAATCGTGACAAATTCAATATCCTTTATCATTTTCATGAAATGTATAAAAGGAGCCTAGGGGTCTCCGTTGTTTTCCCAAATGGTATTTAACTAAACAACAATATGGTTTCTATTTTAAGATTTTCAGCTCCAAATTTACACTTTGGATTTTTCTAAGCCATAGCATACAAGCTATGTTAAACAAAAAATTTCAGATTTTTTATACGCTAGGCAGTTGAGTAAAAAATTTAAATCGAATAAAATATAAAAAACACAAAACTAGATTTTGACATATTAAGTTCTCACAAAAAGGTTTGTATGTTGCGTAAGCTGGTGAACAGTTTAAAATTTAGGTCGAAATTTTAACAGTGAGAACAAGTCGTCTAGGCATTATTCTTTCTTTGTGAAATTGCTGTTGTTAATTTTTAAAATATAAATATATTTATGACTAAAATTTTATTTTTTTTTTGAACACGGTCTCCGAAGGAGATTGAAATATATTGGGAAATATGAAAAAGTGTTTTATTACATTGGACCTTGAGCCGGCAAAAATCACAGTTTGATAAAGTAAATATATTTATGTAAAAAAAGTGCGCAAATAGTAAGCGTTCGAATCAGCTCCCGATCAGTAAACAATAATTATAACTATTCCCTGGTCGTTTCTGGTGGTTACGAAAACTTTGAGTGAAACGCAAAAACCCTTATTTTGGTACACGGTGAAAACCGAGTTTTTGGCTTTATCAAAATCGACATATATAGTGAAAGTCTTTGTGGAAATCACAATCCAGCAATTTAAGCCGATTAACGTACATAAAGTCAAGTGCGTATACTGTATGAAGTTAAATATAGAATTGTTTATTTGTTAAAGCAGCATTTTGTTAAAATATTGTAACGAATATTAGCAACACTAAGGGGTACTGTCATCTCTAAGCCGATGCTAAGCAGTGACGTGTATGTACATCAATAATTCAATCATTATGTATACACATATGTACGTACACGCAGCGGAGAAGCAACGCACAAACACACGCGCATGAGCTGTGAGAGAAGCTATAAAAATTGTGCATCTGTAGTTATAGCTGAGAAACTTATAGCAGATAACCAACTAGTATATTCTAGAACAAACCGCCTAGGAAACCAAACACTTTAAAAGGCAGCAACAGTAGAGGCGCGACAATCAGTTGGATTTTAGGTGCTATCTAGCGAGTCATAGCAGTATAATTTTGAAAAGCCGTTTCATTTAAGCAAGCTATTGGTTGTGAAGTATCAGTGTTATTGTGAAGTACTTCAATAAAGGCCATTTTGCATTATTAAATATTGGATATAACTGGCCTTGTTTGGTCAAATGGGTCGAATTTCCTTACAGCATTTGTAATGTCGGCTATGGCGTTTATTTTGGAGTAGCTTTTGCGGAAATCATGCTGCCGATGGGTAAGTTCCCCTCCATCTTCAGTCGCTGCTTGTTTAAATTAATAAAGTCCCTAGAGACCTGAAACTTTGAACGTGACTTCGGGTTTTATAGGATTGTAATATTTAGGATATAGAATTTTATAGACGGGACGGGGATCGAGATATAAAGATGTATTACAAAATCTATTTGGAATTGTGGAATCTTGCATTCGATTTTTGTGTAACTACTCATTGAGCTAGAAACATGAAACCTCAAAAACACAAAAAAAAAAAAAAACAGGAAATTATTTAAAATATTTTTGTATAGAAAGTTGTGTTATGATTGAGAAAGTTCATGGCGAAATAACCAGTTGAAGTAAGCCCTCAATTGTTTTGCTCTAAATTCTTCTTTGTTCTATCGTTCGGCTATCTGAAAATTGTTTACCAATGTTATCCCCGAAAACCTGTTGTTTTTTGCATTTTTCAGTAGTAAAATATGCCACTTTTGAATCTTTTTTCACGTAAGCTATTATGTAAATATCGATGGACCTTTACTGGATTTATTTACAGAGATTTAAATAAATAAATACCTTCGAAGAGAATACCTCGGAAGGCTCATCATTTGGGTACCTTTGGTGTTGGCTTCCATAAGTAAGGTCATGCTAAACTATTAAGTCCATATTGTTGATGTTTCCATTATACATATATGTAAGTTGAATTTGTTCCCAAAAAAAATTTAAACAGGTCTTTATTAAAATAAACTGTTTGTATTCACGTCATTTCCAACAAGGATTTTCGCCTTGTAACGCTACTGAAGACTTTCGAGGAATGTTTTTGTCATTCTTACAACAAGAACACAAAAATTTTCATATTATATGTCATGTAAAAACTTCACTAAAACAATGGTATTCTAAATAAAGTAACAATAAACTGTAACCCACTGTTGTTGTTTTGCCCTAAAAATCAGACCACTAATATAAGAGGAATGTTACAGTTATGGATTGAAATTTAGAATATATGATACCAGCTCGCTTCGGATCAGCATCTTTTGGTTCTACGCTATCTGCCGCGGGACCAGCCTATCCTCTGACATATTTTAGTAAATAATAATAACTCTGATCAAGTTTGTCTAATGTATTATAAGGGCAATTGTTTTACTTCCGACTCTCAACAACAAACTAACACAGCAGATGTAAATTACAATGAATTTTTAGGGATAGAAACTCATTTAAAGGTGCTACGATCAGTTCCAAGTGTGACTGTAAAACTTTTCATCGAAACCGAAACCCATTTAAGTACTGCAAAAAGCAATAGAGCTCAACTCTCCCTTTTATGTCCGGTTTTAGAATGAAAGTTTCAACTGCGGTTGAAATTGAGGTCAGTTTTCTTTGGTCGCATCAATTTAGTTTTACTGCTTATCACAGTTTAGCTGAGCAGAGCTCACAGAGTATATTAATTTTGTTCGCATAACGGTACCCAGTAACGGCATAAACTAATCGCCTTCTACGTTCGTCTACGATTTACCATGTTCGTCCGTCCGTCTGTCCGTAAACACGATAACTTGTGTAAATTTTGGGGTATCTTAATCCTAGTGAGATAACATACGTCTGTGAGACGTGCGTCGTTTTAATTTTGCTCTCAGTCTCCCACAGTCGTAATGAGAGAACATTCTCATTCTCAGCTACCATTACCAGTTTGTCAGTGGGGTATGTTTTTCAGTAGTAACTTTTTTGTTTGCTTAAATATATACGATTGTTTTTTAAAAATACGTCTAAGAGACGTATCGTTATCTTTTACGTGACTACAAATTTTATGTGTAATTTTTGCCTAAAATGGTAATTTTAGCTAATATTTTTATACTCAGTTGAGCAGAGCTCACAGAGTATATTAAGTTTGATTGGATAACGGTTGGTTGTACATATATAAAGGAATCGAGATAGATATAGACTTCCATATATCAAAATAATCAGGATCGAAAAAAAATTTGATTGAGCCATGTCCGTCCGTCCGTCCGTCCGTCCGTTAACACGATAACTTGAGTAAATTTTGAGGTATCTTGATGAAATTTGGTATGTAGGTTCCTCAGCACTCATCTCAGATCGCTATTTAAAATGAACGATATCGGACTATAACCACGCCCACTTTTTCGATATCCAAAATTTCGAAAAACCGAAAAAGTGCGATAATTCATTACAGAAGACAGCTAAAGCGACGAAACTTGGTAGATGAGTTGAGCTTATGACGCAGAATAGAAAATTAGTAAAATTTTGGACAACGGGCGTGGCACCGCCCACTTTTAAAAGAAGGTAATTTAAAAATTTTGCAAGCTGTAATTTGGCAGTCGTTGAAGATATCATGATGAAATTTGGCAGGAACGTTACTCCTATTACTATATATACGCTTAATAAAAATTAGCAAAATCGGAGAAGGACCACGCCCACTTTTAAAAAAAAATTTTTTTAAAGTAAAATTTTACAAAAAATTTAATATCTTTACAGTATATAAGTAAATTATGTCAACATTCAACTCCAATAATGATATGGTGCAACAAAATACAAAAATAAAAGAAAATTTCAAAATGGGCGTGGCTCAGCCCTTTTTCATTTAATTTGTCTAGGATACTTTTAACGCCATAAGTCGAACAAAAATTAACCAATCCTTTTGAAATTTGGTAGGGGCATAGATTTTATGACGCTAACTGTTTTCTGTGAAAATGGGCGAAATCGGTTGATGCCACGCCCAGTTTTTATACACAGTCGTCCGTCTGTCCTTCCGAATGGCCGTTAACACGATAACTTGAGCAAAAAGCGACATATCTTTAATGAACTTAGTTCACGTGCTTACTTGAACTCACTTTATCTTGGTATGAAAAATGAACGAAATCCGACTATGACCACGCCCACTTTTTCGATATCGAAAATTGCGAAAAATTAAAAAAATGCCATAATTCTATACCAAATACGAAAAACGGGATGAAACATGGTAAGGTAATTGGATTGTTTTATTGACGCGAAATATAACTTTAGAAAGACTTTATAAAATGGTTGTGACACCTACCACATTAAGTAGAAGAAAATGAAAAAGTTATGCAGGGCGAAATAAAAAACCCTTAAAATCTTGACAGGTATTACATATATAAATAAATTAGCGGTATCCAACAGATGATGTTCTGGGTCACCCTGGTCCACATTTTGGTCGATATCTGGAAAACGCCTTCACACCACTCCCTTTTAAAACTCTCATTAACACCTTTCATTTGATACCCGTATTGTACAAACAAATTCTAGGGTCACCCCTGGTCCACCTTTATGGCGATATCTCGAAAATGCGACCACCTATACAACAACCACCACTCCCTTTTAAAACCCTCATTAATACCTTTAATTTGATACCCATATCGTACAGACACATTCTAGAGTCACCCCTGGTCCACCTATATGGTGATATCTCGAAAAGGCGTCCACCTATAGAACTAAGGCCCACTCCCTTTTAAAATACTCATTAACACCATTCGTTTGATGCCCATATTGTACAAACAAATTCTAGGGTCGCCCCTGGTCCACCTTTGAGGCGATATCTCGAAACGGCGTCCACCTATGGAACTAAGGATTACTCCCTTTTAAAATACTCACTAACACCTTTCATTTGATACCCATATCGTACAAACGCATTCTAGAGTCAACCCTGATCTACCTTTATGGCTATATCCCTAAATGGCGTCCACCTATAGAACTATGGCCCACTCCCTCATAAAATACTCTTTAATGCCTTTCATTTGATACACATGTCATACACACACATTCCAGGGTTTCCCTCGGTTCATTTTCCTACATGATTATTTTCCGTTATGTTGTCACCATAGCTCTCAACTGAGTATGTAATGTTCGGTTACACCCGAACTTAACCTTCCTTACTTGTTTTAAGTATAGTTTAAAACAGTTAATTCATCCAATTGAAGTACAAAAAAATGTATATCGCCAAGTCTAAAGGCTACTCACTGGAAGAAAGACAGGCCTACCAAAATACTGCCCTCAGAACCGCTATGGGCTGTCTTCTTATGACCCAGAATACCATCTACATAATGAGGCGAGAATACTCCCCATTAGGGAGAGAAATGAAATGCCAACCAAACAGTTTCTGTTGAATACCCAGAAACCTGGGCATCCCAACAAAAATCTGATTGATGAGGCTATACTGCCCGGGGGCTTAAGGGGTCATCTCCGTAAGCATTATGAGGAAATACGGCACCTGAGAACACTGCCGTATGAAGCTAAAAAGCTCAAGAAGGTCCTCAGTGAAATTCACAAACATGCGTCGGACCTCTATGCCAGGAATTGCTCAGTCAATCCAGCACTTAAAGAACAATACCCAAAACTAACAGAGGAGGAACGCACTCTCCCTAGGGAAACGCGCGTCACTCTAGTTCAAGTTCGATCTGGGTACTGTAAGAGGGTAAACTCTTACCTATCCAGAATCAACCCCGACATATAAGATGTATGCCCTGCTTGCAATGTGTCCCCACATGACACCAACCATCTCTTCAACTGTATTGTCCAACCATCGCCTCTAGCACTCCTCTCATTATGGTCCACCCCTGTTGAAACTGCAAGAGTCCTTGGACTTCCGTTAGAGGACATTGGTGACAATTTTTGATTGGTCGAACCTATTGGATGGGGCACTGCTACAACAACAAAAACAGCATGGCATTTCAACATTCCCGTAAGCAAGCTTTAATATTCAGCGACATTTTGCTTTCTTCTTAATATTCCGCGACAAAAAACAGTTATGACAAACATTGTAATTGTTGATTCCATTTCAACAAATACACTCAATAATAATAAAAAAAGTTCGTTTGGAAATGTATTCGTCAACAATCACGTACACAAACTTATACTAGTGAATTCCTACCAAAACAGGGTATTCGAATATTTTGGAATTCAGACTTTCTAAAGAAAGTCGAAAGTTTTTCGAGTTCTTTTAAAGAACTGCTAGCTATGTTTTTAATAAGGGAAAGCTAGAAACAAATTTTTATTCTTCTATACATCGTCTTGAGCTGGGCTTTTGAACCACCGAACGCACGGTAACTTAAAGCAAAAATAACTTCCTTTTTATAACCTTTTCACTACCTTTATATTAAGTCCCGTTCATGTTTGTCCCCACATTTCCATACGAATTTTTACTACCCTTATATTAAATCCCTCATTTCCATACGAATTTTTGACCCACGAAAAGACTTTTTCGGTAACTTCCCGTTGAGCTAGACTCTTTATACTTAGAACATAGTTCAGACCTGGGGGATATTACAATGCAAGTGAAAAAATCCGCTAGGTGGCGCACGTATCGAGATATACAGAAAATTAATTTTAAAATGGAACTTTTGCGATCGACTTTTAACTAACTTCTCGGTGATCCAGAAACTTGAAACTTAGCACATAGTTTGCAAGTCGATGTCACTACAATTCGCGGAGAACAAAATACCGCCAGGTGGCAGACGAATCGAGATAAACGAAAATCGCTGAAAATCCCTGAAAAAACGCAGGGAATATTGCGATCGATTTTTACGTAACTTCCCAGTGAGCTAGAGACTTGAAACTTGGCCGTGAGTCAGAACCCGATGCCAATGCAATATTTGATCAAAAACATTTCGCTAGGTGACGCATGGATCGAGATATTAAGAAAATTAGTTTTGATTTGGAAATCTTTCAATCCATTTTAACTAATTTTCCGGTGACCTAGAGACTTAAAACTTGGCCCACAGTTCGAGGCTTGGTGACAATACAATTTACAGAAAACAAAATTCCTCTAGGTGGCGTGCTAAGTGAGATAGCTACAAATCCTTGAAAAACGAGGGGAATCTTGCAATCGATTTTTGATTAACTTCCCGGTGAGCTGGATATATGAAACTTGAGCCGTAAGTCAGAACCCAGTGACAATGCAATATTTGATAAAAAAAATTCCGTTAGGTGGCGCATGGATCGAGATATTAGGAAAATTAATTTTAATTTGGGAATCTTTCAATCCATTTTTAACAAACTTCCCGGTTACCTAGAGACTTGTAACTTAGCACATAGTTCGAGACCCGTTGACAATACAATTTGTAGAAAACAGAGTTCCTATAGGTGGCGTGTTAAGTAATTAAGATAACTACAAATCCCTGAAAAACGAGGGGAGTCTTGCGATCGATTTTTGAGTAACTTGCCGGTGAGCTAGAGATTTGAAACTTGGGCCGTAGGTCAGAACCTGGTGACAATGCTATATTTGATCAAAAACATTTTGCTAGGTGGTGCATGGATCGAGATATTAACAAAATTTATTTTGATTTGGGAATCTTTCAATCCATTTTTAACTAACTTCCCGGTGACCTAGAGACTTGAAGCTTGACACGCAGTTCGAGCCTTGGTGACAATACAATTTACAGATAACAAAATTTCGCTAGGTGGCGTGCTAAGTGAGATAACTACAAATCCTTGAAAAACGAAGGCAAACTTGCAATCGATTTTTGAGTAATTTCCCGATGAGCGGATATATGAATCTTGGGCCGTGGGTCAGAACCCAGTGACAATGCAACATTTGATAAAAAAAAATTCGCTAGGTGGCACGCGGATCGAGATAGTAAGAAAACAAATTTTAATTTGGGAATTTTTCAGTCCATTTTTTACTAACTTCCCGGTTACCTAGAGACTTGAAAATTGGCACTTAGTTAGAGGCCTGGTGACAATACAATTTATGGAAAACAAAGTTCCGCTAGGCGGCGCGCTAGTCAAGATAACTGCAAATCCTTTAAAAACGGGGGGAATTTTGCGATCGATTTTCGAGTAACTTCCCGATGAGCTAGATACATGAAACTTGGGCCGTAAGTCAGAACACGGTGACAATGCAATATTTTATCAACAAAATTCCGCTAGGTAGCTCATGGATCGAGCTATTGAGAAAACTAGTTTTAAATTGGGAATATTGGAATCGATTTTTAATTAACTTCCTGGATATCTAGAGACTTGAAATCTGAAATATAGCTTAAAACTCGGTGAGAGTGCAATGTTTGATCAAAAAAATTGAGCTACGTAAGGCACAAGTGGAGCTATTTAGAAGATTAGGCCATACTTTCATGGCCAGCCTCCTGAGTGTTGCAGGCGTTGTAGAATTCCACCTCGTTGAAGGCCCAACTCAATGCACGTCCTTGCATACATTTAGGCGTACGCGACTTTCACCACGATTCTTTTAGATTTTTAGGCGTATAGCTGGAGACATTGGTGCTTTATCGGTAACCGTATCGGTAACCTTATAACAGCTCATTCGACCAACCTTATGAGAATCAATGCAATCGATTATTGGTGCCGCTAAGGTCGTAACGGTATCGTAGCCAACCAATTGGGTTTTGGTTTCCGTCGTAACGATAAACAGCTTAGGATACGGATAGCGTTAGGGATACGGATACAGCGATACGACATACGGCACCAATGACTCCGGCTTATGCCAATTTCACCCCGATTTTCAGCTGTGCAAATTAAGTAGCTGACAAACGAGGTGGAATTCTCTTGTTACGATGAACATTCACCAACAATGAAAATTCGCCACATAATCAATTATGTTGAACTTACTTCCTCAACAATTATGATCATATTCACCAACAAGGATTGCTTTGCTCTCTCCGGCTTCGCAAATTATGAGAATAATCGCCAACAAGAATCATTCAACACTTTCATCCTCTTTGTCCCACTTACCCGCTCCACCAATATCAAGAACATCGAACAGCTATAATAATTCACCGATTTATGTGCTACATATATATATATATACATCTTTCTACAGTCACCTAAGCCGAATATAGATATAGACGTAGAACGTGGAGGTCTACGCCGATCACTTTATCGACGGCGGCGGCGTAGGCTCTATTATATACCGGCGGCGCCGGCGTACGCCGGTGTTCTTACATTAAAAAGCTTAATTTTTCTATGTAAAAAAAATATTTAGGAAAGTTTTGTTTTTATTTATTTTAGGATATCAACTTTTTGGCCATTACGGAAAGATCCGGGGTTTTTGCCTCAAAATCTCGAAGATCGTTTAAAAATTTTCAGGAGTAGCTCCTTGCGGAGGGATTTTCCCTCGTTCACTAACTCCAGAGAAGCTTCGACCTTAACCCTGGTCTTTGGAATTGTGTCTGCTGAAAAGAAATAGCGATACATAAAATGGTCACACTTTTGTTTGTATATCTCGTGCAAAGCGAGTTTCATCTGGGGTTAACTCATAGTAATCGTCGCGAACACAATTTCTTTAATTTCCTTGGCGGTCACGCACAAAGGCGGCTTACAGTTGCTATTCATGGTCTATTAATACTCACGACTCTTGTGGCACAGGGCGGCTCCAGTTTTTTCGGCTGTTTTTAAGAGCTACAATTCCCGATGTGCGAACAGCAGCAATCCCGACCACCAGTCGATACCACGCCTCCTGACCCTCACACCATATGCCAGCACAGCAGCCAAAGGACTGCGACTTCGAACTCATACCTTCCTCGACGTCACTTTCCTAGAAGCTCTAGGTGTAGCTCCGAAGACATTCTAACTGATTTTTTGTCGCGCTATGCTGCCAAGCTATATTAGAGAAACACCTTAAAACGTTAGGGAGTGACTATTCGGCCAAGGATTTGCCCTCGAAAACATAAGCGGTCTAAGTGGATGTCATTGCGTAACTCATGGGTGAAAATCGTATAATCCTCGGCGCATCTACATAATTAAAATTTTACAAGGACCCTGGATAAAATTTTTAAAATGTAGACCAAAGTTTCCAGACGTTTGTGTTCACAACATTAATTTCAATAGGATTCGTTAAATCAAATTTAGAATGAAAGCCGACCCCGATTTTAAGTTGAAAGATTTTAACTGCTGTCTTCCGACCTTATGATATAAGAGCTCATTATGGAATGCCGCATAGCTTCAGACTAGTTCGACTGTCCATTACATTAGGGTAGTAGCATACACGGTCATTAGTTCGACTGTCTTGGAAAAGCTTTTGCTTCACCACTTTGATTGTTCTTGCGAAGGACAAAGCCCCACCTGGTAAATATATGTGCCTAGGTCTTAACATTTGTAAAAGGAACCGTAACGTGTAGGTGATATTTAAACTTGGTTGATAGGCTATAATCAATGTGATTCACTCCAAGGACTAGTTTTGGATAGGGCCGCCAACTTTAGGAAATGTCAAACCGGGAGACTTGGGTGTTGAGCGATGAAAATCAAAATTTAAATTTCAGACGCTATTGAATAGTTTCGCAAATAGACAACAGATGTTTGAATGGCTTTTTATAACAACTTGACTATAATTTAAACATAAGTTCGCCTTGGGTCATTTTATTTGAATTCATTGGTCTTTGTTAATTTTTGAAAAAAAAAAAAAAAAAAAAAAAAATGCAAAGTGAGCATAAAAATTTATTATATAACTTTTGTTTTAGTGTTTTGCTTTAATAACTTGGTGAATTGGGTGATGCAAAGTCCGTGTAAGGCTTACATCGAAAAAGCGTGTTTTTTAAAATAACTTTTGAACAGTTAGAAAGATTGAATTTCGCAATTAGTTTTTATAACTGGCAGTGATGCGCATCCGTTGATACCACTTTCGACCATATCTGAACAATTTTCGACATGAGCAATAAATGGCTAGACAGTCTTAAACGAGTAGAAAAATAGAAATTATAGTAACGCGCCGGACGCCGCCGCCGCCGCGCCGATATTTTTGACATTCGGCGGCGGCGTGCGAAAAACGACCAAAATCCGCGGCGGCGGCGGCGTTTATCGGCGACGTATATCTCTAGTTCGAATCATGTTGAAGCCAAATGTCAAATTAATTTTTTTTTTAAGAATGCCGAATTTATCACCCTGCAAACATACTACTGCTATTTACTCGGTAATTATCGGATAATTTACCAGAGAGTTTTTCAGTTAAACAAAATTGGCGTCGGGATGGAATTGCCCTATATACCTCTCGTACATGGAATTTATATAAGTACAATAGCATATAGCAAAACTGGAATATACCAATAATTTGTTTGAAATTTCCACGTATTGTACCAATACAAAAATAGTTGGTAAAATCATGGAAAATATTTTTATTTTCTATGATTGTACCAACTATTTTAGGTATATATATGGCCATAAATACCGGTAGTTTCCTGGTATTTTCCTCAATATATACAAACACTTTTTTTGGTAAATAACCAATAACTACAGTAAATTATCCCGGTGGTTTACTTGATGATTTCTAGTAGTTTGCTGGTATTTCTTAGATCATTTCCTTGTAGTTTTTTTGGTAAATATCTCATAAACACAGTGAATTGTACTGGTAGTTTTCTAGGCAAATTCTCGTAGTTTATGGCTAATTTGTCTTGAAACCACGTGAAATATATTGGTATTTTATAAAAAAGTTCCTTGTAGCGTACGTGGAAATACAGCTTAAAATACCGTTAGTTATCCGGTAATCTTCCAATAGTTTCTTTGTAAGTTCTTGGTAAATATTTCCAAAATTATAGTACTAATGTTTTCATGTCCAGTCACTTACTAGTTAATAATGTTCCGCACTCGCTGTTTGCCATGAAAAAAAGGTTCTACCTCCTCTTAATAATTAAAAAATTAGATGTATACTTTTAGTCTATTGTATTTGTAAATCTATATTTATCAGCTGATGAGTTTCTCTGTAGCTGAGCGGTTTTTATATCTCGGCGCTTAAGAAGCCACTGCCTCAAAGACTCGGTGACTACTGCGTTAAATAACTTTACATATAAAATTGATGGTTGAATGGTGAATTAGATAAAACTCAACAATACAGTATTCTAAAACGTCATCCTTCAAACTCTCCCTTCTATCAGCTGGGTTAGTGCAGCCAGCTGTATAGTGACCAGAACATGGCAAAAAGAAACGCGGAGTCTTCCATATCATTCATTATGACTAGATTTTGGATCCGTTTTTTCAGCTTCTTAAAAAAAACTTTGCTCCCAAATAATATATGTGTGTGGTAACCGCGTGGATGCAACCGCGCCCGTGAACTTAAAATAGACACAAAAAAATAGAACGCACAAGCTCTACAGTTCCTTGTTTTTTCTTTTTTAGGAAAGGTGAAATGGGGCATTATTTTTATCTGTTTGTGCATTATGGAAAAACACTTGGCAGAACAAAAAATATTAGCCGCTACCAAAGGTTAAAAATAATAAAACAACAACAGTAGGACAAGCTGTGCAAACTTCTTTTTTTTTAAGTTGCTCCATTTTGAAAAAAAAAAAAAAAACATTTTAAATTATAAAAACACGTCACCTCAGTAAATATTTGTTTGGTATTTCTCTTTCCTTTTATAAGTATATATGAGCCCGCTTTTCTTTTAAAGTAGTACAAGTCCATTTTCGTAATTTAACGATATGATGAAGAGATATGCATTCGAACTGCTTAAAAAACATTGATGTAAGTAAATAAGCCCAAGTTTATTTCAGAAACTTAAAGACCGTTAGACTTTGCTGAAAAGTAAATGTTTTATCCGAACATACCTTTCCGTTTATATCGAGCCATTTTTACTTTTCTCAGTTAGCTTCAGCACGATAAAATGCACTTTCAAGAATTTGGCAAGAGAGCGCCGATATAACAAAGAAATAACGAATGCCAATATTTTCACAGAGTTGATATAAGAAGTCAACAAACCTTAATCTTGGCAGATTCTTAATGATGAAGTCGCTATATAAAGCGACGAAACTTTCATGCCGCCAACAGTTTACGGCATTCAGCTGACCTCATACGGCTTCAATTTAAGAAACAAAATAATGGGAAAGCACTTAGTTTCGTTCATACTTATGGCCACCTTAGTGGTGGCAGTATATTCTCAAGGCGCAACGGATGCAACTACTCCCACAACTACAAGCACCACCGAAGCAACTACAACTACGCCCACAACGACAAGTACCACAGAGGCAACTACAACTACACCCACAACGACAAGCACTACAGAAGAAACTACAACTACGCCCACAATCACAAGCACCACAGAAGCAACTACAACTACGCCCACAACTACAAGCACCACCGAAGCAACTACAACTACGCCCACAACGACAAGCACCACAGAGGCAACTACAACTACACCCACAACGACAAGCACCACCGAAGCAATTACAACTACGCCCACAACGACGAGCACCACCGAAGCAACTACAACTACGCCCACAACGACAAGCACCACAGAAGCAACTACAACTACGCCCACAGCCACAAGCATCACTGAAGCAATTACAACTACACCCACAACCACAAGCACCACCGAAGCAACTACAACTACGCCCACAACCACAAGCACCACAGAAGCAACTACAACTACACCCACAACCACAAGCACCACCGAAGCAACTACAACTACACCCACAAGCACCACAGAAGCAACTACAACTACGCCCACAACCACAAGCACCACGGTAGAAACTACAACAAGCCCCACAACCACAAGCACCACAGAAGCAACTACAATTACATCCACAACGACAAGCACCACAGAGGCAAGTACAACTACACCAACAACCACCACAGAAGCAACTACAACTACACCCACAACGACAAGCACTACAGAAGCAACTACAACTACGCCCACAACCACAAGCACCACCGAAGCAACTACAACTACGCCCACAACGACAAGCACCACGGAAGCAACTACAACTACACCCACAAGCACCACAGAAGCAACTACAACTACGCCCACAACCACAAGCACCACGGAAGAAACTACAACAAGCCCCACAACCACAAGCACCACAGAAGCAACTACAATTACATCCACAACGACAAGCACCACAGAGGCAAGTACAACTACACCAACAACCACCACAGAAGCAACTACAACTACACCCACAACGACAAGCACTACAGAAGCAACTACAACTACGCCCACAACCACAAGCACCACCGAAGCAACTACAACTACGCCCACAACGACGAGCACCACAGAGGCAACTACAACTACACCCACAACGACAAGCACCACCGAAGCAATTACAACTACGCCCACAACGACGAGCACCACCGAAGCAACAACAACTACGCCCACAACGACAAGCACCACAGAAGCAACTACAACTACGCCCACAACGACGAGCATCACCGAAGCAACTACAACTACGCCCACAACGACAAGCACCACAGAAGCAACTACAACTACGCCCACAACCACAAGCACCACCGAAGCAACTACAACTACGCCCACAACGACAAGCACCACGGAAGCAACTACAACTACAACCACAAGCACCACCGAAGCAGCTACAACTACGCCCACAACGACAAGCACCACCGAAGCACCTACAACTACACCCACAACCACAAGCGCCACCGAAGCAACTACAACTACGCCCACAACGCCAAGCACCACAGAAGCAACTACAACCACACCCACGACTACAAGCACCACAGAAGCAACTACAACTACACCCACAACCACAAGCACCACCGATGCAATTACAACTACGCCCACAACGACAAGCACCACAGAGGCAACTACAACTACACCTACAACGACAAGCACCACCGAAGCAATTACAACTACGGCCACAACGACGAGCACCACCGAAGCAACCACAAATACGCCCACAACGACAAGCACCACAGAAGCAACTACAACTACGCCCACAACCACAAGCACCACCGAAGCAACTACTACTACGCCCACAACAAGCACCACGGAAGCAATTACAACTACACCCACAAGTACCACAGAAGCAACTACAACTACGCCCACAACCACAAGCACCACGGAAGAAACTACAACTAGCCCCACAACCACAAGCACCACAGAAGCAACTACAATTACATCCACAACGACAAGCACCACACAGGCAAGTACAACTACACCCACAACCACTACAGAAGCAACTACAACTACACCCACAACCACAAGCACCACCGAAGCAATTACAACTACGCCCACAACGACAAGCACCACAGAGGCAACTACAACTACACCCACAACGACAACCACAACAGAAGCAACTACAACTACACCCACAACGACAAGCACTACAGAAGCAACTACATCTACGCCCACAACTACAAGCACCACCGAAGCAACTACAACTACACCCACAACGACAAGCACCACAGAGGCAACTACAACTACACCCACAACGACAAGCACCACTGAAGCAATTACAACTACGCCCACAACGACGAGCACCACCGAATCAACTACAACTACGCCCACAACGACAAGCACCACAGACGCAACTACAACTACGCCCACAACGACAACCACAACAGAAGCAACTATAACTACACCCACAACGACAAGCACTACAGAAGCAACTACATCTACGCCCACAACTACAAGCACCACCGAAGCAACTACAACTACGCCCACAACGACAAGCACCACAGAGGCACCTACAACTACACCCACAACGACAAGCACCACCGAAGCAATTACAACTACGCCCACAACGACGAGCACCACCGAAGCAACTACAACTACGCCCACAACGACAAGCACCACAGAAGCAACTACAACTACGCCCACAACCACAAGCACCACCGAAGCAACTACAACTACGCCCACAACGACAAGCACCACGGAAGCACCTACAACTACACCCACAACCACAAGCACTACCGAAGCAACTACAACTACGCCCACAACGCCAAGCACCACAGAAGCAACTAGAACCACACCCACGACTACAAGCACCACAGAAGCAACTACAACTACACCCACAACCACAAGCACCACCGAAACAACTACGACTACACCCACCACCACGAGCACCACAGGATCTACCACAACTACTACTCCCACAACACCAAGCACCACTACGACCAGACCCACTACCAGGGCTACAACTAGGCGCACTACGAGACGCACAACGAGGAGACGCACAACGAGAAGACGGACAACGAGGAGGCGTACAACGAGAAGACGCACAACGAGGAGGCGTACAACTAGACCATCAAATACAAGGCGTGCACCTATTGTTGTCAAACTAAGAAGGATGACAAATAGTGGATAGAGTAATCCAGAGTCTCACACTTTCAACTTACCCAAATGTAACTAATTTGTATGATTGTATACCTCCTAATTTACACGCACTAACCTTATTAATTATGAAATATAATTTGAAATAATGATAAGTGCGAAAAGATATACATATGTTTTTTATTGTGTGAGATATACAAAAAAATTTAGTAAAATAGTTAGCAATTCCAGTTAGAAATGCTTTTCCTGACAATTGATGTAAAATATTTTCGCCTGTCATCAACCTTGGCATACACAACTTACTTAAACCCTTATTCTAAGCTGGTATCAACATTATTTTGACCGGTTACAACAATTTCATACAACTTTTCGTATTCTGTTTGCGGATAACAACGTTACCATATTGAGCCAACAGTACTTTAGTGCGAGCTTAAACTGTGATTGAGATTGAAGGAGGTTGAACCACTCTGCTGTGAATATTTCAGGTCTTCCAATAAACTCCTCAGTTCTGGATCACGATCAAAAATGTTGAAATGATCCGGATCAGTTCTATGAGAATTGACGGCACTCAACTTGTGTAGACACATAATAGTGAGCCTGCGCTTTATAAACTTATTTTTCCGAATTTATTTATTTATTTATTATTTAAAGTCGAACTTAAAATAAACAAGTAAGGACGGGACTGTCTTCGGCTGTGCCGAAGACTTCATACCTTTCATGAATGGGGCTGAACAATAATCTTATCCCATTCGTAATCTCCGAATAATCGGATGTATAGGATAAGAAATATATAGTGAATAGATGTACATACCTAAACGATTTTTAAGATAAATATAAAAAAAAAATAGGTAGGTACTTTGTGTGAGGATGCAAAGCTTCACGTTTTTTGTGGTCTGAATGTAAAAACTATGACTACGAATCACGTATTCCAAAAATATATGACGTAAACGTAACTATTTGATGAAATTTGATGAATTTTGAAGCTTCTATCCGTAAAAAAGGGGCAAAAATTAGAGTTTATATGAAGTATATAATATATATACCACCGATCTCTATGATTTTTTTAGACAAAATATATGCTATATAGGTAAGCATTTGGTGAAATTTGAAGCTTGTAGCTGTTAAAATGGTGCAGAAAAAGCGCAAAGTTTCTTATCTGAACAATCGGTTGTATGAGATATATACTATATATACCACCGATCTCAATGATTTTTTCAGACAAAAATATATGCCATATACGTAAGCATTCGGTGAAATTTGAAGCTTCTAGCTGTTAAAATGGGGCTAAAATTGCGAAAAAAATATATATACTATATATACCACCATATATATACTATATATACCACCGATCTGTATGATTTTTTCAGAGAACAATATATGCAATATATGTAAGCATTCGTTGAAATTTGAAGCCTCTAGCTCTTAAAATGGGGCAGCAATTACGAAAAGTTTCTTATCTGAACAATCGGTTGTGGGGGATATATACTATATATACGACCGATCTCATCAATTTTTTCAGGCAACAATATGTGCAATATACGAAATTATATGGTGAAGTTTGAAGCTTCAATCTGTTAAATTGAGTAAGATATTACAAAAATCCTCTTTTTCTGAAAAATCGGTTGTATGGAGGATATATGCTATAGTTGTCCGATCCGGCCGGTTCCGACAAATGTCTAATCGGACACCCAAATACACCCGCTCACCAAATTTTATCAAGATATCTCATAAATTGAGGGACTAGTTTGCATACAAACAGACAGACGGACAGACGGACATGGCTAAATCAACTCAGCTCTTCAACCTGATTATTTCGGTATACTTAATGGTGCGTCTATCTATTTTCCTTTAAGGACTTACAATTTTGGGTTTCGTGACGAAATTAATATACCTTTTCATTTTCATGAAAGGTATAAAAATTGTTGAATTAATAGCTTGGGTAATTCTACATAGAGATATTTGCAAAAGAAATTGAAAATTTGCATTTGGTTATTGTAATTTTTTGTGTATAGAAAAAAAAAAAAACAGTTGTGTTAAAAAGTGATGAACCCACCCAAGACAATTTTTGTAAGCGCGGTCGGGGGCCACCAATGCAGGAAGGTGTTCTGCGCAAAACGAAAATGGATACCACCGCCTTTTCACAGAAGGAAAATTTTTAACTCCCGGTTTCGGATTCGCGATCCTGGGCCCAAAATGCATCCTATGTATATTCTGGACGTGTTTTGGCTTAATATATATATTTCTTTTCTACGTGTGTTTGGGACTGAACTTGTTAACGACTGGACCTATTTTGATGAAATTTTGTGTGTGTTCAATGGGGTTCGAGGATATTTTGGATGCACAATTTGGTCTGAGCAGTTGACCTATTCCAAAAAGTCCTATATATGATTCACTTGAAGATGGGTACGTCTTTCACAAAGATAATATTTGAGAAACTTTTGGAAGTGGACAAGAAGAGCATTAGGTATCGGCATTTTTTCAATAAAATAGTGTTTGCTTGAAATGCTTGAAATTTGTTATAGGGTTACTTCTCTTGCTGGTTCATTACTTGAGAAACTTTTCTTTGCGGGAAATGCACCCGGGATGGACCTATTCCAAAAACATTATTTCATTGTTCGATTTCCTCGAAATTCGGTACAATGGTACCACTGGCCAAATTTAGATTTGACAAACCCTTTATTCTGGGAATTGGACCCGGGGTCGTAATATTTAAAAAAATCGTATTTCTTAATCGATTTACTTGAAATTTGGCATGGAGGTACCTCCTTGACGGGCTTATTATTTGAGAAACTCTTATTTCTGGAAAGTGAACCAAAAATCGACGTATTTCGGTACGGCGAGGGCCTGTTTGACCAATTTGATATTTGAGAAAATTTCTCTCCGTCAAATGAATCAGTCGCCGAGCTATTCGAAAAAAAGCTATTTAAGGAGCGGTTCGCTCGAAATTTAGTACAGAGACTCCTCCTCGACAAACTTAAAATTTCGGACCCCTTCTTTTCGCAAAGTGGACCAGGACGGTGAGATTTGAGTAAAATTGATTATTTAGGCGATCTAATGGTGACTTTATTTAAAAATCATGGCTGTGTAAGTCATGAAAAAACCCATAAAAATCAAAGTCGAAAAAAAGTCAAAAAAATAAAATTTCGCAAACTCGAAAATTATTTTTTTGAGTATGTGTAGTTGAACTTTTTTTTGCTGAGCCCAAATCATATCGATGAATCGATGGCGCGATATCGGTTAATAAATCGACCCAGTCTAATATATATATACAAAAATTTTTTTTATACGTCGTTTCTGGTGGTGCTATCCGACACATTTGCATCCCCGGTCGAGGGAACCAAAACTCATTCTGAAAACCAACAAAACTAAAAGCTCAAACAATATGGTAGAACTTTCTATATTGCAGGCTAGGCTTAGAGTTATCCTTAACACGCCGGTAATTACTATCTTATAAGATCCCTATTATTTGGCAATGTTTTAGAAAAAATTATATAAGTACCTGCGCCCATTTAGAAAACAAAATTTGTTATTATTCAAGCTGAAATTACACTTGCCTTGACTTTCAACTTTAGGCTATTGTTAAAGGATCAGATTAAAGAAAATCTCTTTACGCTCCGCACGGGAGCAAAAAATCAAGTGAGTGGAGGTTGCTAGTTTCCTGAGCTCGACAAGCTAATACTTCAGTTATAAAGAGTGACATAGTTAAAAGGTCTAGAAATGGCAAGTAGGATAGGTGCTAGAAAGCTTTTAGTATTTGCCAAGATAACCAATTTTTTAGTATTTGAAAGGGTTTTTAAGTTTAGGCTTTGAGCAAATTTCTGGTAACAATATGGGCACATTCAGACGTCAGTTCAACCCAAAGTAACTTAGGGGATGCAGTTAACTTTATTGATTTACATTTAACCAAAAAAATTTTAACTTTGGGTGTAATTCTAACTACATAAGAAGTACAGAAATACGTTCCTTATTATACAGACTCTCGATAAATGAATTGATTTTTTTTTTCAGAATATAACAATTACTTTTTAATTTGTTTATTTCGCTTCTCACATTGATGTTCCTTTTTTAATTTTGTTCCAAAATATTTATTTTCAGTAATTTCAGAACGACATCGAAAGATTATAATTCTTTCAGAAAATTTTAACGTCATCGGGATTTACAGCAAGCGTTGATATGGCACACCTAAGCCAAAACAGCGATCAACTAAAAAAATCACAATGTTGAGAAAAGGCAAAAAACTGATTGATTCTCCATATGGGGGCCTGCAAGTTTTAGTTTTATCCAAACCCTCTCTTGTGAAGTAATAAGCCTAATCTTTAAAGGAGTATACAGATTGGTAGGCATTGAATCGAGGAATCGGGTGGTATGCAGAATTTCGAAATTTCGGATTTTGATTTAGAGTCTTATTGATCTATGAAGGTGTATGTTATTCTTTTAAGCTATGATTCCGTAAATGCTTCGAAGTTTCAGAATGTTTAGGAATAAACTACATACAGAATGTATGTGCCTATATGGTGAATAAAAAGAATAGAAACAAAAAGGCAATTCTTAGAGACCAATTGTAAAACGAGCAACGGGACATTCATATGGCTGAGTAGCTGAAGGCATCTGCCTTTGCGCTGGTATGAATGTTTGAGATTCGAGTTCAATGCTCAGCTCCCGAAAACTAGCTGATGAAGAAGTGGAATTCAGAAACATGTCCTAGTAACCTTCGCCGTTTGTAAGCTTTAAAATTTTTCCCAAATATCAATAACAAAATAATTCAATTCTCAGCTCCCGAAAAGCTAGATGATGAAAAAGTGAAATTCAGAAACATGTCCTAGTAACCATCGCCGTATGTAAACTTTACAATTTTTCTCTAATATCAATAACAAAAACCATTTTATAAAGCAATATGGGCAAATCTCGCTAATTAAATACTTATGAACATATTGATATAATAGTAACAGCGGAAGTATTAAAAAATACTGTAAAAATCCAAGCAAATGTTACTTAGCTTTCATAAGCGCGCCTAAAATCATATCCGCACTATTAGGAATAAACTACATACAGAATGTATGTGCCTACATGGTGAATAAAAGGAATAGAAAACAAGTAAGGACGGGACTGTCTTCGGCTGTGCCGAAGACTTCATACCTTTCATGAATGGGGATTAACAATAATCTTATTCCGTTCGTAATCTCCAAATAATCGGATGTATAAGATAAGAAATATATAGTGAACAGATGTACATACCTAAACGATTTTTAAGATAAATATAAAATAAAAAATGCCAAAAAACCCCCTTATCTGAACGATCGGTTGTATGGGATATATATTATATATAGCTCCGATAGAAATGATTTTTACAGGAAATCTTCTATGATATATATATATATATATCTTTTATGATATATTGGAATATATATCACCGAGTTTCACGTTTATACTATCTAAATTGCGGCAGGAATAGCCAAAATCCTGTTATCTGAACGATCGGTTGTATGGGAGATATATGCTATAGTGGTCCGATCCTACCGGATCCCACAAATGTCTAATATAATACAAAAATACATCCTTGTGCCAAATTTCATTGAGATATCTCAAAATTTCATGGACTAGTTTGCGTTCAAATAGACAGACGGACGGACAGACAGACATGGCTATATCAAATCAGTTCGTCGCCCTGATCAATTTGGTATACTTAATGGTGAGTATATCTTCTATATTTCTCTACGTTACAAACATCGGACCAAAGTTAATATACCATTTCATGTTCATGAAAGGTATAAAAAAGGAAATTCTTAGAGACCAATTGTAAAACGAGCAACGGGACATTCATACGGCTGAGTAGCTAAAAGCATCTGCCTTTGCACTCGTATGAATGTTGGGATTTGAGTTCAATGCTCAGCTCCCAAAAAGCTAGCTGATGAAGGAGTGGAATTCAGAAATATATCCTAGTAACCATCGCAAGCTTTACAAATTTTCTCAAATATCAATAACAAAATAATTCAATTCCCAGCTCCCGAAAAGCTAGATGATGAAGAAGTGAAATTCAGAGACATGTCCTAGTAACCATCGCCGTTTGTAAACTTTACAATTTTTCTTTAATATCAATAACAAAAACCATTGTATAAAGCAATATGTGCAAAGCACGCTATTTAAATACATGTGATCATATTGATATAATAGTAACAGCGGAAGTATTAACAAATACTGTAAAAATTCAAACAAATGTTACTAAGCTTTCATAAGCGCGCCTAAAATCATATCCGCAGTGTTAGGAATAAACTACATACAGAGTGTATGTGCTTATATGGTGAAGAAAAGGAATAGAAACAAAAAGTCAGTTCTTAGAGACCAATTGTAAAACGAGCAAAGGGACATTCATACGGCTGAGTAGCTAAAGGCATCAGCCTTTGTACTGGTATGAATGCTGGAGATTCGAGTTCAATGCTCAGCTCCCGAAAAGCTAGCTGATGAAGAAGTGAAATTAAGAAACATGTCCTAGTAACCATAGCCGTTTGTAAACTTTAAAATTTTTCTCTAATATCAATAACAAAAACCATTGTATAAAGCAATATGAGCAAAGCTCGCTAATTAAATACATATGAACATATTGATGTAATAGTAACAGCGTACGTATTAAAAACAAATACTGTAAAAATCCAAACAAATGTTACTAAGCTTTCTTAAGGGCGCCTAAAATCATATCCGCACTATAAGGAATAAACTACATACAGAGTGTATGTGCCTACATGGTGAATTAAAGGAATAGAAACAAAAAGGCAATTCTCAGACACAAATCGTAAAGCGAACAACGGGACATTCATATGGCTGAGTAGCTAAATATGTCCCACCATCGCCGTTCCCTAACTAGGGTAGGCACCTTGCCGTTGGTATGAGGGCTTAGCCGAACTGCATAGCGCCCGACTATGAGCGAAACCCAGCGTGTTAGGGGATCAGAATATACCCGCGGTAGGTATGCCTGTCGTAAGAGGCGACTAAAATACCAGATTCAAGGGGCTATGTAGCGCAATCCTTCAGGTTGCCAGCACAATATATAGCTTCTCCAAACCCAATTGTCAACCTCACCTATCCGCGGCGAATCCTGTTTCACTAACAGACGAGGCTCTGGCGACCCCAAGCTCCTCATGGAACTTGGGGGTGGGGAGGGGGGAATGGCCTTAGGTTTAATGTGGCCACATAAATCGTTCCCGAGATCGTCGGGCTATCACCTTAATGGTGCTGTGGTACCGGAGCGTGCCGGATCTGTATCCGGCAAAGGACCATCACATCGATAACACTCCCCAAAGCCTTCGGGGAGCAACCTTATCGCTACAACAACAACAACAACATGAGGCGGAGCTCTTTAGGTCTGACATCTACGCCGTTTCGCCTCATAGGAGGGCGGCGGGATGTCGGTGATCAAGAACTGCCATCCCCTAATCCAGGGTTTTATGCGGACCGTGCCTATTGAACGATTTGCAGCCAGGGAATAAATTCGGCTGTATTCCAACGGAGCCTTCCCGATACCGGGCCACCTCCAGAAGTATTGATGGCCTTACCACAGTAAGGGGCGCTGCTGTGGCGGACGGTTCTTTCCCCGTATATAATACTGGAAATAATAACTCGAAAAAAAGTAAAAAAAATGAAATGTCGCAGGTTCGAAAATTATTTTTTTGGGAATATGTTTGACATTGTCAAACCATCAACCAATAAAAAGGATCCAATTCGTTAGCACCAACGGAACACAGCTTTCCAACGTCTTAGCTATGCAGCTAACTTCAAGTTCGCAAGTGAAAAATCACTCATATCTACTTTTTCACGATATAGACACACAAAAAAACTTCTCAAATCATTCTAATTAAACTTTGTAAATTATATTTTAAAGTTAAAGTTTTTATTAAACAACAATTGAAACCTGAGCTTTCTGAGATTTGTGCATTGGGTGAAAAAAAAAGAAAGGTAATCCAATTTCAGCAGCCGTGCCAGTTTGCTACTGTGCTTGAGACACAAACAAATCTAATTGCCACCAAACGATAGGGTGCGCCCGTTTTGCCGGATAACCTCACGTAAGTGAAAAACCAAATTTTCTTTTTGTCAAGTTCAATATTGCATTGAACAAGCTGGTCCTTCCAGCCGGATATCTTGATATGGCTAATCGAATACAAGCAACGGTTCCTGTTGCAAAATTAGTTCCCCAAACATGGCCGAAGTCAGGTCCCTCGAGTCCAAAGTCCAATTACAACAAAATCGTTTTGAATTATTAAAAATCGCCGCTGAGCCTATATTAAAGGCCTCTGTAGCGGAGTTAACCAAAATTAAAATTCAATCGCGCCTTGACCACCTGGAAAAAACTTGGGAAAGAATTGAACGTGAACACGAATCAATATACGCATTAAAATTTGAGGTTATAAAAGATAGCGACTACATAACCAACAACGTGTTCGCTAGTATGTACGAAGTTTATGATCAACAAAAGGTATTTTTATTAGAAAAGCTTGCTGATTTCCACACGACGGATCTGTCCTCGCCGAAACTTCCTTAGTAGCCCCTGCCTTATCCACCCGAACAAGATTACCTGAATTGGTTCTTCCCACGTTCGATGGAAACTTCAGAAATTGGAGATTTTTCAGCGACATGTATACTTCACATGTCGGGTCGAGTACGATTCTCGACAATGTCACAGAGTTACAGTATCTAAAGCGAAGTTTGTCCGGGGAAGCAGCGCGTCTTCGCAATCACTGCTGATAACTTCGTTCCCGCATGGAATAAATTAGTTGTTCGTTATGAAAACAAACATGTTTTTATTGAAACTCAACTTGAAGCCTTATTTACGATTAAAAAGCTCACGCAGTCGTCTGCAAAAGGGTTTCAAGGGTTGCTCTCAACTGTCTCCGAAACCCTGTCCTCCCTGAAAGCTCTTGGAGCTCCTGTCGACTCCTGGGACATCAAGATTGTCCATCTTGTGACTCGGTGCCTCGACTCAACCACACGTCAAACATGGGCGCTGGACCAAGGTGCCTCCGCAACCCCAACTGACCTTTCAGCTCTCACCAAGTTCATCGAAGCTCATGCTGCTGCACTTGAAACCATCGATCGTCATGACTCCGTTAAGTCGCACAATAGTAACAAGGCGAAAAGTCATGCCACAACCTCGTCAACTTCATCGTCGCGATCTTGTTTGTGCGCCGATAATCATAAGTTAATTCAATGCCCAACCTTTGAACGAAAATCTCCTACTGAACGAAGAGATTTTGTTAAATCAAAACAATTATGTTTTAATTGCTTAGGC
This sequence comes from Eurosta solidaginis, assembly GCF_040869045.1. Classification (NCBI taxonomy): domain Eukaryota; kingdom Metazoa; phylum Arthropoda; class Insecta; order Diptera; family Tephritidae; genus Eurosta; species Eurosta solidaginis. Next base: position 229,826,824 of record NC_090322.1, on the reverse strand, counting down.
CCTCACGTGTTAAAGGATTGCTCATCAAAAGGAACCTGCCGTAAGTGTAAACAACGCCACAATACGTTGTTACACATCGTTTCATCAAAACCTACCAAATCGACTGTCAACCACGTGACAGCAGATTCTGATGACTTACACTCATCAACCGTTCAATCGAGTGATTTGCAGTCAAACAGTAGTGAGGAAGCTGCTGTCGTCAACCATGCCACCGCAGGAGCTTGTAAATGCTCCAATGTCTTGTTAGCAACTGCACTCGTAGAAATTCAAGTTGAGCACGTGCGTCACATCGCGCGCGCATTGATTGATCCAGGTTCCGAACTGTCATTTATCAGTGAAAGAATGGTTCAACTTCTTCGATTGAAGCGTACAGCGGCCGCAATTAGCTTTCTTGGCGTAGGCGCTTCCCATGTTTCCACTACTCGCGGAGTAGTATCTGTCAACGTAAATTCATTAGCGACAAAACGATACGCGTGCACTGTTACTGCATTCATTTTACCTAAGCTTACTGCATTTTTACCGTCGAGAGAATCTAAATCCACAGAATGGGCTCACCTTAAGGGGTTACAACTTGCTGACCCAACATTTAACACTCCTGGCAAAATTGATATGATTTTAGGCGCTGACGTCTACTCCGAAATCTTACAAAATGGTCTTCGGAAAGGTCCAATACATACTCCGCTCGCGCAGGCTACAGTCTTTGGCTGGATTCTTTCTGGATCAATCGCAGAAAATCCAGCAATGCCTTCAGCCCGTGTTCATTATTGCTCGCAGGATGACGAAATAAATAATCTCATCCGAAGGTTTTGGCAACAGGAGGAGGTTACCACCCTAAGATCTAAGTTGACTCCAGAAGAGGAGGCGTGCGAAACGCGTTTCCAAAGGACGCACACACGCACCGAAACTGGACAGTACGTTGTCCGATTACCTCTGAAACAATGCGTTTCAGCATTAGGGGATTCACGATCAAACGCAGTTCGTATCCTATTTTCTTTAAATCGGCGACTAAACGCCAACTCGGAATACGCCCGAATGTATACCGAATTTTTGAACGATTACGAAACCAGTCTTCACATGTCCAAAGTCCCTGATGACTACGTACCTAAATCAATCATATAATATTTGCCTCATCATGGTGTGCTCCGACCATCTAGTACGACTACTAAACTACGAGTTGTTTTTAATGGTTCAGCTCGAACAATGAGCGGCAAGTCACTCAACGACATAGTTTACACCGGGGAAAAACTCCAAACTGATCTTACCGATATTTTACATTATTTTCGTAGTTACAAATACGTAGTCTCGGCTGACGTTAGACAAATGTATCGTCGCGTCTTGGTTCACCAGGATGATTGGGATTTACAGAGAATACTATGGTTGTCAAATGGGAAGTTAGTCGAATACCATCTCCGCACCGTAAATTATGGTCAATCATGTGCACCCTTCTTAGCCCTAAGAGCATTTAAGCAGCTTGTGATTGACGAAGGACATCAATTTCCACTAGCGACTCCAATGCTATCACTCGGTCGATACGTAGACGACGAATTCGGTGGAGCTGACACTATACAGGAGTGCATTGAATTGGTCAACCAAGTTATACAACTTTGCAACACTGGTCAATTTCATTTTCAGAAATGGGGTACCAATCAACCGACGATCCTCACACTTCTGGAGCCCAACCTCTTGGCTACTGAAACCAACATCAAGTTTGATTCAACAAAAATTATTCGAACCCTCGGCTTAAGCTGGAATCCCGAGTCTGACAGCTTTCATTTTTATAACAACTTTATTCCTATTAAGACCATTACAAAACGTAACGTCTTATCTAAGATTGCGCAAATATTTGATCCTCTAGGATTTATTTCTCCGGTAGTCGTTACTGCAAAAATTCTCATGCAAAATCTCTGGCTTCACAAGCTTGAATGGGATCAACAACTCCCTGATTCGTTACAAAACTCTTGGAAGGATTTTGAGTCTAGCCTCCAAGACTTGCACATTCTCACAATTCCTCGGCATCTAGGTCTTGCTAAATCTGCTTTCGTGGAAATTCATGGCTTTTCTGATGCATCACTCGCAGCCATGAGCGCAGTCGTCTATCTTAAAGTTTTACATGAGGACAACATTACAGTGAGTTTGGTTCAAGCAAAGACCAAACTAACTCCTATTTCCAGAATGTCAATTCCTCGTCTTGAGCTCACCGCAGCAGTCCTGCTCACTCGACTAACACATAACGTGATTGATGCGTTTAATCTATCATCGGCCTCTGTCTGGCTTTGGACTGATTCTTCAGTTACCCTCACTTGGCTCACGAACCATCCCTCAAAATGGAAGGACTTTGTAGCAAATCGAGTGAGCTTCGTTCAAGAAAGGCTACCAACGGCAAGTTGGAGGTGTGTTCCGGGTAAGGAAAATCCCGCGGATTGTGCATCACGTGGTATGACGCCTCGTCAATTGCATTCACACGAACTCTGGTGGCACGATCCCCAGTGGCTTAAGTTGGATAGCTCGGTTTGGCCGACGAATAAATTCACTCAATCCCAACAAGCAGAAACAGAAGCAAGGAAAAGGAAAGACAAATCCACATTTCACACCAAAACTGATGATTCCGGATCAGTATTACTCGACTACTATTCGGACTTAACCAAATTATTACGCGCCACCTCATGGTGTTTTCGAATCGCGAACAAGGCTCGCCGATTCCCAATGATCAGCGATGACAAATGGCTATCAGTTGCAGAAATGCAGGATTCTTTACTATTTTGGATAAAATTCGTCCAGCAGATTGCTTTCAAAGAAGAAATAAAGCTTCTATCTAAAATCAAAACCACGGTTGCAAAACCTTCTAGTTCCATTCGTAACCTCAATCAATTTGTGGACTCTGACGTCTTTCTTCGAGTTGGGGGACGCCTCGAAAACTCCGCATTACCATATGACGCGAAACATCCATATATTTTACCACGAAAATCTAACTTAGCTAAGCTGATTATTCTAGACACCCATCTTCGCACGCTCCACGGAGGCACAAGTTCCACGCTCGCCTTACTCCGACAACGGTTCTGGATCTTGGGCGACCGTGCATCGGTACGTGAATCAATCCTTCGCTGCATCGTATGCAACAACTTATGGGACAACTCCCGTCGTCGAGAGTCAATAGCGCTCGTTTGTTCCAGCATACAGGGGTGGAATACGCCGGTCCATTCACCTTAAAAGAACGTCGCGGTCGCACTCGCACTACATATAAAGCATAAGTTGCTCTCTTTATTTGTTCGGCTACCTCGTACATACATCTTGAGCTAGTGACTGATTATACAGCTGAAGCTTTCATTGCAGCCTACAAACGGTTTTCCGGAATCTACGGTGTAAGCAAAACCCTAACTAGTGATCAAAGAACGAACTTTATTGGTGCTGACAAAGAACTTAAACAACTTTTCAGTTCAGCATCAAGCGAGATGTCTCGCCTATCTCATTTATTATCAAAGGATGGAACCCAATGGCGTTTTAATCCACCATCTGCTCCAAACTTCGGCGGTCACTGGGAAGCCGGAGTAAAGTCAATGAAACATCACTTGAAACGCGTCATGAAGAGCTATTTATTTTCATTTGAAGAGTTTACAACAGCCTTACGACAAATTCAAGCTGTACTCAACTCTCGACCCCTGTGCAGAATTACGGATGATCCTGATGATATGAACTACCTAACACCAGGTAATTTTTTCGTTGGTGGACCCATTACCAGTTTACCTGAGCCGAGTTTAACTCAGGTGCCTCAATCTCGCCTTTCACATTGGCAACTAACAAAGCGGCTAACTGAACAATTCTGGGAGAAATGGCAAAAGGAATACTAGCAGCAACTACAATCGCGTTATAAATGGCAACTGCCCACAACCTACATTCAAGTTGGTTCAATTGTCCTTCTCATCGACGAAAGATACCCTCCATCGAAATGGCCATTAGGGAAGGTCATAAAACTACATCCCGGTCGCGATGGGTTAACCCGAGTAGTTACCGTCAAAACCGCAATCACAACTCTAGATCGTCCTATAAATAAACTATGTTTACTTCCTAATCCTGTGAATCAAACAGAAGAAGATTCGGACATTCAACCTAAAGAAAATCGAAATAAAACTTAATTTCGCCTTTTTCGCAACCAAGCATTTGCCCCTTTACCTGGTGCAACGCGGGGAGTATGTTTGACATTATCAAACCATCAACCAATAAAAAGGATCCAATTCGTTAGCACCTACGGAACACAGCTTTTCAACGTCTTAGCTATGCAGCTAACTTCAAGTTCGCAAGTGACAAAATCACTCATCTCTACTTTTTCACGATATAGACACACAAAAAAAAACTTCTCAAATCATTCTAATTAAACTTTGTAAATTATATTGTAAAGTTAAAGTTTTTATTAAACAACAATTGAAACCTGAGCTTTCTGAGTTTTGTGCATTGGGTGAAAAAAAGAAAGGTAATCCAATTTCAGCAGCCGTGCCAGTTTGCTACTGTGCTTGAGACACAAACCAATCTAATTGCCACCAAACGATAGGGTGCGCCCGTTTTGCCGGATAACCTGACGTAAGTGAAAACCCAAATTTTCTTTTTGTCAATTTCAATATTGCATTGAACAGAATACGGAGTGGAACTTTTTTTCCTGATCCCAAAACCTATCGAAAAATCGATGGCGCGATTTCGGATAACTTTCGTCCATACAAATCGACCCACCCTAACGTATATATACATGCTGTTTTCTTTGCGAAACCCGAAAGCGACGGTTTTTTATCTGCTTTGTGCAATACTTGAACACATGAACTCTTATTAAGGTTAATTTTAACAAAACAAAACAAGTAAGGAAGGCTAAGTTCGGGTGTAACCGAACATTATATACTCAGCTGAGAGCATTGGAGATAGTGATGGACGATATGGCGATTTTGAGCTATCAGTGAATATAGATATGGCTATTTTTGGATCGCGGCTATTTTTATACCTATAGCGATCGCTTTATTTTAACAAGCGATTCTATACAGAAGATATGATGATGATGGACGATACAGCGATTTTGAGCTATCAGTGAATATAGATATGGCTATTTTTGGATCGCGGCTATTTTTATACCTATAGCGATCGCTTTATTTTAACAAGCGATTCTATACAGAAGATATGATGGACGATACAGCGATTTTGAGCTATCAGTGAATATAGATGTGGCTATTTTTTACAACTATAGCGATCCCTTTAATTTATTTTTAATAAGCGAATCTGCAATTTGTATACTTGGATATAAAATTTAATGTTAAAGTTTGTTTACCGGAGTAAATTGAATGTTATACATTAATTTAGTTTAGCATACAGAAAATATGAACCAAAATTTGAATAAAAGGAAAAAATATGTTCCTTTTATTGTAAACTGACGTAATGTGAAATTCTAATTTTCTGAGATATTATGGTATATTATTAACTGGCTGACGACAATATGTTCAGACTCGTATTACACTCAATGAGATGAAATTAGCTGAAATAGATGTCTATGCACCTTTGTTTTATAAATTTTGCTAATTGGAAACGCCTTGATTTTTAAATTTAAGATGAATCAATCCGAAATAAGTCTGTATATGTAACACCATAAAAACATGATTTATTTACTATATTATACTACACCGATCTGTTCAGAAATACTCCGTATGAATTTATTCTGAAAGTTGTATTTGGCTGCATAATATTTGTATAGTAAAGTGAATCAATTTTTAATGAAAAATGCAGAGGAAAAATATAGCAAATTCTTCAAACTATTATAAAAATATTCTTTAGCAGAAAATTAGCCACCCACTTTAGTGCCCTAGAAATTAGCCGGAGAATCCAGCCATATACAAACCATATGGCAAAGCTTGAATTGCATTCTCCCAAAAAACTTTAATTTTGAGTTAATCTGTTTACAATAAGACGAGTGATATATGCTTCTATAATTCTTTAATTTTCCATTGAAAACACAAATTTTATAAAACTCTTAACGGCCACAGCCTAGAAGTATTAACTTATGAATAATACATGCATTAGTTTCGGCAACGTTTTACAAGACGGTGCACCACCTAATTTTTATCGAAATTTATCAAAGGTCGTATCAAAAGACGCGTCTCGACCTCCGTTTTAAGAATGCGAAAGCGAAAATTTCATTTTTATTTCTGTCAAAAGATATAAGCAAAAAATCGGTTCAAATTTCCATGTGGTTCTTGTTATTTTGCCACATTAGATGTACCCACATACACTAATGCAGAAATGTGTTCTGCGCGCATATTTTTTTTTTTGATCCCCAAACCGGTGTAGGATCCACCCAGGGTAATTTTTTATAAGCGCGTCCGAAGTCCGCCAACCCAGAAAGGTGTTCTATGCAAAAAATTGTGGAGCGGGCCACACATTTCGGACCCTCCCGGGGTCATTTTGCGGTTTTTTGTAAATAACTTTTGACTGAAATAAAGTTTTTGATTTTCGCTTTCGGATTCTTAAAACGGAGGTCTAGACGCGTCTTTTGATACCATATTTGAGAAATTTCGATGAAAAATAGTAGGTGCACCGTCTTGTAAAACGTTACCTTAGGCAATGTCGTGCACGCGACGAGGCTACGCGTCATAGACGCTGCAGGCGAAATTTGTACGCTTTGATGCCGAACACCATTCAGCTGCATCGAGGCGTCAGCTGCATGAAAGCGACAAAGAATGAAATATTCGTGTAGCTAAGCGTACAGCAATGTTGGTCGCTGAGAAAAAAAGGAAGAACAAGATGTTTGTTTACATTTTTATACTCAGTTGAGCAGAGCTCACAGAGTATATTAAGTTTGATTGGATAACGGTTGGTTGTACATATATAAAGGAATCGAGATAGATATAGACTTCCATATATCAAAATAATCAGGATCGAAAAAAAATTTGATTGAGCCATGTCCGTCCGTCCGTCCGTCCGTCCGTCCGTTAACACGATAACTTGAGTAAATTTTGAGGTATCTTGATGAAATTTGGTATGTAGGTTCCTGAGCACTCATCTCAGATCGCTATTTAAAATGAACGATATCGGACTATAACCACGCCCACTTTTTCGATATCGAAAATTTCGAAAAACAGAAAAAGTGCGATAATTCATTACAAAAAACCGATAAAGCGACGAAACTTGGTAGATGAGTTGAACTTATGACGCAGAATAGAACATTAGTAAAATTTTGGACAATGGGCGTGGCACCGCCCTCTTTTAAAAGAAGGTAATTTAAAACTTTGCAAGATGTAATTTGGCAGTCGTTGAAGATATCATGATGAAATTTGTCAGGAACGTTACTCCTATTACTATATGTACGCTTAATAAAAATTAGCAAAATCGGGGAAGGACCACGCCCACTTTTAAAAAAAAATTTTTTTAAAGTAAAATTTTTACAAAAAATTTAATATCTTTACAGTATATAAGTAAATTATGTCAACATTCAACTCCTGTAATGATATGATGCAACAAAATACAAAAATAAAAGAAAATTTTAAAATGGGCGTGGCTCCGCCCTTTTTCATTTAATTTGTCTAGGATACTTTTAACGCCATAAGTCGAACAAAAATTAACCAATCCTTTTGAAATTTGGTAGGGGCATAGATTTTACGACGTTAACTGTTTTCTGTGAAAATGGGCGAAACCGGTTGATGCCACGCCCAGTTTTTATACACAGTCGTCCGTCCGCCTGTCCGTTAACACGATAACTTGAGTAAATTTTGAGGTATTTTCATGAAATTTGGTATGTATGTTCCTGGACACTCATCTCAGATCGCTATTTAGAATGAACGATATCGGACAATAACCACGCCCACTTTTTCGATATCGAAAATTTCGAAAAATCGAAAAAGTGCGATAATTCATTACCAAATACGGATTAACGATGAAACTTGGTAGGTGAGTTGAACTTATGACGCAGAATAGAAAACTAGTAAAATTTTGGACAATGGGTGTGGCACCACCCACTTTTAAAAGAAGGTAATTTAGAAGTTTTGCAAGCTGTAATTTGGCAGTCGTTGAAGATATCATGATGAAATTTGTCAGGAACGTTACTCCTATTACTATATGTACGCTTAATAAAAATTAGCAAAATCGGAGAACGACCACGCCCACTTTTAAAAAAAAATTTTTTTAATTCAAATTTTAAAAGAAAAGTTAATATCTTTACAGTATATAAGTAAATTATGTCAACATTCAACTCCAGTAATAATATGTTGCAACAAAATACAAAAATAAAAGAAAATTTTAAAATGGGCGTGGCTCCGCCCTTTTTAGTTTAATTTGTATAGAATACTTCTAATGCCATAAGTCGAACAAAAATTTACCAATCCTTGTGAAATTTGGTAGAGGCTTAGATTCTAGGACGATAACTGTTTTCTGTGAAAAAGGGCGAAATCGGTTTGAAGCCACGCCCAGTTTTTATACACAGTTGACCGTCTGTCCTTCCGGTCGGCCGTTAACACGATAACTTGAGCAAAAATCGATATATCTTTACTAAACTCAGTTCACGTACTTATCTGAACCCACTTTGTATTGGTGTAAAAAAATGGCCGAAATCCGACTATGAACACAACCACTTTTTCGATATCGAAAATTACGAAAAATGAAAAAAATGCCATAATTATATACCAAATACGAAAAAAGGGATGAAACACGGTAATTGTATTGGTCTATTGATGCAAAATACAACTTTAGAAAAAAACTTGGTAAAATGGGTGTGACACCTACCATATTAAGTAGAAGAAAATGAAAAAGTTTTGCAGGGCGAAATCAAAAGCCCTTGGAATCTTGGAAGGAATACTGTTCGTGGTATTACATATACAAATAAACTACCGGTATCCGACAGATGATGTTCTGGATCACCCTGGTCCACATTTTGTTCGATATCTCGAAAACGCCTTCACTTATACAACTAAGGGCCACTCCCTTTTAAAACCCTCATCAATACCTTTAATTTGACACCCATATCGTACAAGCACATTCTAGAGTCACCCCTGGTCCACGTTTGTGCCGATATCTCGAAAATGCGTCCACATATAGAACTAAGGCCCACTCCTTTTTAAAATACTCATTAACACCTTTCATTTGATACCCATATCGTACAAAAAAATTCTAGAGTCACCCCTGGCCCACCTTTATGGCGATATCTCGAAAAGGCATCCACCTATAGAACTAAGGCCCACTCCCTTTTAAAATACTCATTAACATCTTTCATTTGATACCCATATCGTACAAACAAATTCTAGAGTCACCCCTGGTCCACCTTTATGGCGATATCTCGAAAAGGCGCCCACCTATAGAACTAAGGCCCATGCGCTTTTTTAAAAACTCATTAACACCTTTCATTTGATACCCATATTGTACAAACGCATTCTAGAGTCACCCCTGGTCCACGTTTATGGCGATATCCCGAAAAGGCATCCACCCATACAACTAAGGCCCACTCCCTTTTAAAATACTCATTAACACCTTTCATTTGATACCCATATTGTACAAACAAATTCCAGAGTCAGGCCTGGTCCACCTTTATGGCGATATCTCGAAAAGACGTCCACCTATAGAACTAAGGCCCACTACATTTTAAAATACTCATTAACACCTTTCATTTGATACCCATATAGCACAAACAAATTCTATAGTCACCCCTGGTCCACCTTTATGGCGATATCTCGAAAAGGCGTCCACATATAGAACTAAGGCCCACTCCCTCTTAAAATACTCATTAACACCTTTCATTTGATACTCATATCGTACAAACAAATTCTAGAGTCACCCCTGGGCCATCTTTATGGCGATATCTCGAAAAGGCGTCCATCTGTAGAACTTAGGCCCACACCCTTTTAAAATACTCATTAATACCTTTAATTTGATACCCATATCGTACAAATTTGTGTAATTAGTTAAAAAATGTTACTTTAGTTAATAAAAGTGCGTGAAGGGTATATTACCAAAGCGAAAAAGGATATTAAACTCCACAACAGCTTGGTTAGACATTGTTGAAGCGTTTAAAAGGCTCAAAAGTGTTGGAAACTAGAAATCACCCTTTTCTCTAGTCCGCGGTGGTTCAAAATTGGCTTTCATAATTTACAAAGGCACGGGGATGCAAACAACGTTTAAAACCTATTTTCCTTTGGTTTCGGGGACGGATATAGCTGAAGAAATTTAATTTTTTTTTTCAATAATTGTTTGCTTTTTGTGGCGACGCTCGAAAGTAGCTTCGTGTACAGATCTTGAGGCGTAGAGAAATTGTAGCTATATGAAATACCTTGTACGCGTCTATGACGCGAAGCCTCGTGTGCACCTTGCCTTAGTTTCATGTCCGAATCAGTTTTAACAAGCGTAAAATATGCTATTGTTTTTTTGTTTAAGCCAACGTCCCATCTTATTTCTATACCCTCCTGTATTTGCGATTCTTTTAAATTTTTATCGTATTCTGTTTCTAGGCGCACAACTGGACCAAAAACTTTCTCGTATTGATAACCATCTTCATAAAGCAATATCACTTGTGATGGTTCAGTATCTATACCAGGCATCTCTAAATCCTGAAATGTTGCATCAATATTTTCCTTCCATAATTGCTCCAATTTGTTTATTTGTGCTACTGATATTTGTCGTGCACGCGACTGCTCTTGCTCGGTAGGCACCTTAACCAACCACGGCAAAAACGAACGATCAGTTATAAGTGGCTTCCATTGTTCTTGATCCCAATTCATATCTTTCAAAGAGTTCTGCGCTGTACATGGTTGACTAAAATTTAAATTTATTCGTTTAAATAGATAAACTTTTTTAATATTTACTCCATTTTCAGCTTACCGGCATAACAACACTACAACAGAATCAGCCTGTGCTGGAATGAATCCTAATACAAATACATTACGTACGCCACACGAGTAACATTTTAGTACTGTTTCTCCAAGTGGACCTTCAGAATGTAGGGTGACTTCCCCATGTTTAGCCCTCACCGAATGATTAACAATTTGGGGTTCAGATGTGCTTCCTCGGCCATTGCAAAACCATTTTTTGCAATTATTGCACATCACTTCGTCGTCGAAATTGTTGCACAAGTTTGCTTTGTTCCGTTCGCCGTTTTCACAATTTCTCTGCACAAAAAGCAGCCCTTATTTACCACTATCTGTTGACGAGACATTTTTTTCGTTGTGCAGTTCTTAATACAACTATCCCGATTTTTCGATAATAGCTGGAAAACTTTTGTAAAAGTATATTTTTTCCAATTTTCGAGAAAATTATTCCTTTTTGTATCCAATAAACTTTTTTACTCAGTCGGAAAGTAAAGCACACAGATGAGTAGTGATGGACCATATTTCACTATCGATGATTGCATCGCCGCTATCACTATTAGTATTAGAATTCCATGCTGAAGGAAATTCGCCAATCGCTATAATCGCTATTGGCGATATTCTGCCAGGGGTGATTGTCATTCAAAAGAATCGAATGAAGGAAAATCGCCAATCAATGATATATTTGGATTGCAATAGCTATAGCTATTAGCGATTTGTCAATAGCGGCGCTGCAATCACCAATAGCGAAATATCGTTCCATCACTAATTGGAGACAAAATAAGGCAAAAACACCATTTAGCAAAATGAAGCTAGGGTAACCCTGGAATGTGTTTGTATGACATGGGTTTCAAATGGAAGGTATTAAAGAGTATTTTAAAAGGGAGTGGGCCATAGTTATATAGGTGGACGCCATTTCGGGATATCGACGAAAATTTGGACCAGGGTGACCCAGAACATCATTTTTCGGGTACCGTTAATTTATTTATATATGTAATACCACGAACAGTATTCCTGCCAAGATTTGATTTCGCCCTACAGAACTTTTTCATTTTCTTCTACTTAATATGGTAGGTGTGACACCCATTTTACAAAGTTTTTTCTGAAGTTATATTTTGCTTCAATAAACTAATCCAATTACCATGTTTCATCTCTTTCTTCGTATTTGGTATAGAATTATGGCATTTTTTTTCATTTTTCGTAATTTTCGATATCGAAAAAGTGGGCGTGGTCATGGTCGGGTTTCCGCCATTTTTTATACCAAGATAAAGTGAGTTCAGATAAGTACCTGAAATAAGTTTAGTAAAGATATATCGATTTTTGCTCAAGTTATCGTGTTAACGGCCGAGCGGAAGGACAGAGGGTCGACCGTGTATAAAAACTGGGCGTGACTTCAACCGATTTCGCCCATTTTCACACAAAACAGTTATCGTCACAGATCGTCCCCTACCAAATTTCACAAGGATTGCTAAATTTTTGTTCGACTTATGGCATTAAAAGTATTCTAGACGAATTAAATGAAAAAGGGCGGAGCCACGCCCATTTTGAAATTTTCTTTTTTTTTTTGTATTTATTGCACCATATCATTACTGGAATTGAATGTTGACATAATGTACTTATATGCTGTAAAAATATTAAAATTTGTGTCAAAATTTGACTTTAATAAAATTTCTTTTTAAAGTGGGCGTGTTCTTCATCCGATTTTGCTAATTTTTATTTAGCACACATATAGTAGTAGGAGTAACGTTTCTGCCAAATTTCATCACGATATCTTCAACGATTCCAAATTACAGCTTGCTAAACTTTTAAATTACCTTCTTTTAAAAGTGGGCGGTGCCACGCCCATTGTCCAAAATTTTACTAATTTTCTATTTTGCGTTATAAGTATAACGCACCTACCAAGTTTCATAGCTTTATTCGTCTTTGATAGTGAATTATGGCATTTTTCCGTTTTTCCAAATTTTCGATATCGAAAAAGTGGGCGTGGTTGTAGTCCGATTTCCTTCATTTTGAATAGCGATCTGAGATGAGTGCCCAGGAACCTACATACCAAATTTCATCAAGATACCTCAAAATTTACTCAAGTTATCGTGTTTACGGACAGACGGACGGACGGACATGGCTAAATGAATTTCTTTTTTCGCCCAGATCAGTTGTTGGCAACCCTGCTCGTGTTAAGTCCGCAAACAATACGTCTGCCGAAAAACAATCAACAAATTGTGTAAATAAATACAATTTAAAGTAAATACAAGGGTAAATTCCATAAGAATTAAATATAGTGCCTTGTACTGTGATACATGTTATAAAAAGCGTGTATTGATATTTTTCCGACAGAATTTGTAAGTTTTTTAACTTCGTTATATACATACATAACTCTGTAATAGCGCCAAACAAATTCGCTTAAGTGAATAGCGACGTAAGGAAGTGCGCAAATACTTTTTATTCGTACAGTGTTCAGGGTTGCCAGGTGCGTCAAAGTTGTTTTCGATATTGGATCTGGTGTCTTCGCTTGGGTAATATGCCAAACATTACTCTTGCCGCAGTAAAACGTCGTCTGAGCAAGGGCTCCCCCGCCGCGAAAACACAAAAAGTTGATGGGGCTGTAGCTATCACCCTCTCAGCAGTGTACAACACCCTGAAGGAATTCGAGTCGAAGGTGCATCAACAGACTGCCCAGTTGCAGCTTTTGGTAGAGGGCGTCTCGCAAAGATTAGATGAAGTGGAGAAACAAATAAATAAACGTATCGAAGAGGAGATCTCGTTACTTACCACCACTCTGTATGCCTCATCCACGCAGATTTCTTTGCTGACGGAGAGATTAGAAAAGTCTGAGTCCGAAATAGAAAATCTCAAAAATGAGTTGGCAAACGGACTTCAGCAAAAACTGACAGTTGATATCGCTGCTGATGCTGTCGCTTTTGGTGTCCCGTATTGGGAGGGCGAAAACCTGAAAAGTATTTTTAACGTGGTGTGCATGTCCATTGATTTTCAGTCACCGCAAATAAGGGACATTTTCCGCACGAGACCCTAACGTACAGGCAACAACGGTGCGATTGTGATCAAATTTCATTCGCCGCTGGATCGCAATCGTACTCTTCGTGCGTTTGGGGAGCACCGTAGGCGTATGAAAAGCGCTGTTTCTCTGGAACCCCTTGGTATCCAGGGAAACTTCCACCTATACGAGAGCCTTACCAAGGAAAATAGGCTTTTGCTACAAGCGGCTATCCAACTAAGGCGGCAGGGAAAGCTGCAGGCGGCATTCACACATCGTGGCTGCGTCTACGTTAGGCATGGACTTGATACATCCGCACAGCCAACAAAAGTTACCAGTGAGGCTGATCTGGATCGATTTCGCCAACCTTAAGTTCATATGCTTATTCATTGTTTTTTGTTGTGTAAAGATGGCGCAAACATTAATTTATTTTTTTTCTTTTTCTTCGGCTTTGGCTATACCTTACTTTAAAGTTGCTTTTAATTCGATTGCACTCAGTGTTTGGAGATAGTAGAAATGCGAATGGCATTGCGAATAATAGCTTAGATTTGCTTAATGTCCTATGCAGGCACCATAAAGGTTTCAACGTGGTGCACTTTAATGCTCGTAGTTTAAATGGTGAGCGATATTTGAACAATCTAGTGTTGATATCGTTTGTGTTTCCGAGACTTGGTTTAAACCTGAAATACTTGATGACCATTTTGACATAAAGGGATACGTACTCTATAGGATGGATAGAAAGGTAAAGAAAGGTGGTGTTGTTGCTATGTATTGTAAAAAACATCTCAAGTCCAGAATCATATCAAGTATAGCTGTTGGCCTCACTGAGAACTTGCTAGTTCAAGTGTCTAGTTCAATGTCCAAATTCCTTTTTTCGTGCGTCTATAACCCTAATAAATTATGCAACGTGAAGGAATATTTTACAATGTTGTCCTCGGTCGCAGTTGATTACACTGATATAATTATCTGCGGAGATTTTAATGTTAATCTCTTATGTAGTGACCCGTATACCTGCCGGTTGTTAGATGGTGTTTCAAGTGTTGGTCTTGAAGTGGTTAATGTGTGCGTACCAACAAGGTATGGACAGAACTGCTGCCCCAGCCTTCTTGACTATTTCATTGTGTCAGATACGTCTAAAGTCCTAAAGTTTGATCAATTATCCTTTATCTCAGACCATGATCTAATTTTCTGTTCATTTGATGTAGTGCTCGATAACCACGGTGCAGTAGCGAGACCATCCATTTCACCAGATTATCGACGAATGGACGTAAATAACCTTCTTGGAGACATCTCCAGCATAAATTGGTCTGCTTGTTGGAGCTTGATTTCGGTGCATGAAAAGCTGAGATTTTTAAATGAAATTATTTTATACGTCTATACAACTCACGTTCCATATCGGGTATATAGCAACAGATCTTCCTCTTGCCTTTGGTTTAATAGATCCGTCCGTGCTATGATTATCAAGCGCAATAAGCTTTATTCCCTTTGGAAGAAAAACCGAAGCGACGCAAATTGGCGTGCATACAAACTTACACGAAATGAGACCACAGCCTATATTAGGAGAGAAAAATGCAGATACTACAGTAAAATGTTGAATATATCGTTGCCTAAGCATGTTTTGTGGCGTAATCTGAAAAAACTTCGTGTACATGTTAGTGAGAGTTCTGACTGTTCCCTTAATCCTGAAGATCTTAATGCAGCTTTTGTGAGCTAAGCTAACCCGTCTTGTCTTAATACCAGTTTCTCAACCCCTCCCTTATACGTGGTTCCTGTTTGTCAAGTATTTGAGTTTACAGCTGTTTCGGAACTTGATGTGGCGAGATGCATAAATAAAATAAGGTCCAACGCAATCGGTCAGGACAATATACCGCTCAAATTTGTTAAAATAATTGCCCCGTACATTCTTCCTACATTGACGCATATTATCAACCACAGTATTACTACCTCCTGCTTCCCTGATATGTGGAAGGTTGCCACGGTTATACCCATTGCAAAAACTAAGTTTTCAGATTGTCCTAGTGACTTTCGGCCTATCAGCATTTTGCCAGCACTCTCGAAAGTCTTTGAGATATTGTTGTCGGAACAAATTCAAGACCATGTTTGCAAACATAGTCTGCTATCACCATTCCAGTCAGGCTTCCGATCAAAGCACAGTTGCTCCACGGCTATCATAAAAATGTTAGACGACATCAGGGCACCGTTTGACAAAAACCAGTTGACTTTATTATGCCTGCTTGACTTCCCAAAAGCCTTCGACTCTGTGAACCATGACCTGCTGTGCTTAAAATTAAAAAAAATATTTTAGTTTTGATGACTCCGCAGTGCGGCTCATGCGAAGTTATCTGACGGGTAGATCCCAGCTTGTCAAAGTCGGCTCCGAAACTTCAGGTCTAAAACCACTATTGGCAGGGGTACCCCAAGGCTCTATCTTGGGTCCACTACTTTTTAGTATTTTTATTAATGACATATTTAATGCATGCCAGCATGCTCATATGCATGCATATGCTGATGATGTCCAACTATATTTGTCGGGAAATCATGAGGGGACAAACGATTTATGCTCCAGATTGAATAATGACTTAACATCCATATTTGAATGGGCTAGGAAAAATGACTTATGCATGAACAGTGAGAAATCATACGTGTTGCCTATATCTAAAAAACGAATAAGTTTCTCAAGTATTCCGCCCTTGCGCATTGCCAGTAAATGTCTCAAACTCGCTTCAAAAGTGACTAATCTTGGCTTTGTTATTAACACGACGCTGTCCTGTGATGATCATGTAAATTCGGTGGTTAAGAAAGAATACTATATCTTAAGAAACTTACGAATGTCTGCTATTTATACTCCGGTCAATGTTAGAAGAAAACTTGCAATTCAATTGATTATGCCGATCATTTGCTACTCTGAGCTAGTGTACAGTAAACTGAGCTCCCAGTCTGCTCATAAAATTTATGTAGCATTTAATCATGTTACACGTTATGTATTCGGCTTAGCTAGATTTGATCATATATCCAGCTGGAGAGCGCGTCTACTGGGCTGTGAAATCTTCGAACATGTGAAAGCTAGAAACAGCACTTTCCTTTGTCAACTTATCATGTATAAGGAGCCTAGTTACCTATATGATAAGCTAATATTCCCCAGGTCTGCTCGAATCAACGACCTAATAGTACCAACTTATAACTATCTAACATCTGGACGGCTATTCTTTGTCCATGCCATTCGCCTATGGAACTCTATTCCAGTATCCGTACGTAGTAGTCTAAATAAAAGCAACTTTAAAAATGTTCTTTATGCTCATTTTAGTTGAAACCATTATACTTCTTGAGTTTTCGCGATCAATATGTATGAGTGTATACAATGTTTTGTTATTGAATTTAATTATTTGTTTATTTTAGATACTTTCTTAATTTACTTCTCTATGTTTGATGTGATAATTTAACCTGCATAACCCTCTGTTATGACTTTTGTTCTTTTTTACATTGCGATTTATCTTTTTGTTGTACTATAAAAGATCCTAGATCTTATTGTACTAATACTATTTTTGCAATAAATGATGATGATCATCATGTTGATATATAGAATTCTATATCTATCTCGATTAGTTTATGCCGTTACGGATTACCATTAGTAAAATAAAAAGTTAATATACTCTGTGGTCTCTGCTCAGCTGAGTATAAACAGCAAGCTGTACAAGCGATGAAAAGATCCACCTACAAGGTATAACCGTTTCTGACATTGTTGACGTTTTTTCGCAGTGAAAAAAAGTTAAAATTCCTCAACTGCACACGTACATACATATGTATTTTCATTTTTCTCAAACACAAACACATTTGAATAATTCACTTTGTTTATTTTTATACTCAGCGTACTTTGCACACAGAGTATATTAACTTTGATTGGATAATGGTTGGTTGTACAGGTACATATAAAGCAACGAGATATAGAGACTTCCATGATATAGACTTCCATGCATCAAAATCATCAGTATCGAAAAAAATGTGACTGAGCCATGTCCGTCCGTCCGTCTGTCCGTTAACACGATAACTTGAGTAAATATTGAGATATCTTCACCAAATTTGGTACACGAGCTTATCTGTGCCCAGAATAGATTGGTATTGAAAATGAGCGAAATCGTATGATAACATTTTGGAAATACAAAAACCTGATTATTTAGTAAATAATACACCTAGAATGTTGAAATTTGACGTGTGGACTGATAGTGAGACTCTTGTTAAAAAAAATTTGAAAACATTTTTTAAAATGGGCGTGGCACCGCCGACTTGTGATAAAATAAATTTTACAAATATTATTAATCATATATCAAAAATTGTTAAACCTATCGTAACAAAATTTGGCAGGAAGAATGCCTTTACTATAAGGAATGCTTTGAAGAAAAATTAACGAAATAGGTTAAGGACCACGCCCACTTTTATGTAAAAGATTTTTAAAAGGGTCGTGGACGAATAAAATAAGTTATATCTTTGCAAAAAATAGCTTTATATCAATGGTACTTCATCCCCCAAGTGAATTTATAACTATAAATAGGAAAAACTTCAAATTATAAAAATGGGTATGGCCCCGCCCCTTTTATGACTAAGCAATTTTCTATGTTTCGGGAGCCATAACTCGAAGAAAAATTAACGAATCGTAATAAAATTGGGTACACATATTTTCCCTATAGCAGGAAATATTTCTAGAAAAAATGCACCAGATCTGTTAAAGATCACGCCCACTTTTATATAAAAGATTTTTAAAAGGGACGTAGACGAAAATAATAAGCTATAACTTAGCGAAAAAGAGCTTTGTATCAATAGAATTATACTTTCTAAATTGAATTATAACATTAAATTTGAAAATACTAAAATTTTTTTGTAATTGATATTAGAGAAAAATTGTAAGTTTACAAACGGCGATGGTTACTAGGACATGTTTCTGAATTTCACTTCTTCATCCGCTAGCTTTTCGGGAGCTGAGCGTTGAACTCGAATCTCCAACGTTCATATCAGTGCTCCCCCTGTGGGTTAGGGGTTAGAATATGCCCACGGTAGGTATACCGGTCGTAAAAAGCGACCATAATACCATGGGTACCCAATCCATGAGTAAGGTGTTTTACCCGAAAGGTAGCAGGGTGGACGCGTTGTATCACCCTGTGGGACCCTATGCAAGGTCTTTATAAAAACTGCTACCGCGGGAGCAGGAGTAGCCAGTGTGATCTGGTGCACTGCATCGAACGATGCTTTGTACTCAGGTCTCACCTCCTGTCCTGGGATGGCCCCCTTGTGGGAGCATCGCGGTGGCTGTGGTTTCAAATAGAGTTCACTTATGACACACACTCTGAGTAGACTTGTTTTCCCTTGGGGACCCTAGACCCAAGGGAATTCGGTCTCATGCTAGCCACGGCAGTCCCAATTTCACTGAGAAGCTGACCCTGAGGGGCAGATGATAGGTTGGTCACATCCCTTAATTTGTGACAAAATGCTGAAAAAAAAAGTTGACGAAAGATGGTGAAAGAACGCATGTCTATCGTCAGCCAAAAAACAATCGATAATTGTACGAGTGGGCCGGTGCTCATCTCGTCTTTTGAGATGTTTGAGGCTGCTTTAGACTGCGTAAGCGAATAGGAGGCGTTCGCTGTGTGGATGGCCACATCCTATATGTGGCAAGATTTGACGTTGTCAAATCACTGCAGTGTGGCGGACTGCAATGCAAAGATATTGCTGGGGCAGGTACTCTGTACTTACAGGTCTGTGAGCGGAAAAGGTTGGCCACATCCCTTAATTGTGGTAGGAGTGTATTTGGAGGCAAATCGGTGCATAATTGTTGCGTAATTGAGTGGAAATTGGAGCGAAATTAGTAGTAAAAATGGAAGCCAATAGTAGACAATATGGCACACAATGTTTGTCAACGTAGTGTGGCCTCAAGCGATGTCGAGGGGCATTGTTGAGGCGGGCACTCGGCACTCACAGGTCTGTGTGCGGAAAAGGTTGGCCACATCCCTTGATTTAAATTCTGATGGTGTTTGAAAACGGAGCATAATTGGATGCCAAGCTCACTTTGTTTGTCAACGTCCCTTTAAGCAATATCTAAGCAAAACCAAGCGCCGTCGTTAAATATCTCAATCTGGTTAACTTGTTAATCAGATATCGAGATATCAAATCAATGAAAGAGGGATTCTGAGGCAAGCACAGAACTCGCGGTGGAGTTGCCGTGCAACCGGGTGCCATTACCCGAAAATGGAAGAGGAGGATGGATAGTCCTCCTCGGCCAAACCAAGGCTGGTTGACTTGAACACCCCAGCTCACCGATTTGGTACCAACTTGTTGGGCCGAAGATCAACGGACATTGATCTGTGTTTTACACTGGAGGTAAGTCTTCACGACAGGGACTCCCGTAATACACGTTCTTTCTTCATATCAGTGCAAAGGTAGATGCCTTTAGCTGCTAAGCCATATGAATGTCCCTTTGTTCGCTGTACAATTGGTCTCTAAGAGTTGCCTTTTTGTTTGTATTCCTTTTGATCACCATGTAGGCACATACACTCTGTATGTAGTTTATTCCTAATGGTGTGGATATGATTTTTAGGCGCGCTTTTGAAAGCTTAGTAACATTTGTTCGGATTTTTACAGTATTTGTTTTTAATACTTCCACTGTTACTATTATATCAATATGATGATATGTATTTAATTAGCCAGCATTGCTCATATTGATTTACACAATTGTTTTTGTTATTGATATTAGAGAAAAATTGTAAGTTTACAAACGGCGATGGTTACTAGGACATATTTCTGAATTTCACATCTTCATCAGCTAGCTTTTCGGGAGCTGAGCGTTGAACTCGAATCTCCAACATTCATATCAGTTCAAATGTAGATGCCTTTAGCTGATAAGCCATATGAATGTTCCGTTGTTCGCTGTACAATTGGTCTCTAAGAGTTTCCTTTTTGTTTTTATTCCTTTTGAAATTTTTGAGTATATAATATTCGGTTCCACAACACAGTTATAGAGATGGTAGGCGTCATGTGAGGATACGTTACAAGCAAATCGTTTTAGTAAATATTTTTTGGGTTCTTCTCTTATAACTAGCATAAGTACATATTAGCCCTCTGTTCTCAAACCGGCAAAAGCAATTTTTTAGATATGGCATCGGAATGATTCGAGAACACTTATACTCGTTGATAAGTCCAACTTTTTTCCTTAAACTTCAAGTTGGTCGGTATTATTTTTCTATACGATTTCCTTTTTCAGTTAATGGCGTACCTCTTACACTTTTTTCTGAATAACTCAAACTCGAAAAAAAATTCATATTCCCACCTCTGACAGGAAGACGACGATAGCAGAGAAACATTGAATGCCATTATTTACACAGAGAAGTGATACATATAACCTTGTTCTTATGAAGCTCCTAAATATCGATATCGCTATCTATATAAGATGATACAATTTTTGTGTACCAAACAGTTTACTGAAATCAACTGCCAGTGCAATATTTTCCTATAGCTGCGTGAAAATAAGAAATTATATAATGAGAACGTATTTGCTTTCGTTCATACTTATGGCCACCTTAATGGCAGCAGTGTATTCTCAAGGCGCAACGGATGGAACTACCACAACTGTAACAACTACGCCGGTTACTACGCCTACTAGTACACCCACTACGACGCCTACAACTACAAGCGCCACGGAATCCACTACAACAACAACGCCGACAACGACAAGAACCACGGAATCCACCACAACAACTACGCCTACAACAACAAACACCACAACCAGCAGGTCTACAATTAGGCGCACTACGAAGCGTACAACTAGACCATCAAATACTAGGCGTGCTCCTATTGCTGACAAACTAACGCGGGCAACTGAAGAAGCAAAAAAGCTGTTTCAAATGATGACAAATAGTGGATAGAGTAATCCAGGCTTTCACATCTTAAACTTATGCACATTTTAATCATACTGTATGATTTTGGACCACTTCAATTGGCTACAAACAACCTAAATACACTGAGATTTCCAAATTTTTAGAAAGAAAGAACATAGTTTAAAATAAATATGTATGTCTGTTTAATTTTTGTTTTATTTTATCGCTTTAATAAAAATACATACATATGTACATACATAATACATCCCCTTTTTTTTTGATTTCTGAAGATACTAAAGCAAGTGCCATAACTGCCAGATCTTCGTCATTTTATAAAAACTGAAATTTTCTCAGCGCATTCTTCCAACCGAAGCAGGAATCTTGGTATACATACCATGAAGCTTACGTCATTGTGCTTTCAGCCGACATCGTGCAAAGAATAGAATATTTTTTTATTCAAAATAGGTAAAATTATAACGTAAATTGGTGACTCAAGTCGAATGATTTTTCCACCAAAAACTCTCGATTGGCTGGAAGAAGAAAATAGAAAAATGTTTTAGAAAAGTTCTTCGAAAGGAAGTTAATTTTTCTACAATAATATGTCAACACATTTTTTCGTAAAAATCACTGAAATGAAAAGTTTCAGCAGCCGGTGGATTTAAAGTTTTTTATTTTAAGATTTAAAAGGTACACAAGGTATGTAAATTGGGTACACTAAGCTTAAACCGTAATCCCATTAATCCAAAACTCAAAAGAGTGTCCCATTGTAGCTGCGACTTAGTATAGATCCAATCTCAGGTTCTTAATTTAAATCTAGGCCTGTAACAAAGTCCCTTATTTTTTATGAAAAGGCCAATAGATATGAATGAAATATAATTCATTTTAGCTCAACGTATGTTCGACTATCCAATATTTTGCTGGCTTCTTAGTATCATCTGGACTTTCGATCCTCTAGTTCTCGGTAAGATTTAGTAGAGATGCGTATTTTTCTGGTCTCCCAAATAACTTTCAGTTGGTAGGATATCTGTCTGACCCTCACAGACCCTCAGCTGTTAAAGTTTGTATAGGATTACCGTTAAACAACTGTGTTTTGTAACTTTTGTTTCTTTATTTTGTTGGATATCCAGTGAAGCGGTGTATTAACTGCGAAAATCACAGTATGGTTTTATTCGAAATTCAATTACACTGTTAAGCATTCGACAAAACGTCAACAACGAATATGGGAGCATAGAAAATATATGGGAATAAAAGGATTTGGATCTAACAGACCGATCAGAAGTTAAGTGTAAAGTCATTATTTGGTGCGATAAAAACAAAGCGAAGATCCTTCAACACCGAACTCCTTCTTTAGAATAATTTTAAAATGGCAAAATATTGCGATAGGACCATAATGGTTTATATTCATAAGTAACTTAATTCCTATCGAGGGTATGAGAAATTCTCTATAGTACAACAAGATTTAAAGTGAAACCATATTTCATATTCAGTGTTTACTGCGACATTTCTGAAAATATCTCAGCAGAATAACGAGTCCACAATCATGAGCTCCTACAGTCAGATATTCAAGCAATAAAAATGACCTTTAGGACCCGACGATGAACGCATCCCTGCCAACTCCTGATAACAACTAAGGGACAAGGTCATCAGTCACAGCTCAGCAGTCAGCAACAATTATGGAAACTTAAATAAGCATTGCGTTCAAATCAAGTCCATAACATCAATTTATGGACATGACTTAAGGTCAGAAATGTCTCCTGACTCTATTCTAAGTCACACCTACAGTAGGACGTTAGAACTTTTTTAATTGAATTGATGCATCAATGCAAAGACTACAAATTTACCGTTTCTTTCTATTAGTAAATAATCTCTGAATTAAAGGTTCCTTATTTTTTTATTTAGTTACTCGATTTGATAGTGCAAGGCTTTTTTCAGGGAACATAACTGTATATATAAAGATTTTAAGGCCGAGTTTCTCTTCCAATTTTTGACTTTATTTTCTGCGAAGCATTTCATTCCATATGTATAGTCTGAAGACTTGCCAAATGACTTCCGAAAGGCTTTCATGTTTTAGAAAAGCTTTCTTCATAATTTTCTTGTTACCTGTTTTATATTTGGTGTATGATATCGTGGGTATCTAAAGAATTATTCTAAATTACGGCGCTTAGCTAGGCTAAACTACAACTACACGTACATAAATGAAATATATATCAAATGAAAGCTTTTCATGAGCATGTTTGCACAAAATTATAAAAAATTAAATTGGTTAATTTGTTCATGAGATAGTAGCGTTTAAAGTTTGCTTATTTACCCCCTGCATTGTTTTTGTAGAGTGAAATTCTACACTCAGAAAAAAATTTCTCCCGATTGAAGAAAAATGGGAATGAAATAGCACTTAAGAAATTTTTTCCTCATTCGCATGACCAAATTTCTTAAAAATGAGGAAACATACCTTTGGTATGTGAAATCATGTTTTACGGCTTATGAAGACTTTAAATGCATCCTTTTAAGTATAACTTTTGATTTTAAAAACATTTTATAAGCGCCTAAAATCTGTATTTTTATACTCAGTTGAGCAGAGCTCACTGAGTATATTAAGTTTGATTTGATAACGGTTGGTTGTACATATATAAAGGAATCGATATAGATATATACTTCCATATATCAAAATAATCAGGATCGAAAAAAAATTTGATTGAGCCATGTCCGCCCGTCCGTCCGTTAACACGATAACTTAAGTAAATTTTGAGGTATCTTGATGAAATTTGGTATATAGGTTCCTGAGCACACATCTCAGATCGCTATTTAAAATGAACGATATCGGACTTTAACCGCGCCCACTTTTTCGATATCGAAAATTTCGAAAAACCGAAAAAGTGCGATAATTCATTACAAAAGACAGATAAAGCGACGAAACTTGGTAGATGAGTTGAACTTATGACGCAGGATAGAAAATTAGTAAAATTTTGGACAATGGGCGTGGCACCGCCCACTTTTAAAAGAAGGTAATTTAAAATTTTGCAAGCTGTAATTTGGCAGTCGTTGAAGATATCATGATGAAATTTGGCAGAAACGTTACTCCTATTACTATATGTACGCTTAATAAAAATTAGCAAAATCGGAGAACGACCACACCCACTTTAAAAAAAAAATTTTTTTTAAGTAAAATTTTAACAAAAAATTTAATATCGTTACAGTATATAAGTAAATTATGTCAACATTCAACTCCAGTAATGATTTGGAGCAACAAAATACAAAAATAAAAGAAAATTTCAAAATGGGCGTGGCTCCGCCCTTTTTCATTTAATTTGTCTAGGATACTTTTAACGCCATAAGTCGAACAAAAATTAACCAATCCTTTTGAAATTTGGTAGGGGCATAGATTTTAACTAACTGTTTTCTGTGAAAATGGGCGAAATCGGTTGATGCCACGCCCAGTTTTTATACACAGTCGTCCGTCTGTCCTTCCGCATGGCCGTTAACACGATAACTTGAGCAAAAATCGACATATCTTTAATGAACTTAGTTTACGTGCTTACTTTATCTTGGTATGAAAAATGAACGAAATCCGACTATGACCACGCCCCCTTTTTCGATATCGAAAATTACGAAAAATGAAGAAAATGCCATAATTCTATACCAAATACGAAAAAAGGGATGAAACATGGTAATTGGATTGTTTTATTGACGCGAAATATAACTTTAGAAAAAACTTTCTAAAATGGTTGTGACAATTACCATATTAAGTAGAAGAATATGAAAAAGTTCTGCAGTGAGAAATAAAAAACCCTTGAAAGCTTGGCAGGTATTACATATATAAATAAATTAGCGGTATCCAACAGATGATGTTCTGGGTCACCCTGGTCCACATTTTGGTCGATATCTAGAAAACGCCTTCACATATACAACTACCACCACTCCCTTATAAAACTCTTATTAATACCTTTAATTTGATGCCAATATTGTACAAACGAATTCTAGGGTCACCCCTGGTTCACCTTTATGGCGATATCTCGAAACGGCGTCCACCTATGGAACTAAGGATTACTCACTTTTAAAATACTCATTAACACCTTTCTTTTGATACCCATATTGTACAAACACATTCTAGAGTCACCCCTGGTCCACCTTTATGGCGATATTTCGAAACGGCGTCCACCTATAGAACTAAGGCCCACTCCCTTTTAAAATACTCATTAACACCTTTCGTTTGATACCCATATTGTACAAACAACTTCTATGGTCACCCCTGGTCCACCTTTATGGCGATATCTCGAAACGGCGTCCACCTATGGAACTAAGGATTACTCCCTTATAAAATACTCATTAACACCTTTCTTTTGATACCCATATTGTACAAACAAATTCTAGGGTCACCCCTGGTCCACCTTTATGGCGATATCT
The DNA here is from genome assembly GCF_040869045.1 of Eurosta solidaginis. Lineage (NCBI taxonomy): Eukaryota > Metazoa > Arthropoda > Insecta > Diptera > Tephritidae > Eurosta > Eurosta solidaginis. The sequence goes on along the minus strand of NC_090322.1, from coordinate 229,800,761 downwards.
CGAAACGGCGTCCACCTATGGAACTAAGGATTACTCCCTTTTAAAATACTCATTAACACCTTTCATTTGATACCCATATCGTACAAACGCATTCTAGAGTCACCCCTGGTCCACCTTTATGGCGATATCTCGAAACGGCATCCACCTGTAGAACTAAGGCCCACTCCCTTTTAAAATACTCATTAACACCATTCGTTTGATGCCCATATTGTACAAACAAATTCTAGGGTCACCCCTGGTCCACCTTTATGGCTATATCCCTAAATGGCGGCCACCTATAGAACTATGGCCCACTCCCTCATAAAATACTCTTTAATGACTTTCATTTGATACACATGTCATACAAACACATTCCAGTGTTGCCCTCGGTTCATTTTCCTACATGGTTATTTTTCCTTATGTTGTCACCATAGCTCTCAACTGAGTATGTAATGTTCGGTTACACCCGAACTTAACCTTCCTTACTTGTTCTGCATACTTTGGGTTGCCCTAATCATTGATTTTCGTTTGAGCCGTGAGTGAAATGGGTAAACTGTGAAGAGGATAAATTTTCTAACGATATTAAATGCTGTTATCTGCGAAATATGTTGTGATCTATTAAAGAAAAACAAATTTTGATTGTTGTTGCTCACTCTATATTGTGTAAGTGAAAGAAAATAGCGACGTATCCTAATACAAATTGTTGTTTAAACGAAATCAATCATAAAATCACATCTTTTATGATAGGATACAAAAAAATTTTAATTGAAAAAATAAATATTTTAACAGCAGAGTTATGAATGTTTCATTCCGTTATTCAAGATCCTAAATCGGTATACTAGTTTATTATCTCTTCTTTTGTAAAAGTTACTGTAGTGATTGATAAATACACCACTATTTAATTATACACACTATTTTTACTTGTTGTATAAAATAATTTAAAAAAAAATTTATTTAAACGGTTTTATTGAAAACAATACTTACATGAAGTAATAATATTACTAAAAGCTAGGAAATAATTAGGTAGGTCCTAGGTACTAGTCTTCACACGCCTCATCAATCTAGGGCGTTGATCAGGCAATTAAATAAAACCGTTGGAAAGCACTCGGGAGTTTTGATGTGTAGACTTGCAAGTGAGTACTTAGAGAACTGAAGTTTTTAATTAAGTATCACTTACCCAGGGGTTGAAGGTAAACCACAACAGAGGGACGTGGAATGGAACGTACCGGATCTATATCCGCCAAAAGATTATCAACATCGATAATACTCCCCAAAACCTTCGGGGAGTGTCTTTATCGCTTATAAAACCACAACAACAAGAAAATATGTTAAACCTCCTATGTGAACAATCGGTTGTATGGTATTTATATTATATACATATATGACCGACATTGACAATTCTTTCAGACAACATGCCTTAGACGTAGACATCGTGGGAAATTTCAATCTTCTAGCTATTAAAAAGGGCAAGAAACTACGTTAAAACTTTTGTCTGAACAATCGGTTTTATGGGATAAATATTGCACATATGACCGATCTTAACGAGTTTTTCGGGCAACAATGTGTTCCTTATATAATCATCCTGTGGAATTTCAATCTTCCTCTTTTTCGAAATATCAGTTGTATGGAGGATATATGCTATAGTGGTCCGATCCGGTCGCTTCCAACAAATAATCAATCGGACACCCACATACACCAACTCACCATCTTTCATCAAGATATCTCAAAAATTTAGGTACTAGTTTGGGTTCAAACAGACAGACAGACGGACGGATGGACTTAGAATTTTTAGAATCATGACAAATTTAATATACTTTCATCATTTTAATGAAAGGTATAAAAGGAGTCTAGTGCTCTCCGTAGTGTTCCCAAATGGCATTTAACCAAACAACGACTTTGTTTCTATTTTATGATTTTCAGTTGCAAATTTACACTTTTGATTTTTTTAAGCCATAGCATACAAGCTTCCATTTGTAGATTGCTTAAACTTTTTGGTTATGTTAAACAAAAAATTCCAGATTTTTTACACGCTAGGCAGCTGAGTAAAAAAAGTTTTATGTTGCGTAAGCTGATGACCAGTTTAAAATTTAGGCCGAAATTTTAACAGTGAGAACAAGTCTTCTAGGTATTATTCTTTTGTTGTGAAATTGTTGTTGTTAATTTTTAAAATATAAATATATTTATCTAAAAAAATGTGCGCAAATAGTAAGCATTGGAATCAGCTCCAGATCAGCAAACAACAAACTAATCCCTGCGAATTATAAAAATCGTTTCTGATGGTTGCGAAAACTTTGAGTGAAACGCAAAAACGCTTGTTTGGATCCACGGTGAAAACCAAGTGTTTGGCTTTCTCAAAATAGGCATATATAGTGAAAGTGTTAGTGGATATCACAATCCAGCACTTTAAGCCGATCAACGTACATAAAGTCAAGTTCGTATACTGTATTAAGTAAAATATAGACTTGTTTATTTATTAAGGCAGCATTTTGTTAAAATATTTATGCTAGTAAACATGTCTAAAGATAAATGTACATATGTATTTGCCCTACAAGCCTACAAATATTTATATACTTAGATTCCTCAGAAAATGGCGTGAGAAAATATGCTTTAAATTTGGTATATGAGTACTTCCGTTGCTGGCTTGTTATTCTAGGAGCTTTTCTAAATAAAATAGTGTATGGTGCTTTTTGCTTTAAATTTATAATACGGCACCATGCACCAGTGACCGACCTATTCAAAAAAAAAAATAATTTATTGTTCGATTTGCTTGATATTCGGAACAAGGGTACCTCCGGCCAAATTTGAATTTGACAAATTTTTCGTTTCGGCAAGTGAACGGGGGGTCGACGTATATTAAAAAGTCGTATTTCGTAATCGATTTGCTTGAAATTTGGCTTGAGGGTACCTTCTTGACGGGCTTATTATTCGAGAAACATTTCCGAAAAAATAACCAAGGATCGACATATCTCTGTACGAGGAGGGCCTGTTTGACCAATTTAATATTTAAGAAACTTTTCTCTCCGTGAAGTGAATCAGTGCCAACCTATTCGAAAAAATCCAATTTAAGGAGCGATTCGCTTGAAATTTAGTACGGAGACTCCTCTTCGACAAACTTAAAATTTGAAACCCCTTCTTTTCACAAAGTGGCCCAGGGCGCGTGTTTGAATCGAGCTCAAGGCCTTACAATAATTATTTTATCATTATTATTGTTATGATACATTTTTTCTTAAATGAAAACTTTTTAAATTAGGATGTAGGAAAGAAAAAAATTTGACAACTGCCAAAGCTCGTTGTATGTAGCCATTTCGGGAACTGCTAAATTCCTCCATCGCCAACGTTTAGGCGCCGCTGCTATAACCATTCGGCTATAAAAGTGGTTGTTTGTTTGTCTTCATTATTTCTACTTTTATCCTGTTTCTTGCCAATAGATTTTCATAGTGCTGTGACATCTGTTGTAGAAACGATGTGACCATTGGACTTGTTCCATGGCAATGATGCCATAGTGTCATATTTATTGACACTTTTATCCCTGTGCTCTGGGATGTATTAACAAGTTTTTTTTTTTGTTATATTTGCCTACTGATTTTATTTTTGTATTGTAGTTCATTTTGTTTAGTTTTATTTATTTTTTACTTTTTTTATTTCATTTAATTTCATTTAAGTTTATTTAATTATTTATTTTAAATTTTAATTTTATCTAACTATATAACGTACAAAACTTCTAATACACCTGCATTTACGTTCTTCATATGCATGGGGGGCATAACACTTACACTTGCGCCTACGCTTACTCTTACACTTTACGTTTACATTTAAGTTTCCCCCATACCGTGAGCAAAAATATCTGCAGCTGTAGCTCCTTGGAGTAATACAAATTACTAAAAGAAAATGATCATGCGCCAAGACTCAGGAAAGTATACCTCAGACATTTGTCTAGATCATTAACATGCTAAGTCAAAAATCTGAAATTTCGAAGTTATGTAAACCACCCGTTTCCTCAATTCAATACCTACCAATCTGTGTACTCCATTAAATATAAGACTCACTACTTCCCAAGATAGAGCTTGGTTAAAACTAACAATTGCATGGTTCCATATGGAAAATCAATCAGGATTTTGCCTTTCCTGAACATTGTGATTTTTTTAGTTGATCGTTGTTTTGACTTAGGTTTGTATCAACTCCTGTTGTAAATACCGATGGCGTTAAAATTTCCTGAAAGAATTAAAATCTTTCGATGCCGTTCTGAGATTCACCGAAACCATTAATTTTTTTATTTTAATTGGCGATTCATTTCTCGAAAATAAATGTGTTGTTGTTGCTCTTGCAATGTTTGATTTAAAGGCTGATGTTAATGATGCAGCGGTAACGTCTGAAATAATGACAATCCAAAAATACGACGAAGACGACGTCGTGCAGTTGAAAATAAACTAATTTTATAGAAGTGAATCTAGTTTTTGGACCACCACGTCTACGTCAAATAAGCGTTAGAGAGGGCTCTTGTGATGTTCACGATATATTTTCAACTTGTTTTTCAGATAATTCATCGAGTAGTGAGGACACTTCACACTAGTTTAAAGGTACGAATTACAAAACTTTTAGCGAGTTAGAGCTGGACGTTGCAAGATGTTACGCACTTTATTTGAAAGTGAATTTAAATAAATCTCTTCGCTGGTCTTTTGTAAATCAATTAAAGTTTGTTCAAGTGCACCATCTTTAACAATTTGTTTAAGAATTTGCTGATAAAAACGTAATAAGATGGATATAGTAAACAGAACTATGGTATCGTTTTCGGAAGTCAATATGGTTTCCACTCGCATAATATATAAAAGAATTAAAATTTGATTCGTTGTTTTTGAAGGACGGTTTTATGTTAGGCTGGCTAGATCGCCAATGTGGTATTTAATATATAAATCACTATTTAATAATAAGCACTATCTATTTTTATAAAATATTTTTATTTAACCGCTCCTAAAAGTATGTTACAAAACGTTTTTAAATATTTCAACTGAATGAAAATTTTTGAAAGACAATATTTTACAATTGAAAAATAAAAATTAACAAGAACAAAAAAATTCAATTTATTTAAAGTAGGTACATTTAAAGTTGAATATAAATATAACCCTACAAGGTTAGGTTCAGCTGAAGAGAAATTTCTATAGACTGAATGTGTGCATATTGTTACCAGAAGTTTGCTCAACGCCTAATCTTAAAAACCCTGTCGAAAACCGTGCCATTCGTTATTAAAAAAGTTCCAAATACTAAAAGCTTTCTAGCACCTATCCTACTTGCCGCTTTTAGACCTTAATGTCACTCCTTATAACTGGAGTTTTAGCTTGTCGAGCTCAGGAAACCAGCAGCCTCTACTTATCTGATTCTTTTCTCTCGTGCGGACGTGAGGAGATTTCCTTTATTCTGAACCTTTATCAATAGTCTAATTTTGAAATTCGAGCTTAGTGTAATTTCAACTTGTAATAATAATCATTTTTTTCAATAAGCTAAGGTCGATGTCCATTTTTTTAAATATTGCCAAAGTAACTGGGATCTTATAAGATAGTAATTATCGGCATGTTAAGGATAACTCTAAGCCTAGCCTGCAATATACAAAAATTCTACCATATTGTTTGAGCTTTTAGTTATGTTGGGTTTCAGAATGACTTTTGGTCGTAAAAAATGTAAGGGTGCCCCGACCAGGGATGCAAATGTGTCGGCAAGCTCAATAGGCCTGCACCACTAGAAACGACGTATAAAAAAATTTGTATATCCATTTTGTTTTCTTTCCGAAATTGAAAATCGACATTATTTTATTTACATTAGTAAAAAGTACTTCACTGAACATGAACTCTCATCAAGGTTAACTTTAACAAAACAAAAACAGTAAGCTATACAAGCTATGAAAAAATCCACCTAAAAGGTATAACCGTTTTTGACATTATTGACATTTTTATGCAATGAAAAAAATTTAATTTCTTAACTGCACACGTACATATTTTCATTTTTTCTCAAACAAAAACCAATTTGAATTTTTCACTTTGTTTATTTTTATACTCAGTTGAGCAGAGCTCACAGAGTATATTAAGTTTGATTGGATAACGGTTGGTTGTACATATATAAAGGAATCGAGATAGATATAGACTTCCATATATCAAAATAATCAGGATCGAAAAAAAATTTGATTGAGCCATGTCCGTCCGTTAACACGATAACTTGAGTAAATTTTGAGGTATCTTGATGAAATTTGGTATGTAGGTTCCTGAGCACTCATCTCAGATCGCTATTTAAAATGAACGATATCGGACTATAACCACGCCCACTTTTTCGATATCGAAAATTTCGAAAAACCGAAAAAGTGCGATAACTCATTACAAAAGACAGATAAAGCGACGAAACTTGGTAGATGGGTTGACGTTATGACGCAGAATAGAAAGTTAGTAAGATTTTGGACAATGGGCGTGGCACCGCCCACTTTTACAAGAAGGTAATTTAAAAGTTTTGCAAGCTGTAATTTGGCAGTCGTTGAAGATATCATGATGAAATTTGGCAGGAACGTTACTACTATTACTCTATATGTGCTAAATAAAAATTAGCAAAATTGGATGAAGAACACGCCCCCTTTTTAAAAAAAAAATTTTTTAAATTCAAATTTTACCATAAAATTTAATATCTTTACTGTATATAAGTAAATTAAGTCAAAATTCAACTGCAGTAATGATATGATGCAAAAAAATACAAAAATAAAAGAAAATTTCAAAATGGGCGTGGCTCCGCCCATTTTCATTTAGTTTGTCTAGAATACTTTTATTGCCATAAGTCGAACAAAAATTTACCAATCCTTCTCAAATTTGGTAGGAGCATAGATTCTATGACGGTAACTGTTCTCTGTGAAAATGGGCGAAATCGGTGGAAGCCACGCCCAGTTTTTATACACAGTCCACCGTCTGTCCTTCCGCTCGGCCATTAACACAATAACTTGAGCAAAATCCGATATATCTTTACTAAACTTAGCCCACGTACTTACCTGAGCTCACTTTTTCTTGGTATAAAAAATGGGCGAAATCTGACCATAACCACGCCCACTTTATCGATATCGAAAATTACGAAAAATGAAAAAAAAGTCATAATTCTATACCAAATACGAAAAAAGTGATGAAACATTGTAACTGGATTGGTTTATTGACGCAAAATATAACTTTGGAAAAAACTTTGTAAAATGGGTGTGACACCTACCATATTAAGTAGAAGAAAATGAAAAAGTTCTACAAGGCGAAATCAACAGCCCTTGGAATCTTGGCAGGAATACTGTTAGTGGTATTGCATATATAAATAAATTAGCAGTACCCGACAGATGATTTTCTGGATCACCTGGTCCACATTTTGGTCGATATCGCGAGAACGCCTTCACATAAACATCTAAGGGCCACTCGCTTTTAAAACCCTCATTAATACCTTTAATTTGATATCCATATCGTACAAAAACATACCAGAGTCACCCCTGTCCCACCCTAATGGCGATATCTCGAAAAGGCGTCCACCTATAGACCTAATGCCCCCTCCCTCTTAAAATGCTCAGTAACACCTTTCGTTTGATACCCATATCGTACAAACATTCTAGAGTCACCCCTGGCTCACCCTAATGGCGATATCTCGAAAAGGCATCCACCTATAGACCTAGTGTCCACTCCCTCTTAAAATGCTCAGTAACACCTTTCGTTTGATACCCATATCGTACAAACATTCTAGAGTCACCCCTGGCCCACCCTAATGGCGATATCTCGAAAAGGCGTCCACCTATAGACCTAATGCCCACTATAGAACTAAGGATTACTCCCTTTTAAAATACTCATTACCACCTTTCATTTGATACCCATATCGTACAAACACATTCTAGAGTCACCCTGGCCCACCCTAATGGCGATATCTCGAAAAGGCGTCCACCTATAGACCTAATGTCCACTCCCTCTTAAAATGCTCAGTAACACCTTTCGTTTGATACCCATATCGTATAAACATTCTAGAGTCACCCCTGGCCTACCCTAATGGCGATATCTCGAAAAGGCGTCCACCTATAGACCTAATGTCCACTCCGTCTTAAAATGCTTAGTAACACCTTTCGTTTGATACCCATATCGTACAAATATTCTAGAGTCACCCCTGTCCCACCCTAATGGCGATATCTCGAAAAGGCGTCCACCTATAGACCTAATGCCCAATCCCTTTTAAAATGCTCAGTAACACCTTTCGTTTGATACGCATATCGTACAAACATTCTAGAGTCACACCTGGCCCACCCTAATGGCGATATCTCGAAAAGGCGTCCACCTATAGAACTAAGGATTACTCCCTTTTAAAATACTCATTACCACCTTTCATTTGATACCCACATCGTACAAACACATTCTAGAGTCACCCTGGCCCACCCTAATGGCGATATCTCGAAAAGGCGTCCACCTATAGACCTAATGCCCACTCCCTCTTAAAATGCTCAGTAACACCTTTCGTTTGATACCCATACCGTACAAACATTCTAGAGTCACCCTTGGTCCAGCTTTATGGCGATATCTCGAAAAGGCGTCCACCTATAGAACTAAGGATTACTCCCTTTTAAAATACTCATTACCACCTTTCATTTGATACCCATATCGTACAAACACATTCTAGAGTCACCCTGGCCCACCCTAATGGCGATATCTCGAAAAGGCGTCCACCTGTAGACCTAATGCCCACTCCCTCTTAAAATGCTCAGTAACATCTTTCGTTTGATACCCATATCGTACAAAGATTCTAGAGTCACCCTTGGTCCACCTTTATGGCGATATCTCGAAAAGGCGTCCACCTATAGAACTAAGGATTACTCCCTTTTAAAATACTCCTTACCACCTTTCATTTGATACCCATATCGTACAAACACATTCTAGAGTCACCCCTGGCCCACCCTAATGGCGATATCTCGAAAAGGCGTCCACCTATAGACCTAATGCCCACTCCCTCTTAAAATGCTCAGTAACACCTTTCGTTTGATACCCATATCGTACAAACATTCTAGAGTCACCCCTGGCCCACCCTAATGGCGATATCTCGAAAGGGCGTCCACCTATAGACCTAATGACCACTCCCCCTTAAAATGCTCAGTAACACCTTTCGTTTGATGCACATATCGTACAAACACATTCTAGAGTCACCCCTGGCCCACCCTAATGACGATATCTCGAAAAGGCGTCCACCTATAGACCTCATGCCCACTCCCTCTTAAAATGCTCAGTAACACCTTTCGTTTGATACCCATACCGTACAAACATTCTAAAGTCACCCCTGGCCCACCCTAATGGCGATATCTCGAAAAGGCGTCCACCTATAGACCTAATGCCCACTCCCTCTTAAAATGCTCAGTAACACCTTTCATTTGATTCCCATATCGTACAAACTCATTCTAGAGACACCCCTGGTCCACCTTTATGGCGATATCTCGAAACGGCGTCCACCTATGGAACTAAGGATCACTCCTTTTCAAAATACTCATTAACAGCTTTCATTTGATACCCATATCGTACAAACACATTATAGAATCACCCCTGGTCCACCTTAATGGGGACATCTCGAAAAGGCGTCCACCGATAGACCTAAGGCCCACTCCCTCTTAAAATGCTCAGTAACACCTTTCATTTGATACCCATATCGTACAAACAAATTCTAGAGTCAGCCCTGGTCTACCTTTATGGCGATATCCCTAAATGGCGTTCATCCATAGAACTATGGCTTACTCTCTCTTAAAATACTCTTTGATACCTTTCATTTGATACACATGTTATACAACCACATTCCAGGGTTACCCCAGATTGATTTTCCTTATTTTGTCTCCATAGCTCTCAACTGAGTATGTTATGTTCGGTTACACCCGAACTTAGCCTTCCTTACTTGTTTTAATTACCTTTTGTTCTGAGAATTTTTAAAAATTAAACTGCACGAAAGTTCAAAAAAAAAAAATCATGTCCAACCAGAAGAGAGAACGGTTATACCTCGCATGCAGTGGCGTAGTTAGGGGGGCCCAAGGAGGGCATCTTGCCCCGGGCCCTACTCACAGGGGGCGCCAAATGGTCCGCAAAGCAGGACTTCCTGCATATTTTGTATTTTTATTATAGCTGATTTTTTAAAAAAAATTTCTATACTAAAAAATTCATGCATATATCCAGAACACTTGCGACAGGTTGTGGAATAATTGAAAGCATATATCTAACGATAGGAATTATTAAAAAATGCTTTAACAAAAACCGTCAAACGTGAATACGAAATTCGAGACACTCCCTGTGAAGAAGCAATAGAAAAAGCGAAGTCTCTTTGTGAAAAATGGGATATTGATATAGTGAAACGTGAAAGGAGGCGCCGCAAAATCGGCTAGAGATATTGGTCTTTCAGCAGAATGTGAAAATTCTCGCGTCATGAAAAGTGTTCTCGATCGTCTCCAATAAAAAATACTTACAAGATTTACACGACTAAACTACCTTAATTTTATATTTGGATTTCTTTTAGAAGTTGGAAATTTGTTAAACAGGGATAATAATGAAGAATTTGTAAGGATTTGGTTGAATTTTATAATCAGATTTCGATGGAACAGAACTTTTTATTGAAATATGTGTCTGCAAATTATTACTTCGCAGTAGAAAAGAAATTGAACCTAAAACGCCGTTAGAATTACATACTTTCATAATCTCGTATGGAGAAGATGTTTTTCCAAATTTGACTATCTCAGTATTACTAATGTATATTATTACTAATGTAATCATATTATTATTAAATATGTATTTGAGTCTACTTATAGATGATATCTTCAACCCATGATAAAAGTATAGGAAGGTAAAACCATTCTCTCTTCCCGGCGGCCGTAATGATTTTTTGATTTTTAAAAAAAAATTTTAAAATCTCTCTCAAAAACTTTGTGGAATTGCCAAACCAAAGGATACAAACAAACATTTTAGTATATTTGACTTTACAAATGCCCGACAAAAAATGAAAATAAAACAGATCGAAAATTTTTATGATTTGTTTTTAGTTCGGTTAATAGTTTTTTTTTTTTTTAATTTGTACGATTAAACCATGCATGGTCATAATTTGCATTCAGCATTCAGCTTACTTCCATCATTAGAGATGTTGCAGGTCTTTAGAGATCGAAGTTGGGCAGAGTAACGCGCATATCATTCGGAAGTGTGCATTCTTCTTCGGCGACGTCTGCAAAGGCTGGAGCCTGAGTTTGAAGGAAATCGCAGAATCTGCGTTAGTGTTGCTCTGGATCATACTACGCCAGATCTCGTCATAGGGCTTATGCATATGTCTTCTTATCTACCTTGGAGGCGCAACTACATCAATAAATTTTCTTTTGGGATGCCTCGGTGCTCAGACGTCTTAAGAAGATATTCCGGGGCAGATCTAAAGAATATTTTTCCCCGGGCGCAAGAAAATCTCACTAGGCCACTGCTCGCAAGTGTTTTTTGTGATGATATAAGCTATGTCCATAAAAACTATCTTCATATTTGATAAAAACAAGTTGTTTGTGTAAATAATTTTTGGCTTCTTCTCTTTTAACTAGCATGAATACATATAACCCCCTGTGTTCTCAAAGTGCCAGAATTCCATTTTTTAGATGTGGGATCGGATTGATTCAAAAACCCTGATACCCGTTGATAAGTCCAACTTTTTTCCATTAACTTCAAGTTGTTCGGTATTATTTTTCTATACGATTTCCCTTTTCAGTTAATGGAGTGCCTCTAACACTTTTTTTAAATTAACTAAAACTCGAAGAAAAATGCATATTCCTAACTCTGACAAGAAGGCGACGAAAGCAGAGAAACATTTAATGCCATTATTTAAACAGAGAAGTGATACTACCCTGTTCTTATGAAGCTCCTAAATATCGATATCGCTATATAAGGTGGTGAAATTGTTGTGTCGCAAACAGTTTACTGAAATCAACTGCCAGTGCACCGTATTCCTATAAGTGCGCGAGAATAAGAAATTATATTATGGGGAAATATTTACTTTCGTTTATACTTATGGCCACCTTAGTAGCCACAGTGTATTCTCAAGGCTCCACGGATGCAACTACCACAACTGCATCAACTACGCCGACTACTACGCCCACTACGACGCCTACAACAACAGGCACCACGGAATCCACTACAACAACTACGCCCACAACGACTAGCACCACGGCATCCACCACAACAACTACGCCCACTACAACTTCAACTACGCCAACAACGACAAGTACCACGGCATCCACCACAACAACTACGCCCACTACTACTTCAACTGCGCCAACAACTACAAGCATCACGGCATCCACCACAACAACTACGCCCACTACGCCAACAACGACAAGCACCACGGCCTCCACCACAACAACTACGCCCACAACAACAAGCAGCACAACGACCAGGTCTACAACTAGGCGCACTACGAGGCGAACAACGAGGAGGCGTACAACTAGACCATCAAATACTAGGCGTGCACCTATTTCTGACAAACTAACGCGGGCAATTGAATAAGCAAAAAAGCTGTTCAAATGATGACAAATAGTGGATAGAGTAATCCAGGCTTTCACATCTTAAACTTATGCACATTTTAATCATACTGTATGATTTTGGACCACTTAGAATGGCTGCAAACAACCTAAATACACTTAGATTTCCAAATTTTTAGAAAGAAGGAACATAGATTAAAATAAATATGTATGTCTGTTTAATTTTTGTTTTGTTTTATCGCTTTAATAAAAATACATACATATGTACATACATAATACATCCCCTTTTTTTAATTTCTGAAGATACTAGAGCAAGGGCCATAACTGCCAGATCTTGGACATTTTATAAAAACTGAAATTTTCTCAGCGCATTCTTCCAACTGAAGCAGGAATCTTGGTATACATACCATTAAGCTTGAGTCATTGTGCTTTCAGCCGACATCGTGCAAAAATAGAATATTTTTTTATTCAAAATAGGATAAACTTTTAACAACAATTGATGTCTCAAGTCGAATGAAACTCTCGATTGGCTGGAAGAAGAAAATAGAAAAATGTTTTAGAAAAGTTCTTCGAAAGGAAGTAAATTTTTTTACAATAATATATCAACACATGTTTTCTTAAAGATCACTTAAATGAAAAGTTTCAGCAGCCGGAGTATTTAAAGTTTTTTATTTTAAGATTTAAAAGGTAAGCAAGGTATGTCAATTGGGTACACTAAGCTTAAATCGTAATCCCAATAATCCAAAACTCAAAAGAGTGTCCCATTGTAGCTGCGACTTAGTATGGATCCAATCTCAAGTTCTTAGTTTAAATCTACACCTGTAACAAAGTCCTTTATTTTTCATGAAAAGGCCAATAGAAATGAATGAAATATAATTCATTTTAGCTCAAAGTATATTCGACTATCCATTATTTTGCTGGCTTCTTAGTATCATCTGGACCTCCGATCCACTAGTTCTCGGTAAGATTTACCAGAGATGCGCATTTTTCTGGTCTCCCAAATAAATTTCAATTGGTAGGATATCTGTCTGACCCTCACAGACCCTCAACTGTTAAAATTTGTATAGGATAACCGTTAAACAACTGTGGTTTGTAACTTTTGTTTCTTTATTTTCTTGGATATCCGGTGAAGCGATATATTAACTGCGAAAATCACAGTATGGTTTTATTCGAAATTCAATTACACTGTTAAGCATTCGACATAACGTCAACAACGAATATGGGAGCATAGATAATATGGGAGGGTACTCACCGGTTTATATGCGGAAATGCGAACTATATGGGCTGCTGAGGACGTGCTGATGATGACGGGTTGTTGTTAATGTTGTTGTGTTGCCTTTGGTTTAGCTGTCGCTGCGTCTCCTCGAGCAAGCACGTATTATGAAATTATACAATAATATAATTGCGTATTCGGGCTCTCCTTTACTTTCACCAGCTACTTCCACGCTCACGTATCAGCAGTATCTATGGTTAGGATTTAATAGTGATTCATTCAATGCCAGTCACAAACTGATTCTTGGTTTCCACAAAGGACGTCGGGTACGTTGATATTAGTCACCGCTGTGCACAGTACCAAACAAGATTAGGTAAACCCAAAAAAACTCAAGGATAAGTTATGGCTGAGACGTTGATGATTTCCACGGCTGTTCTAGGGACCGTCAAAGCAGCGTAGCGATTATGAGTCAAATTGGCGATTGCTTGCGAAGCGGAATCGAGAAGTATTTTACTCTTCAAAGCACATATCCCAGATAAAACCATAAAAACGCAATGTAAAACTTCATTAATTACACACTTTAAAGCCTGGATTTCGAAAATTTTATTTCATGTATTTAATTTTGATTTAACTGCAAGCGTATTCGCAAATTCATTTAATGTAATTTATGTTTTCTACAGCACGGAATTCAGATTTTTGAGGTCGCAACTGATATATCTTGCAAAAAGGTAATTATAATATAAATCCGGCTCGAAGGACCACATCTCTAAGCTTTGGGCAATTGAGGGCGAGCAGTTTAATAAGAGTTATAAATGAGTAATTTTATGTGCTTGTAAGCGTATGAGTCGTGGCACAGTGGCTGACGTACCCGACTAAACGCCCGGGGTTGCGGGTTCAACTCCCACCAAGCATTCCTTTTTTTAAATTTATAAATTATTATTATTAATGGACTGTATTGAGTTTATGGGGTTTTTGATTTAATGTATTCCATTTATTGAGTTGGGTAGTTTTAGTGTTATTGGTGTATTTAAGTCATGGGAGGATGCATAGCATCAGTACACCTTTATTTATTTAATTTGGGGGCGAGCACTGGGGGGCTCTGAGGCTTCGCTCTACTGAGCCACCTCATCCTCTATTTGAAGAACCCTTTAAAATGTGATATGGAGACGAGCACGGGACGGCTCTGAGGTATTGGCACCCCATTTTCTACAAGAAAAACCTCTATTTATTTAATTTGGGGCGAGAGTTGGGCACTCTGAGGTTTCGCTCTAATGAGCCACCTCATCTTCTATTTGAAGAACCCCTTCAAAGTGTGATATGGAGGCGAGCACTGGGCTCTGATGTATTAGCACACCATCCGAAGAACCTCCATTTTAATTAAAAAACTCAAACTATGTCTTTAGAATATTTCACTAACCAGTTGAGAATTACAAGCACACTCAATGGCTACTGAAACAAACGAACGAAAAATGTTCATAGTTTAAGTCGCTTCAACATATGTGTATAAAAGGATTTGGATCTAACAGACCGATCAGTAGTTAAGTGTAAAGTTATTATTTGGTGCGATAAAAACAAAGCGAAGATC
Organism: Eurosta solidaginis; assembly: GCF_040869045.1. Taxonomy (NCBI): domain Eukaryota; kingdom Metazoa; phylum Arthropoda; class Insecta; order Diptera; family Tephritidae; genus Eurosta; species Eurosta solidaginis. Next base: position 229,785,476 of record NC_090322.1, on the reverse strand, counting down.
CTTCAACACCGAACTCCTCCTTTAGAATAATTTTAAAATAGTAAAATATTGCGATATGACCATAATGGTTTATATTCATAAGTAACTTAATTCCTATCGAGGGTATGAGGAATTCTCTATAGTACAACAAGATTTAAAGTGAAACCATATTTCATATTCAGTGTTTACTGCGACATTTCTGAAAACATCTCAGCAGAATAACGAGTCCACAATCATGAGCTCCTACAGTCAGATATTCAAGAAATAAAAATGACCTTTAGGGCCCGACGATGAACGCATCCCTGCCAACTCCTGATAACAACTAGGGGACAAGGTCATCAGTCATAGCTCAGCAGTCAGCAACAATTATGGAAACTTAAATAAGCATTGCGTTCTAATCAAGTCCATAACATCATTTTATGGACATGACTTAAGGTCAGAAATGTCTCCTGACTCTATTCTAAGTCACACCTACAGTAGGACGTTAGAACTTTTTTTAATTTAATTGATGCATCAATGTAAACACTACAAATTTACTGTTTCTTTCTATTGGTAAATAATCTTTGAACTAAAGGTTCCTTATTTTTTTTATTTATTTACTTAATTTTCATAGTGAAAGGTTTTTTCAGGGAACATAACTGTATATATAAGGATTTTCAGGCCGAGTTTCTCTTCCAATTTTTGACTTTATTTGCTGCGAAGCATTTCGTTCCATATGTATAGTCTGAAGACCTGCCAAATGACTTCCGAAAGGCTTTCATGTTTTAGAAAAGCTTTCTTCAAAATTTTCTTGTTACCTGTTTTACATTTGGTGTATGATATCGTGGGTATCTAAAGAATTATTCTAAATTACGGCGCTTAGCTAGGCTAACCTACAACTACACGTACATAAATGAAATATATATCAAATGAAAGCTTTTCATGAGCATGTTTGCACAAAATTATAAAAAATTAAATTGGTTAATTTGTTCATGAGATAGTAGCGTTTAAAGTTTGCTTATTTACCCCCTGCATTGTTTTTGTAGAGTGAAATTCTACACTCAGAAAAAAATTTCTCCCGATTGCAGAAAAATGGGAATGAAATGGCACTTAAGAAATATTTTCCTCATTCGCATGGCCAAATTTCTTAAAAATGAGGAAACATTCTTCAAATTGAGGAATTTTTCCTCATTTTGAAGAAATTTTGGCCATGCGAAGAGGAAAATATTTCTTAAGTACCATTTCATTCAATTTTTTTCTGAGTGTAATTAGCACAAAATCATATGTACTTACATACATACATATTTACATTTTCATTTTATAATGGCCGATTCACATAAACGTTTTGGTAGCTTCAAAGTGAAGAATGGCAAGGCGTTTTGTTTTTACCCGATTATCGGGGTTTACATACTAGTGTTACATTAATGAAAGAAAACACGCAGATTCAACCTTAGTCTAAACTTAAATTTTTTATTTGAAAAAGTTATAGCGATTTCCAATAGTGTGATGACTTTTGTTCCACCCAATACCTTTGGTATGTGAAATCATGTTTTACGGCCTATGAAGACTTTAAATGCATCCTTTTAAGCATAACTTTTGATTTTAAAGACATTTTATAAGCGCCTAAAATCTGTATTTTTCTGCATATTTTGGGTTGCCCGAATCATTGCTTTTCGTTTGAGCCGTGAGTGAAATGGGTAAACTGTGAAGAGGATAACTTTCCTATCGATATTAAATGCTGTTATTTGCGAAATATGTTGTGATCTATTAAAAAAAAAACAAATTTCGATTGTTGTGGCTCACTCTATATTGTGTAAGTGCAAGAAAATAGCGACGTATCCTAATACAAATTTTTATTCAAACGAAATCAATCATAAAATCACATCTTTTATGATAGGATACAAAAAAAATTGTATTGAAAAAAAAAATATTTTAACAGCAGAGTTATGAATGTTTCATTCCGTTATTCAAGATCCTAAATCGGTATACTAGTTTATTATCCCTTCTGTTGTAAAGGTTACTGTAGTGATTGATAAATACACCACTATTTAATTATACACACTATTTTTACTTGTTGTATAAAATAATTAAAAAAAAAAATTTTATTTAAATGGTTTTATTGAAAACAATACTTACATGAAGTAATAATATTACTAAAAGCTAGAAAATAATTAGGTATGTCCTAGGTACTAGTCTTCACACGCCTCATCAATCTAGGGCGTTGATCAGACAATTAAATAAAAACGTTGGAAAGCACTCGCGAGTTTTGATGTGTAGACTTGCAAGTGAGTACTTAGAGAACTGAAGTTTTTAATTAAGTATCACTTACCCAGGGGTTGAAGGTAAACCACAACAGAGGGACGTGGAACGGAACGTACCGGATCTATATCCGCCAAAAGATTATCAACATCGATAATACTCCCCAAAACATTCGGGGAGTGTCTTTATCGCTTATAAAACCACAACAACAAGAAAATATGTTAAACCTCCTATGTGAACAATCGGTTGTATGGTATTTATATTATATACATATATGACCGACATTGACAATTCTTTCAGACAACATGCCTTAGACGTAAACATCGTGGGAAATTTCAATCTTCTAGCTATTAAAAAGGGCAAGAAACTACGTTAAAACTTTTGTCTGAACAATCGGTTTTATGGGATAAATATTGCATATATGACCGATCTTAACGAGTTTTTCGGGCAACAATGTGTTCCTTATATAATCATCCTGTGTAATTTCAATCTTCCTCTTTTTCGAAATATCAGTTGTATGGAGGATATATGCTATAGTGGTCCGATCCGGTCGCTTCCGACAAATAATCAATCGGACACCCACATACACCAACTCACCATCTTTCATCAAGATATCTCAAAAATTTAGGTACTAGTTTGGGTTCAAACAGACAGACAGACGGACGGATGGACTTAGAATTTTTAGAATCATGACAAATTTAATATACTTTCATCATTTTCATGAAAGGTATAAAAGGAGTCTAGTGCTCTCCGTAGTGTTCCCAAATGGCATTTAACCAAACAACAACTTTGTTTCTATTTTATGATTTTCAACTGCAAACTTACACTTTTGATTTTTTTAAGCCATAGCATACAAGCTTCCATTTGTAGATTGCTTAAACTTTTTAGTTATGTTAAACAAAAAATTTCAGATTTTTTACACGCTAGGCAGCTGAGTAAAAAAAGTTTGTATGTTGCGTAAGCTGATGAGCAGTTTAAAATTTAGGCTGAAATTTTAACAGTGAGAACAAGTCTTCTAGGTATTATTCTTTTGTTGTGAAATTGTTGTTGTTAATTTTTAAAATATAAATATATTTATCTAAAAAAAGTGCGCAAATAGTAAGCATTGGAATCAGCTCCAGATCAGCAAACAATAATAATAACTAATCCCTGCGAATTATAAAAATCGTTTCTGATGGTTGCGAAAACTTTGAGTGAAACGCAAAAACGCTTATTTGGATCCACGGTGAAAACCAAGTCTTTGGCTTTCTCAAAATAGGCATATATAGTGAAAGCACTTCATCACAATCCAGCACTTTAAGCCGATCAACGTACATAAAGTCAAGTTCGTATACTGTATTAAGTAAAATATAGACTTGCTTATTTATTAAGAGAGCATTTTGTTAAAATATTTATGCTAGTAAACATGTCTAAAGATAAATGTACATATGTATTTGCCCTACAAGTCTACAAATATTTATATACTTAGATTCCTCAGAAAATGGCGTGAGAAAATATTTGTTTCTGAATAGCAATAAAAAAATATGCGATTGTAAATTTTTTCTAATTATTTGCAATATAGGCATTTCGGATTTTGAACCTTGCCCATTATGTGGAGATATTCCAAGAAGAAGCAGTGGCCAGTTAAAACCGCAACAGGTAGAGGTCGATATCTATCAGGAATTCCCTAGAGTTCGTTATAATAATAAAAAAGGGTTGGTTTGTAAATGTATTCCTCAACAATCACGTGCACAAACTTTTACTAATAAATTCCTACCAAAACAGATATTCGAATTTTTTAGAATTCAGACTTCCTAAAGAAATTATGTTTTTTAATAAGGGAATGCTAGCAACAAATCTTTATCCTCATTTGACTATGGACTTCTTCCTTAGGTGGGCTTTTTGGGTTAGCACGGTTTTGATTAGTAATCAGCCGATTATCGAGGCCGAAGATCCATTTGAAATAAAAGTAACCTGATTTTTTTAGAAAAAACATTCTATAACTGGGGCCTATTTCATAGAAGTGACAAATGTGACGATTGTCGTTTTTATTCTGAAATTATTGCAGACAACTTTTTCTGTTTCATTGATAACTGCAGGAAACTACGACAAAACTTTAAAATGGCGCTGACAATTTTCATTCTGACAAACTCGTCGCCACAAACTAAATGACTCTGTCGGAAGCAATGGGAAGTAAACTTTGTAAACTTATTTTCATAATTTTGTATATGTATTTCTACCGTAAGTGTGTTTGTCACTGCACTCCTCTTAAGCGAGTGGACCGGTTTTGATAAAACTTTTTGTGAGTGTTTTGAGGATGCTTTAAATTTACAAGTTGGTTCGGCAAATTGACCAGGGAACTACCTATTCCAAATAATTTCTTTTAATATTGCGATTCGCTCGAAATTCGGAACAGGGGTACCTCTTTTACAAAGATGATATTTTAGTAAATTTTCAATCCAGGAAGTGGACCTGGGGCTGACCTATTCTAAATAAAACAATGTATGGTGTGATTTGCTTCAAATTTGTAATGGGGATACTCCCGTGACTAACTTTTTATTTAAGAAACTGGCAGTGAAAGTGGGAGTAGAAGAGAGAGAACTAGAGATTGATACAGAGGAGAGTCAAGGACCAAATATGGAGAGAAGGAGGAAGAGTCAAGAAGTAATTTTTTTTCCATGACATATGCCCCTGTTTACTGGTAGAGTTATAACATCGCAGGGAGGAATATTACCGGGCAGGAGAATGGGGAAATTATCTATCTATACCTTATTTATGGAAATAAAAACGAATTTAAAAAGAGTTTCACAAAGGTTTATACAAACAAAGATATTTAAATCGGTCGACCAGGTGAGGGAATGAATGTAGGAGAGGGATTTATTTCTTTATTTCTTTATTTCACTTAGTCAATGGACTTAAATCCTTACAGACTATGATACAAACTAAAGTTAAGAGATAGTTACTTGAAAAATAATACATAATACTTAGAAAGCAGATTTTAACATATTTAGCAGTTTCGCTTTTGGAGCAGAAAAGTCTAGATTTACAACAGTACTGATAGAGTTAAACTCACGGAGAGCACGAGCAATTGGAGCATTACTGGAATAGTGGGTTTTAAAATTGTCACAATAAAATGTATAAAAACTGCGAAGACACCTCCGAGGAATATTAAATCGAATCCTATCCAATAAATATGGACAGTCAACGAACCCATTAATAATATCATACGTAAATGACAAGCAGAGTATTGATCTGCGATTATCTAAAGACTTAAGGCTTAAAAGCATAAGTCGCGCAGAGTAGGCGGGTATAGGATCAGAGAAGTTTAATGGACGAAGGGCATATTTGAGAAAAATTTTTTGTATTCTTTCAATTCTGGTAATAGCAGTTTGACTACTTGGTCTCCAAATAAATACGCCATATTCCAGATTAGATCTAACAAAAGATGTGTAAAGTAGCTTAAACGTGTAGGGATCAGAGAATTTGGTAGCATTGCGCCTTACAAAGCCAAGCATAGAATATGATTTAGAGGTTATGAAATTTATGTGCTTACTAAAAGAAAACTTATTGTCAAAGACAACACCAAGGTCCTTAATCTCATTAACACACTGAAGCTCATAATTACTTACTTACTTACTTAATTGGCGCTTAACCGTCTAAACGGTTATGGCCGTCCAACAAGGCGCGCCAGTCGCCCCTTCGCTCCGCCAACCGGCGCCAATTGGTCACACCAAAGGAGTTTAAATCGTTTTCCACCTGGTCCTTCCAACGGAGTGGGGGCCGCCCTCTACCTCTGCTTCCATAGGCGGGTTCCGATAGAAACACTTTCTTGGCCGGAGCATCATCTTTCATTCGCATAACATGGCCTAGCCAGCGCAGCCGCTGCGTTTTAATTCGCTGGACTATGTTGATGTCTGCGTATAGCTCGTACAGCTCATCATTAAATCTTCTTCGGTACTCGCCATCGCCAACGCGTAGAGGTCCATAAATCTTTCGAAGAACTTTTCTCTCGAACACATAATTTGTAGTTAGAAGATTAATTGACTTCGAGTAGGTCATTTGAAAGCATTTGGACGGATTCAAAGAGATACCGGAATTCAGGCACCATTGGTGCAATTTATTAATATCATTCTGCAACATTAAGGCATCATCTGGCGTCTTAATGGCAGAAAATAGCTTTAAGTCATCGGCGTATAGCAAACACTTCGCGAATGAAAAACAACTACTTACGTCATTAATAAATAAGATAAATAAAAGTGGACCTAATATACTCCCTTGGGGAACCCCAGAAGTGGCTACAAACGGACTAGACGATTGTCCATCAATGGAAACAACACACTGTCTGTTACTTAAATAAGACTTTACCCATAAAAGAAACGAAGAGTGGAAACCAAGGCAACCTAATTTTTTAATTAAAACACTGTGATGGATTTTGTCAAAAGCTTTTGAAAAGTCCGTATAAATGCAATCAACCTGATAACCTGCAGAAAAAGATTCAATACAATATTCACTAAAAACAGCAAGATTTGAAACTGTTGATCTACCAGCGACAAAACCATGCTGGAAGGGAGATATTAAAGACTTAACCGCAAAACTCAACTTGGCATTTGTCATGTGATCGGGAGTAGGACCGGAAGGGGGAATATAAATGTGAAGTTTAACGGAAGTAGACGTGGGTGTGTGAGTTTGTAATGGGATTGGGAGTAGAGGTTGTATTGTGGAGTCTGAGCAGAAGTGGGAGGCAGACAAATAGAATAACGGATGGACAATATTCCCAACACGGACTCTCTAAAGGCAAACCTACCACTAACAACCTATTTGAATTCACAACTAATGTTTCTAATGGATTTAGAGAAAATGAGAGATGTTATTTACACTAATTTCAGTAAAGCATTTGATAAAGTTTCCCACTCCTCGCTTATCCACAAGCTGGATCGACTTGGCTGCCAACCTGGTCTCACACAGTGTATCTCTTCGTATCTCTGCGCCAGAAAGCAACAAGTATTTTGCGTTATTTGAGCAACTTGAAAATATTTCAAACCATTTCTGAAACTTTTCTAATAGATCGTATATTCAAACACGTGCATTTGAGATCATATTTTGCTAAGTTTGTTGTAAAAATATCCGCAAATTATCGAAATTGTTTTCTTTGCGTAGTGTTCATTACAAAATAATTATTGAAAAGTTTAAAATTATGAATAAAAACTAGAAATTCACTGTGATTTAAGTATATATTTAAATGATATAAATAAAGGTAAAATGAATATAAATATAAATACAAATAAATGTATATAAGAAACAGGAAGGTAATTGAAAATTAGTAAAATAAGTAATACTAAATTGTTTAACGAGGTATTAAATGTGATGTAAAGTGAAGTTTGGCTTACAAAAGATAAAAAATATGTTAATACTAATATCTATTTATTTATTAAGTCTATGAACACATGTTCTTACAGATTACCAATGAAAAAGCTATACAGCATATTATTAACAAAATTCTTACAGACTACTAACAATTTCCATACAATTAAAAAACAGACTACAATTAAGAAATACAAAAAGTTAACAACTCAATGAAAAACTAGCACTTACAGACTAATACAAAAGTATTGATAACTAAAAAACACACTTTAATACATTAATAAAAACATTATTCGACAAAGAGAAATCAAGCTCGATAAAATATGAGATCTTATTAAATTCACTAATAGCGCGGGTATTTGGGGCATTTCTCGCATAATTCTTTCAAAATTAGTGGGATAAAAAATATAAATTGTGCAATATTAATTAAAATTTGTTGTGGTTGCTTCCGCGGTCCTTGTTATTGTGCGCGAAGTTATACTTGCTTCCGTGGTGCTTGTCGTTACGGGTGTAGTTGCGTCTGTTGTGCTTGGCGTTGTGGGTATAGTAGTTGTTTTTTCTGTAGTCTTGAGGTTGGGGGTGTGGGTTTAGTTGTAGTTGCTTCTGTGGTACTTGTCGTTGTGGGTGTAGTTGTGGTTGCTTCCGTGATGCTTGTCGTTGTGCGCGAAGTTGTACTTGCTTCCGTGATGCTTGTCGTTGTGGGTGTATTTGTATTTGCTTCTGTGGTGCTTGTCGTTGCGGGTGTAGTTGCGTCTGTTGTGCTTGTTGTTGTCGGTATAGTAGTTGCTTCTGTAGTCTTGTGGTTGTGGGTGTGGTTGTCGTTGCTTCCGTAGTGCTTGTCGTTGTGAGCGTAGTTGTAGTTTCTTCCGTAGTGCTTGTAGTTGTGGGCGTAATTGTAGGTGCTTCTATGGTGCTTGTCATTGTGGATGTAGTTGTAGTTGTTTCTGTGGTGCTTGTGGTTGTGGATGTAGTTGTGGTTGCTTCCGTAGTGCTTGTCGTTGTGGGGGTAGTTCTGTGATGCTTGTGGTTGTGGGCGTAGTTGTAGTCGCTTCCGTAGTGCTTGTAGTTTTGGGTGTGGTTGTAGTTCCTTATGTGGTGCTTGTGGTTGTGGGGGTTGCTGTAGTTGCTTCTGTTGTGCTTGTAGTTGTGGGCGTAGTTGTAGTAGCTTCTGTGGTATTGTCGTTGTGGGTATAGTTGTGTTTGCTTCCGTAGTGTTTGTCGTTATGAGTGTAGTTGTAGTTTCTTCCGTGGTGCTTGTGGTTGTGGTCGTAGTTTTAGTCGCTTCCGTAGTGCTTGTAGTTTTGGGTGTGGCTGTAGTTGCTTCTGTGGTGCTTGTGGTTGAGGGCGTAGTTGTAGTCGCTTCTGCGTTGCTCGTCGTTGTGGGTGTAGTTGTAGGTGCTTCTGTGGTGCTTATAGTTGTGGGCGTAATTTTGGTAGTTGCATCCGCTGCGCCTTGAGAATATGCTGCCACCACAAAGGTGGCCAGAAGTATGAACGGAAGTAAGTATTTTCCCATTATTTTATTTCTTAAATTGAAGCCGTATGAGGTCAGCTGAATGCTTTCGTCATTTAGGAATCTGCCAAAATTAAGGTTTGTTGACTTCTGCATCACCTCTGTGAAAATATTGGCACATATCGGCGCTCTCTTGCCAAATTCTTGAAAGTGCATTTTATCGTGCTGAAGCTAACTGAGAAAATGTGAAGATGGCTCGATATAAACGGAAAGATAAGTTCGGATAAAACAGTTACTTTTCAGCAATAAGTCTAACGGTGTTTGAGTTTCTGAAATAAAATTTGGCTTATTTACTTAAATCAATGTTTTTTATCAGTATCGCTAAATTAAAAAAAATGGACTTGTACCACTTTAAAAAAAGCGGGCTCATATATACATACATATTTATTAAAGGAAAAAGAAATACCAAACAAATATTTACTGAGGTGATGTGTTTTTAATTTAAAATTTTTTTTTTTCAAGATGCAGCAACTTAAAAAAAAAGAAGCTTACACAGCTTGTCCAGCTGTTGTTGCTTTATTATTATTAATCTTGGTAGCGGCTAATATTTTTTGTTCTGTCAAGTGTTTTTCCATAATGCACAAACAGATCAAAATAATGCCCCATTTCACCTTCCCTAAAAAAGAAAAAAACAAGGAACTGAAGAGCTTGTGCGTTCTATTTTTGTGTTTATTTTAAGTTAACGGGCGGAGGTGCATCCATGGCTACCACACACATCTATTATTTTGAACCAAAGTTCGTTTTAAGAAGCTGAAAAATGGAACCAAAATCTAGTCATAATGAATAAATAATGAATTATATGGAAGACTCCGCGTTTATTCTTACCTATGTTCTGGTCACTATACAGCTGGCTGCACTAACCCAACTGTTAGAAAGAGAGTTTGAGGATGACGTTTTAGAATACTGTATTGTTGAATATTATCTAATTAGCAATTCAAACATCAATTTTTTATATAAAGTTATTTAACACAGTACTTAGACTGAAGCTCTTACACAGTACTAAATAAAAATAGTATGCATTTCTTAAATTTAATTAATAGATAAAATACGAGCAGCTAATTTTGCAAACAATTCAAAATATATAAAAAATGCAATATACCAGTCGTCGAAGTAACAATTTCGAAAAACAATGGTATTCCATATATGATAAACTTTGTAATTGTTTTCTCTGTTGCTGTTTTCTTTATCTAAAAATCAGCCCCTTAAAATTTAGAGGAATGTTATTATATTTATTGTCATTTGGACAAACTGTAGCGTTTTATTCCAATCATATTTAGTCTTATCAGAAACCTATTTAAGACACGGTATCACTGTATAGTGTTCCTCAATATACTGTAAGAAGCTTCAACAAAGTCAAAATTATTATTTAACAAGTAAGGAAGGTTAAGTTCGGGTGTAACCGAACATTACATACTCAGTTGAGAGCTATGGTGACAACATAAGGGAAAATAACCATGTAGGAAAACGAACCGAGGGAAACCCTGGAATGTGTTTGTATGACATGTGTATCAAATGAAAGGCATTAAAGAGTGTTTTATGAGGGAGTGGGCCATAGTTCTATAGGTGGACGCCATTTAGGGATATAGCCATAAAGGTGGATCAGGATTGACTCTAGAATGCGTTTGTACGATATGGGTATCAAACGAAAGGTGTTAATGAGTATTTTAAAAGGGAGTAATCCTTAGTTCCATAGGTGGACGCCGTTTCGAGATATCGCCATAAAGGTGGACCAGGGGTGACCCTAGAATTTGTTTGTACAATATGGGCATCAAACGAATGGTGTTAATGAGTATTTTAAAAGGGAGTGGGCCTTAGATCTACAGGTGGATGCCGTTTCGAAATATCGCCATAAAAGTGGACCAGGGGTAACTCTAGAATGTGTTTGTACGATATGGGTATCAAATTAAAGGTATTAATAAAGGTTTTAAAAGGGAGTGATGGTTGTTGTATAAGTGGTCGCCTTTTCGAGATATCGCCATAAAGGTGGACCAGGGTTGACTCTAGAATGCGTTTGTACGATATGGGTATCAAATGAAAGGTGTTAATGAGTATTTTAAAAGGGATTAATCCTTAGTTCCGTAGGTGGACGCCGTTTCGAGATATCGCCATAAAGGCGATCATAAAGGTGGACCAGGGGTGACCCTAGAATTTGTTTGTACAATATGGGCATCAAACGAATGGTGTTAATGAGTATTTTAAAAGGGAGTGGGCCTTAGATCTACAGGTGGATGCCGTTTCGAAATATCGCCATAAAAGTGGACCAGGGGTAACTCTAGAATGTGTTTGTACGATATGGGTATCAAATTAAAGGTATTAATAAAGGTTTTAAAAGGGAGTGATGGTTGTTGTATAAGTGGTCGCCTTTTCGAGATATCGCCATAAAGGTGGACCAGGGTTGACTCTAGAATGCGTTTGTACGATATGGGTATCAAAAGAAAGGTGTTAATGAGTATTTTAAAAGGAAGTAATCATTAGTTCCATAGGTGGACGCCGTTTCGAGATATCGCCATAAAGGTGGACCAGGGGTGACCCTAGAATTTGTTTGTACAATATGGGCATCAAACGAAAGGTGTTAATGAGTATTTTAAAAGGGAGTGGGCCTTAGTTCTATAGGTGGACGCCTTTTCGAGATATCGCCATAAAGATGGACCAGGTGTGATTCTAGAATGCGTTTGTATGATATGGGTATCAAATGAAAGGTATTAATGAGTATTTTAAAAGAGAGTAATCCTTAGTTCCATAGGTGGACGCCGTTTCGAGATATCGCCATAAAGGTGGGCCAGGGGTGACTCTAGAATTCGTTTGTGCAATATGGGTATCAAATGAAAGGAGTTAATGAGTATTTTAAGAGGGAGTGGGCCTTTCTGGACCAGGGGTGACTCTAGACTTTGTTTGTACGATATGGGTATCAAATGAAAGGTGTTAATGAGTATTTTTAAAAGGGAGTGAGCCTTCGTTCTATAGGTGTTCGCCTTTTCGAAATATCGCCATAAAGGTGGACCAGGGGTGACTCTAGAATGAGTTTTTACGATATGGGTATCAAATTAAAGGTATTAATGAGAGTTTTAAAAGGGAGTGGTGGTAGTTGTATATGTGAAGGCGTTTTCCATATATCGGCCAAAATGTGGACCAGGGTGACCCAGAACATCATCTGTTGGATACCGCTAATTTATTTATATATGTAATACCTGCCAAGATTTTAAGGGTTTTTTATTTCGCCCTGCAGAACTTTTTCATTTTCTTCTACTTAATATGGTAGGTGTCACAACCATTTTATAAAGTTTTTTCTAAAGTTATATTTCGCGCCAATAAAACAATCCTTACCTTACCATGTGTCATCCCTTTTTTCGTATTTGGTATAGAATTATGGCATTTTTTTCATTTTTCGCAATTTTCGATATCGAAAAAGTGGGCGTGGTTATAGTCGGATTTCGTTCATTTTTCATACCAAGATAAAGTGTGTTCAGATAAGTACGTGAACTGAGTTTAGTTAAGATATATCGATTTTTGCTCAAGTTATCGTGTTAACGGCCATGCGGAAGGACAGACGGACGACTGTGTATAAAAACTGGGCGTGGCATCAACCGATTTCGCCCATTTTCACAGAAAACAGTTAACGCCATAAAATCTATGCTCCTACCAAATTTCAAAAGGATTGGTTAATTTTTGTTCGACTTATGGCGTTAAAAGTATCCTAGACATATTAAATGAAAAAGGGCGGAGCCACGCCCATTTTTAAATTTTCTTTTATTTTTGTAATTTGTTGCACCATATCATTACTGGAGTTGAATCTTGACATAATTTACTTATATACTGTAAAGATATTAAATTTTTTGTTAAAATTTTAATAAAAAAAAATTTTTTTTTAAAAGTGGGCGTGGTCCTTCTCCGATTTTGCTAATTTTTATTAAGCGTACATACAGTAATAAGAGTAACGTTCCTGCTAAATTTCATCATGATATCTTCAACGACTGCCAAATTACAGCTTGCAAAAGTTTTAAATTACCTTCTTTTAAAAGTGGGCGGTGCCACGCCCATTGTCCAAAATTTTACTAATTTTCTATTTTGCGTCATAAGTTCAACTCATCGCTTTATCGGTCTTTTGTAATGAATTATCGCACTTTTTCGGTTTTTCGAAATTTTCGATATCGAAAAAGTGGGCGTGGTTATAGTCCGATATCGTTCATTTTAAATATCGATCTGAGATGAGTGCTCAGGAACCTACATACCAAATTTCATCAAGATACCTCAAAATTTACTCAAGTTATCGTGTTAACGGACGGACGGAGGGACGGACATGGCTCAATCAAATTTTTTTTCGATCCTGATTATTTTGATATATGGAAGTCTATATCTATCTCGATTCCTTTATATATTTACAACCAACGGTTATCCAATCAAACTTAATATACTCTGTGAGCTCTGCTCAACTGAGTATAAAAAAATTTTTTTTTAAAGTGGGCGTGGTCCTTCTCCGATTTTGCTAATTTTTATTAAGCGTACATATAGTAATAGGAGTAACGTTTCTGCCAAATTTCATCATGATATCTTCAACGACTGCCAAATTACAGCTTGGAAAAAATTTTAAATTACCTTCTTTTAAAAGTGGGCGGTGCCACGCCCGTTGTCCAAAATTTTACTAATTTTCTATTCTGCGTCATAAGTTCAACTCATCTACCAAGTTTCGTCGCTTTATCTATCTTTTGTAATGAATTATCGCACTTTTTCGGTTTTTCGAAATTTTCGATATCGAAAAAGTGGGCGTGGTTATAGTCCGATATCGTTCATTTTAAATAACGTTCTGAGATGAGTGCTCAGGACCTACATACCAAATTTCATCAAGATACCTCAAAATTTACTCAAGTTATCGTGTTAACGGACGGACGGACGGACAGACATGGCTCAATCAAATTTTTTTTCGATTCTGACTATTTTGATATATGGAAGTCTATATCTATCTCGATTCCTTTATACCTGTAAAACCAACCGTTATCCAATCAAAGTTAATATACTCTGTGAGCTCTGCTCAACTGAGTATAAAATTACTTGCCAAGAGAAAGAATATATATACTCCAAATATTGAATTAAACGGAGCGTTGAAGTTACTAAACGTAAAGTCAATTTTTAAAATAACAGTTCTAAACGAATAATATGACGAAAATATATTTAAAGTAACGGTTGCACAACCATATTACTCGAATACGTTTAGAAAATCGGCCCACAGTAACCAAGTTTTCAAACAACTATACCAAGAATATATTTATCAATACTACTTCCAGCATTTATCAATGAACTACCATTAGAATTAACAGAAAAATCTTACTAGAAATCATATCAAAGTTTATTGTAAAAATAGCTTCTAAAATTAATTAAATTTAAACTTTATAATTTTTAAAATATTTATGCTCATATTATCCAAAATAAATGTTGATTACTTTGAAGGTTAATGCTACAAAAACAAAAATAAATTACTAATGTAACTATGTTAGTAATTATATATGTAATATAAACCTCCGGACAAGCACTCTAGCTTAGCGCATTATATTTAAGCATTTGTAACTTTTGTATACGGAACTTTAATAAAAAATCCATCGACGAATAAACCACAGAAGCATCGACAGCCACACCCACAACCACAAGCACCACAGAAGCAACTACAACTACACCCATAACGACAAGCACCACTACGACAGACCCACTACCAGGTCTACAACTAGGTGCACTACGAAACGCAGATGAGGAGACGCACAACGAGGAGGCGTACAACTAGACCATCAAATGCAAGGCGTGCACCTATTTCTGACAAACTAACAAAGGCAATAGACGAAGAAAAAATTCTGTTTAAAAGGATGACAAATAGTGGATGAATTACTTCAGAACTTCACACTTTCAACTTATCCAACTGTAATTGATTTATATGATTGTATACCTCCTAAGGTCATGTACTAACATTACTTAACTATGGGCTAGTGAAATATAATTTTAAATAAGAATAAGTGCGGAAAGGTATATGTTTTTTATTGTGTGAGATATACAAAAAAAACTAAGTAAAACAGGATAATGTAGTAATCCTAGATAGCAATTCCAGTTAGAAATACTTTTTGTCAAAATTGATGTAAAATATTTTCGTCTGACACCAACATTGGCATAC
This sequence comes from Eurosta solidaginis, assembly GCF_040869045.1. NCBI lineage: Eukaryota > Metazoa > Arthropoda > Insecta > Diptera > Tephritidae > Eurosta > Eurosta solidaginis. Next base: position 229,770,255 of record NC_090322.1, on the reverse strand, counting down.
ACAATTTACTTACACCCTCATTATAAGCATTATTTTTACCGGTTACGAAAATGACATACAAATTTTCGTATTCTGTCTGCGGATAACAACGTTACCATATTGAGCCAACAGTATTTTAGTGCGAGCCTAAACTTTGATTTAGATTGAAGGAGGCTCAACCACTCTCCTGTGAATATTTAGAGTGTTCCAAAAAGCTCATCAGCTCTGGATGACGATCAAAAGTGTTGAAACGATCCGGATCAGTTCTATAAGAGTTGGCGGCACTCAACTTGTGTGTACACATAATATAGAGCATGCGCTTTATAAACTTTTTTTCCGAATGGCCTCCTAAACATTTTGTTTATATTGATTGTTGTAATTTGTTGTATACAGAAAAAAGGATGATTTAGGTTCACAATTTGGTCTGCGAAGTGGACCTATTCCAAAAATTCCATATATGGTGTGATTCACTTGAAGATCGGTACAGAGGTACTTCTTTGACAAAGATAATATTTGAGACATTTTCGGAAGTGGACCATAGGCCGAGAAGTGAACAAAGAAGTGAATTAGGGATCGAATTTTTTTGAATAAAATGCTTTAAATTTGGTATACGAGTACTTCCGTTGCTGGCTTGTTATTCTAGGAACGTTTCTAAATAAAATAGTGTATGGTGCGTTTTGCTTTAAATTTATAATACGGCACCATGCACCAGTGACCGACCTATTCCAAAAAAAAAACTAATTTATTGTTCGATTTGCTTGATATTCAGAACAAGGGTACCTCTGGCCAAATTTAAATTTAACAAATTTTTCGTTTCGGCAAGTGAACCGGGGGTCGACGTATATTAAAAGGTCGTATTTCGTAATCGATTTTGAAATTTGGCTTGAGGGCACCTTCTTGACGGGCTTATTATTCGAGAAACACTTATTTCCGAAAAAGGAACCAAGGATCGACATATCTCAATACGGTGAGGGGGGGGGGGGGGGGGGGAGCTGTTTGACCAATTTAATATTTCAGAAACTTTTCTCTCCGTGAAGTGAATCAGCGCCAACCTATTCGAAAAAAATCCCATTTAAGGAGCGATTCGCTCTCCTCTTCGACAAACTTAAAATTTGAAACCCCTTCTTTTCACAAAGTGGCCCAGGGCGCGGGTTTGAATCGAGCTTAAGGTCTTACAATAATTATTTTATCATTATTATTGTTATGATACACTTTTTCTTAAATGAAAAACTTTTTAAATTAGGATGGAGGAAAGAAAAAAATTTGACAACTGCCAAAGCTCGTTGTATGTATCCATTTCGGGAACTGCTAAATTCCTCCATCGCCAATGTTTAGGCGCCGCTGCTGTAACCATTCGGCTATCAAAGTTGTTGTTTGTTTGTCTTCATTATTTCTACTTCTATCCTGTTTCTTGCCAATTGATTTTCATAGCGCTGTGACATCTGTTGCAGAAACGATGCGACAATTGTACTTGTTTTATGGCAATGATGCCATAGTGTCATGTTTATTGACACTTTTTTCCCGTGCTCTGGGATGTATTAAAAATTTTTTTTTTGTTATATCGGCCTACTGATTTTGTTTTATTTATTGTAGTTCATTTTGTTTAGTTTATTTATTTTTTACTTTTTTTTAAATAAATTAAACTTAATTTCGTTTTATTTCATTTAATTTCATTTAAGTTTATTTAATTTTTAAATTTTAAATTTTAATTTTATCTAACTATATAACGTACAAAACTTCTAATACACCTGCATTTACGTTCTTCATATGTCCCCCATATAGCATAACACTTACACTTGCGCTTACGCTTACTCTTACACTTTACGTTTACATTTAAGTTTCCCCCATACCGTGAGCAAAAATGTATGCAGCTGTAGTTGCTTGCAGTATTACAAATTACTATAAGAAAACGATCATGCGCCAAGACTCAGGAAAGTATACCTCAGACATTTGTCTAGATCAATAACATGCTAAGTCCAAAATCTGAAATTTCGAAGTTATGTAAACCACCCGATTCCTCAATTCAATACCTACCAATCTGTGTACTCCATTAAATATAAGACTCACTACTTCCCAAGATAGGGCTTGGTTAAAACTAACAATAGCGTGGCTTCATATGGAAAATCAATCAGGGATTTGCCTTTCCTGAACATTGTGATTTTTTGAATTGATCGCTGTTTTGACTTAGGTGTGTATCAACTCCTGTTGTAAATACCGATGGCGTTAAAATTTCCTGAAAGAATTAAAATCTTTCGATGCCGTTCTGAGATTCACCGAACCCATTTATTTTTTTATTTTAATTGGCGATTCATTTCTCGAAAATAAATGTTTTGCAACAAAATTTAAGAATTTAAAAAAAAAAAACAGTAGTGTGACAAGCGAAATAAATAATTTGAAAAGTAACTGTTACATTCCGAAAAAAAAAATCAATTCACTTATCGATAGTCTATACAATAAGGAAACTATTTATGTACTTCTTATTACACTTAGAATTACACTTAAGATTTCTTTGCTTTAAATTTAAACCAATAAACTTAACTGCATCCCCTAAGTTAGGTTAGGTTCAACTGAAGAGAAATTTCTAGACTGAATATGTCCATATTGTTACCAGAAGTTTGCTCAACGCCTAATCTTAAAAACTCTATCGAAAGCCGTGCCATTCGTTATTAAAAAATGTCCAAATACTAAAACCTTTCTAGCACCTATCCTACTTGCCGCTTTTAGACCCTAATGTCACTCCTTATGACTGGAGTTTTAGCTTGTCGCGCTCAGGAAACCAGCAGCCTCTACTTATCTGATTATTTTCTATCGTGCGGAGCATGAGGAGGTTCCCTTTATTCTGAACCTTTATCCCTTTATCATTAGCCTAAATTTGGAAATCCAGCTTAGTGTAATTTCAACTTGTAATAATAACCCTTTTTTTAACCCATTACCTCCCACCGTTCCCATATATGGACGCCTCTTCAAATAGCGAAATCTGTCCTTAAACACCGGAAATTGATAATGTAACTGCAATAACGACATACAGATAATGCAAATAGTATATGTAAACATAAACTTATCTTGGTTGTGTCAATAAAGTGTAATTTAAAGCGCTTCGAAATTAGGCATTTGGTCGAGTTTATTCTTGTGGAATATTTATTCACAATTTTGAATATATTGTTAAACTACAGTAAAAGATTTTCACAAAAATATTTAGTGAAGAGTGCAAAAGCTTTAAGTGGTATAGTGATGAAAAAATCAAAGTGATTATGAGCATGCATACTTTGATAAAGGTAATAGAGGTTAATGCAGATAATTTCGGTGAACCAGTTTGGACACGAAGTTCACCTAATTATAATATCGAATATCATTCCACTGATGTGGTTCAATAACGATGCTTGGAGGCTACATGTTTTACAATGCAAAGTCGACAGCACACCCCCAGTGGATGAATTGTTTGTTATTCAGTCGACTTATTGTGCCAACCTATTTGGAACCTACTTCATCCAGACAACCTCATCCTTCATCCGTTGTAGTTGATGCTGTATCAAAAGACAACTGTCACAATCCTGAAAACTTGGCAAACCAACTGCGGTGCGTAGTTTGTCACTCTAAGTGCCACTGGAGATGGGAATTGTGTAATAACACTTTGTGTCGAAAGAAAGTGCTTTGCTCAGTTCCATACTTAAATTGCCCATTGTCACCAGATGAATACAGCCAGTTTTCTCGAAAAAAAAATTAGTTTTTTTCTGAAAAATATTGCCTACCAGCAGATTTGGTTTGGGCGTTAATGGGTTAATAAGCGGAGGTCGATGTCCATTTTTTTTAAATATTGCGAAAGTAACTGGGATCTTATAAGATAGTAATTACCGGCATGTTATGGATAAGTCTAAGCCTAGCCTGCAATATACAAAAATTCTACCATATTGTTTGAGATTTTAGTTATGTTGGGTTTCAGAATGACTTTTGGTCGTAAAAAATGTAAGGGTGCCCCGACCAGGGATGCAAATGTGTCGGCAAGCTCAATAGGCCAGCCCCACTAGAAACGACGTATAAAAAAATTTGTATATCCATTTTGTTTTCTTTCCGAAACTGAAAATCGACATTATTTTATTTGCATTAGTAAAAAGTACTTCACCGAACATGAACTCTCATCAAGGTTAACTTTAACAAAACAAAAACAGCAAGCTATACAAGCTATGAAAAAATGCACCTACAAGGTATAACCGTTTCTGACATTATTGACATTTTTCTGCAATGAAAAAAAAATTTTATTTCTTAACTGCACACGTACATATTTTCATTTTTTCTCAAACAAAAACAAATTTGAACTTTCACTTTGTTTATTTTTTTAATTACCTTTTGTTCTGAGAATTTTTAAAAATTATACTGCGGAAAACTTCAAAAAAAAAAGTCATGTCCAACCAGAAGAGAGAACGGTTATACCTCGCAAACAGTGGCGTAGTTAGGGGCACCCAAGGAGGGCATCTTGCCCCGGGCGCTACTCACAGGAGGCGCCAAATGGTCCGCAAGGCAGGACTTCCTGGATATTTTTATTTTTATTAGGTATAGCTGATTTTTAAAAAAAAATTTCTATACTAAAAAATTCATGCATATATCCAGAACACTTGCGACATGTTGTGGAATAATTGAAAGCATATATCTAACAATAGGAATTATTAAAAAATGCTTTAACAAAAACCGTCAAACGTGAATCCGAAATTCGAGACACTCTCTGTAAAGAAGCAATAGAAAAAGCGAAGTCTCTTTGTGAAAAATGGGATATTGATATAGTCAAACGTGAAAGGAGGCGCCGCAAAATCGGCTAGAGGTATTGGTCTTTCAGCAGAATGTGAAAATTCTCGCGTCATGAAAAGTGTTCTCGATCGTCTCCAATAAAAAATACTTACAAGACTTACACGCCTAAACTACCTTAATTTTATATTTGGATTTCCCTTAGAAGTTGGAAATTTGTTAAAGAGGGATAATAACGACGAAATTGTGAGGATTTGGGTGAATTTTATAATCAGATTTCGATGGAACAGAACTTTTTATTGAAATATGTGTCTGCAAAATATTACTTCGCAGTAGAAAAGAAATTGAACCTAAAACTACGTTAGAATTACTTACTTTCATAATCTCGTATGGAGAAGATGTTTTTCCAAATTTGACTATCTCAGTATTACTAATGTATATTATTACTAATGTAATCATATTATTATTAAATATGTATTTGAGTCTACTTATAAATGATATCTTCAGCCCATGATAATATAGGAAGGTAAACCCATTCTATCTTCCCGGCGGCCGTAATGATTTTTTGATTTTTAAAAAAAATTTTAAAATCTTTCTCAAAAACTTTAGTATTTTGACTTTACAAATGCCCGACAAAAAATGAAAATAAATCAGATCGAAAATTTTTATGATTTTTTTTTAGTTCGGTTAATAGTTTTTTTTTTAATTTGTACGATTTAACCATGTATGGTCATAATTTGCTCATACCAGCATTCAGCTTATTTCCATCATTAGAGATATTGCACGTCTTTAGAGATCGAAGATGGGCAGAGTAACACGCATATCCTTCGGAAGTGTGCATTCTTCTTCGGCGACGTCAGCAAAGGCTGAAACCTGAGTTTGAAGGAAATCGCAGACTGCGTTAGTGTTGCTCTGGATCATACTATGCCAGATCTCGTCATAGGGCTTATGCATATGTCTTCTTATCTACATTGGAGGCGCAACTACATCAATAAATTGTCTTTTGGGATACCTCGGTGCTCAGATGTCTTAAGAAGATATTCCGGGGCAGTTCTAAGTGGGAAACTTGGCAGCCCTGCAACTTTCTCCGTTGCAGAGATTTTAGGATTTTTATGCATCTTTGTGCATCGTAAGCAATTTCAGATGCAAACAATATTTTTCCCCGGGCGCAAGAATACCTCACTAGGCCACTAATCGCAAGTGTTTTTTGTGATGATATAAGCTATGTCCATAAAAACTATCTTCATATTTGATAAAAACAAGTTGTTTGTGTAAATAATTTTTGGCTTCTTCTCTTTTAACTAGCATGAGTACATATGAACCCTCTGTTCTCAAAGTGGCACAATTCCATTTTTTAGATGTGGGATCGGATTGATTCAAAAACACTGATACTCGGTGATAAGTCCAACCTTTTTCTGTAAACTTCAAGTTGTTCGGTATTATTTTTCTATACGATTTCCCTTTTCAGTTAATGGAGTGCCTCTTACACTTTTTTTAAATCAACTAAAACTCGAAGAAAAATGCATATTCCTAACTCTGACAAGAAGGCGACGATAGCAGAGAAACATTTAATGCCATTATTGAAACAGAGAAGTGATATTACCCTGTTCTTATGAAGCTCCTAAATATCGATATCGTATATAAGGTGGTGAAATTGTTGTCTCGCAAACAGTTTACTGAAATCAACTGCCAGTGCAACATATTCCTATAACTGCGTGAGAATAAGAAATTATATAATGGGGAAATATTTACTTTCGTTTATACTTATGGCCACCTTAGTGGCCACAGTGTATTCTCAAGGCTCCACGGATGCAACTACCACAACTGCATCAACTACTACGCCCACTACGACGCCTACAACAACAGGCACCACGGAATCCACTACAACAACCACGCCCACAACGACTAGCACCACGGCATCCACCACAACAACTACGCCCACTACAACTTCAACCACGCCAACAACGACAAGTACCACGGCATCCACCACAACAACTACGCCCACTACTACTTCAACTACGCCCACTACAACTTCAACTACGCCAACAACGACAAGCACCACGGCATCCACCACAACAACTACGCCCACTACTACTTCAACTACGCCCACTACTACTTCAACTACGCCAACAACGACAAGCACCACGGCATCCACCACAACAACTACGCCCACTACTACTTCAACTACGCCCACTACAACTTCAACTACGCCAACAACGACAAGTACCACGGCATCCACCACAACAACTACGCCCACTACTACTTCAACTACTCCAACAACGACAAGCACCACGGCATCCACCACAACAACTACGCCCACTACTACTTCAACTACACCCACTACAACTTCAACTACGCCAACAACGACAAGCACCACCGCATCAACCACAACAACTACACCCACAACAACAAGCAGCACAACGACCAGGTCTACAACTAGGCGCACTACGAGGCGAACAACGAGGAGGCGAACAACAAGGAGGCGAACAACGAGGAGGCGTACAACTAGACCATCAAATACTAGGCGTGCACCTATTTCTGACAAACTAACGCGGGCAATTGAATAAGCAAAAAAGCTGTTCAAATGAAGGCAAATAGAGGATAGAGTACTACAAGGTTTCACGTCTTCAACTAATACACATTTTAATCATACTGTTTGATTTTGGACCACTTAGAATGGCTGAAAACAACCTAAATACACTTAGATTTCAAAATTATTAGAAGTAAAGAAAATAGTTTAAAATAAATATGTCTTTTTAATTTTTGTTTTGTTTCATCGCTTTAATAAAAATACATAATACATCCAAATTTTTTAAATTTCTGAAGATACTAGAGCCATAACTGCCAGATCTTCTTCATTTTATAAAAATTGAAATTTTCTCGGCGCATTATTCCAACTAAAGTAGGAGTCTTGTTATACCATGAAGCTTGAATCATTGTGCTTTCAGCCGATATCGTGCAAAGATTAAAATATTTTTTTATTCAAAATAGGATAAACTTATAACTTAAAATGATGACTCAAGTCGAATGATTCTTCCATCAAAAGCTGATTAAAACAAGTAAGGAAGGCTAAGTTCGGGTGTAACCGAACATTACATACTCAGTTGAGAGCTATGGAGACAAAATAAGGGAAAATCACCATGTAGGAAAATGAACCTAGGATAACCCTGGAATGTGTTTGTATGACATGTGTATCAAATGGAAGGTATTAGAGAGTATTTAAAAAGGGAGTGGGCCATAGTTCTATAGGTGGACGCCATTTAAGGATATCGCCATAAAGGTGGACCAGGGCAGACTCTAGAATTTGTACGATATGGGTATCAAATGAAAGGTGTTAATGAGTATTTTAAAAAGGAGTAGGCCTTAGTTCTATAGGTGGACGCCTTTTCGAGATATATAAAGGTGGACCAGGGGTGACTCTAGAATTTGTTTGTACGATATGGGTATCAAACGAAAGGTGTTAATGAGTATTTTAAAAGGGAGTGGGCCTTAGTTATATTGGTGGACGCCTTTTCCAGATATCGCCATAAAGGTGGACCAGGGGTGACTCTAGAATTTGTTTGTACGATATGGGAATCAAATGAATGGTGTTAATGAGTATTTTAAAAGGGAGTGGGCTTTAGTTCTATAGGTAAGGCGTCCACCTATAGAACTAAAGCCGACATATCTATTTTACAGAGTTTTTTCTCAAAGTTATATTTTAGGTCAATAAAACAATCCAATCACCATGTTTCATCCTTTTTTTCGTATTTGGTATAGAATTATGGCATTTTTTTAATTTTTCGTAATTTTCGAAATCGAAAAAGTGGGCGTGGTCATATCGGATTTTGGCTATTTTTTATACCAATACAAAGTGAGTTAAGATAAGTACGTGAACTGAGGTTAGTAAAGATATATCGATTTTTGCTCAAGTTATCGTGTTAGCGGCCGAGCGGAAAGACAGGAGGTCAACTGTGTATAAAAACTGGGCGTGGCTTCAACCGATCCGCCCTTTTTCACAGAAAATAGTTATCGTCCTAGAATCTAAGCCCCTACCAAATTTCACAAGCATTGGTAAATTTTTGTTCGACTTATGGCATTAAAAGTGTGGCATAGTTGTATTCCTAGATAGAATTGAACATCTAGTTGACAATCGCAAAAGTTAAAACTAATACCATAGCCATCCAGAAGCACAACTTATCGCTCCTAGTCGGAGCATAGGGCGGAAAGTGTGGCATACCTACCCGTTAATTTTCTACTTTAACAATTATTCGATTAACAAAAAAAAAAAAACAAATCAATTCATTTGTTGTGGAAAAATTTTTTCAGTTAGTTGAAAAAAATTATTTTAGAGACTGGAAAATTAATTAAATAATAAAGAACGTGTTTTTATATAAAAAATACATTTGTGTAATAATTCAACTTTACAATTGGTGACTCCCGACAGGAAACATGTTTCATACACCGAATAGAGGAAGTGAAGCCAATAATGGGGCGGGAGATTCGTTAGTTTCTGATCTGCAACAGCCGCCAACAGCATCGCCGCAAAAACCCGTATATCAAAGGAATCTTGTAGATGAGCCGACTCCAACATTAGAGGTTGCACGTGTGTCCGGTAAAGTTCCGCCATTTTGGAGAACATATCCAACTCTATGGTTCAAGCAAGTGGAGAGCCAGTTTATTACGGCTGTAATATCATCAGATCCAACAAAATTCCACACCATTGTAGGATCCATCGAAGCGAGTGTGCTTAGTTAAGTCAGCGATCTTATTCTAAACCGACCTGAAAGTAACATGTACGAAGCATTGAAATCTCGGTTGCAGGAGCGATTCATGGATTCGGAGGAAAAGCGATTAAAGAAACTGGTGCGTGATATGGAACTAGGTGACAGGAAGCCTTCTGCAATGTTACGTGAAATGATGGACCTGGCTGCTGGTAAAGTATCTGATGAGTTGCTGAAATCTCTATGGATGCAGCGTCTTCCGAAACAGTCACAAGCAATTTTATCTGTAAGTACTGAAAATTTAAGTAGACTCGCCATTATGGCAGATAAAATATCTGATACATCAGATGCTTGGGAGATAAATAGTGTTTCCAAGACTCCTTCCATAAATCGTGAGTTGGAATCACGCATTGAAGCTTTGACGAAGCAAGTTGAGCTACTTTCACATCGCTCTCGAAGTCATAGCCGTAATAACAACAAACGCGTTAAACAAACGAATTCCTCAAGAGCAAGAGAAAGTAAGCCTTTTTGTTGGTACCATTATAAATTCGGTGAACGTGCTAAAAAGTGCGTGCAGCCATGGAAATGTACTTCACGTTCAAATAATATTTCGGAAAACCATTAGGCCCCTCGTCTAAGGTGACGGATGGGGTTGGCCAAGAAGTATGTCGCCTATATGTTAGAGAAAATTCATTAAACACAGAATTTCTCATTGCTACTGGCGCAGACGTCTCGGTGTTCCCTGCTCTTTCCAGTGAAATGTTGAATTGACCAGCATCTCTTCAGCTATTTGCTGCATATCAATCTCCAATAAAAACCTTTGGAAACAAAACATTAAAATTAAGTTTGGGCCTAAAAAGAAGTTTTCGGTGGACTTTTATATTAGCAAATGTTATGAAGCCTATAATCGGCGCCGACTTTCTCAGCCATTACGGATTAATAATTGATCTTAAGAATAATAGAATAATAGATAACGTCTCAAACTCTATTAGTAATGCGATTTCACATATTGGGTTATTACCACCTTCAATTAAGTCAATATTTGAAGACTCTATTATATATCCATTACTTGAAGAATTTAAGAATCTTACCGCATCGCATGATAAAAATACACCAATTAAACATTCTGTAACGCATCACATTCAAACATCTGGCCCACCTATTTCTTCTAAAGCTAGTAGACTATCTCCTGAGAAACTACAAATTGTTAAGCGTGAGTTCGATACTATGTTTAGGCAAGGTATATGTAGGCCATCAAAAAGTTGTTGGGCTAGTCCATTACACATGTTACCCAAACCTAGTGGAGAATGGCGACTTTGTGGAGATTATCGGCGGTTAAATTCTGTGACAATTCCAGATCGTTATCCCGTTCCCCACATATGTGTCTTTGGTTTTCTTCTTCATGACGCAAAAGTTTTCAGCAAGGTTGATTTAGTTAAGGCTTATTACCAAATTCCGGTTGAGAGTTCTGATGTTGAAAAAACAGCTATAATTACTCAAATAGGATTGTTTGAGTTTCCTCGTATGACGTTCGGTTTGTGTAACGCTGCGCAAACTTTCCAACGCTTCATCAATCAAGTTATTCGCGGACTAGATTTCTGTTATGCGTATATAGACGATATTCTGATTGCATCGAAGAATATAGACGACCATGTCAAGCATATTAAATCTCTATTTGAACGGTTTCGAGAGTTTGGAGTTATTACAAATACGTCGAAATCCATTTTTGCGGTACCCGAAGTTCAATTTCTTGGATACTTGGTTACAATCAATGGCTTGCAACCCTTACCTTCTCGAGTCGAGGTTATAAAAACTTACAAAACACCTGAAACAACTAAGACTTGCGACGATTTTTGGGGATGTTAAACTTTTATCGCCGTTTCATTCCTAAAGCCGCACAGTATCAATCAAAATTACATAAACTATATAGTGGAAATAAAAAGGGTGATAATAAGAAAATTCAATGGTCCCCGGAACTTACTGCAGCTTTTCAAAACTGTAAAGAGCAGTTATCTGGTGCAACGCTTTTAGCGTATCCCTCGCTTAATGCGCCAACATCTTTGTGGGTTGATGCATCGGATACTGGAATGGGCGGTGCTTTACAACAACAAATACATGGTAATTGGAAGCCCATCGCTTTTTACTCTAAAAAATTAACTAGCACGCAAATGAGATACAGCGCTTATGATCGTGAGCTTTTAGCAGCATACTCGGCTTTAAAACACTTTCAATATTTTTTAGAGGGTAGACAATTTGCTATATATACAGATCATAAGCCCCTTATATACGCATTTTTACAAAAGCCAGAAAAGGCATCACCGAGGCAGTTAAGGCATTTAGATTACATTGGTCAGCATACTGTCGATATTCGCCACGTTTCCGGAAAAGAAAATGTTGTACCCGACGCCTTATCTAGAGTGGATGCAATAGCAATGCCATCGCCGTTAGATTATAAAGCGTTAGCTCTGGCTCAAGAATCTGATTCAGAATTGAACAATTTATTAAGTACAGCGGACTCTTGCCTTGAGTTAAGAAAAATGAAAATTCCAGAAGTTAATGTTGAAATCTTTTGTGATGTTTCTACAAAAAACATACGTCCGTATATTACACCAACATTTCGAAAACCTCTCTTCGAAAGTATGCATGGACATTCTCATCCCGGAGTGCGAGCGTCAGTAAATTTACTCCGAAATCGTTTTGTTTGGCCACCAATTTCCAAAGATGTAGCTAAATGGACTAAATCATGCATTGCTTGTCAAAAATCTAAAGTTAATCGCCACGTAAGAAGTCCTCTTGACAATTTCACACCCCCATTAGACCGTTTCAAATATGTCAGTATAGATATTGTTGGTCCATTGCCATTATGTAAACAGTATAAATACATCCTAACATGCATAGACAGATTTACACGTTGGACTGAAGCAATACCGCTGGAAGACATTATTACTGATCAAGGACGACAGTTTGAATCTTTAATTTTTCGAGAATTATCGAAAATGCTTGGAATAAGAATAACGCATACAACTCCATATCATCCACAGAGTAATGGCCAAATTGAGAGATGGCATCGTACTTTTAAAGCTGCGTTAAAATCCCAAAAATCGAATAACTGGGTTAATTCACTCCCTATTGTCATGATGGGTTTGCATGCAAATATTATACAGGATATTGGTTTCTCCCCAGCTGAAATGGCATTTGGAACAAATTTACGACTTCCTGGAGAAATATTTAATAACAAAAAGGAAATACTCTACATAATGGGTGAAAGAATTTCTGAAAACATGCATTTTTTAAAAGCCAGCAGTTCACTGCGACATGGGAAGAAAAACGTATTCGTACATCCAGAATTAGGTACCTGCTCTCAAGTGTTTATAAGGTGTGACGCAGTTAAGAAACCTTTACAGCAACCATACGACGGTCCATTCAGAGTAATTTCTAGAACCAATAAAATTTTCAAGATTCAAATATATGGAGAGTGTAAAGTAATTTCAATAGATCGTTTGAAGCCAGCTTTTCTTTTGGATAATCAAGAAAATGTTGAGGAAGATTGTATACGTTATATTCCTCGTAGAGTTACTTTTAAAATAAATTAATTATGTATATGTCGTTATCACTAGGAAGGCGGTACTGTGGCATACCTACCTGTTAATTTTCTACTTTTACAATTATTCGATTAAAACAAAAAAAAAAAAATTCAATTCATTTGTTGTCAGTGGAAAAATTTTTTCAGTTAGTTGAAAAAAATTATTTTAGAGACTGGAACATTAATTAAATAATAAAGAACGTGTTTTTATATAAAAAATACATTTGTGTAATAATTCAACTTTACAAAAGTATCCTAGACAAATTAAATGAAAAAGGGCGGAGCCACGCCCATTTTAAAATTTTCTTTTATTTTTGTATTTTGTTGCACTATATAATTACTGGAGTTGAATGTTGACATAATTTACATATATAGTGTAAAGATATTAAATTTTTTGCTAAAATTTGACTTAAAATTTTTTTTTTTTTAAATGGGCGTGGTCGTTCTCCGATTTTGCTAATTTTTATTAAGCGTTCAACGACTGCCAAATTACAGGTTGCAAAACTTTTAAATTACCTTCTTTCAAAAGTGGGCGGTGCCACGCCCATTGTCCAAAATTTTACTAATTTTCTATTCTGCGTCATAAGTTCAACTCACCTACCAAGTTTCGTCGCTTTTTCCATATTTGGTAATGAATTATCGCACTTTTTGTGTTTTTCGAAATTTTCGATATCGAAAAAGTGGGCGTGGTTATGGTCCGATTTCGTTACATACCAAATTCCATCAAGATAACTCCAAATTTACTCAAGTTATCGTGTTAACGGACGGACAGACGGACGGACGGACATGGCTCAATCAAAATTTTTTTCGATACTGATGATTTTGATATATGGAAGTCTATATCTATCTCGATTCCTTTATACCTGAACAACCAACCGCTATCCAATCAATGTTAATATACTCTGTGAGCTCTGCTCAACTGGGTATAATAATAAAGCCGATCGGAAACCAATATAAACGCTAAATTTTTATTTGGGAACAAACAGTGAAAAGACACAGTTGATTAAAAATTTGTTCTACATGGGTTCAGAAATAAAGGACTAAATTATATTAATGGCCGCGAGCGAACGATAAAAATCATTTCCTTGTAGAGGAATGGACTGGATATCAAACAATTCACTGATTCTAGCAGATCTATATGGATATTTTAATTACAGTTTAAAACTAATGATGTGACCCTATTGGATGGCAAACAGATGAAGTTTACGAATAGGTGATAAGTGTAGAACTAAAAAGTGAAATGCGTATAGCTTTATTTGTTTTGAGTGCCCTTCGGGAAATGGTTAAAAAAACAATGCGAATTTTGAGAGGCCTATAACTTATACTTTGATAAAATTAGTTGAGCTTCAAAGTTGCATACTCGAAAAAACTATGAAAAGTTCGAAACTTTGTTAAATTTTTTCGAATTTTCGAAAACCTATTTGATATTTGATTGAACAATTTCAATTACAAACTCCATGGAAGTCTTTTCTAAGGGCCTCATTCTCTATTGCCAAACGAATGTTCGTTTCGCCTCGGAGACAAATCGTTTGCCCGTTTGCATTATGTATAACGATATCAGCTCAATACGAAAACAACTGACCCTTACGTGACGAAGACGTAAAAAATTTACTTTCTCTATAACGATAAATCAATAAAATAAAGAATTAAAATATTATAGTGCTTTGAATTAGAAATGGATATAGCAGCTAAAAAGAGGTAATTTTAATAAAAAAAACTAACTTATTTAGTAGAGCAAATTTTAATCCAAACGAGCACCGTACAGTTTGGAGTGCTAGTAAGCGAATTGGAAGACAATTTGGACCTGGCAAGAGGTGATCCTCAATTCGGGGAAGACATACATATCTAGCTGCGATTTAAAACGGAATGAGTTAGCCAACAAAATCAATGCTCTTGGCCCTCCAATAATAAACGTGGTTAAGTGTAAAAGGTAAGTGCGATATTGAAATTAAACTACTAGCAACTTAACTGTAGTCAATGTTGTTGAAGATCTGAGCTGAGAGTAGGCAGAACAAGTGTTTTGAGTATCCTTTTCGCGAGAGACAAGAATGTTAACAGCAAAAATAACAACAACAGCACCAGTCGCTGCAACAATCGCAGCAACAACAGCCATCGCCACCACAAACACGAACGTATTCGCAGTTGTATATGCATAAGTACATTTTAAGTTGCTATTATTTTAAGACTTTGAATTAGCTTCAGTAGTTTTCCATAATGCTAACTTTCGGTAAGTTTCCAATACAAAAAAAAGTTATTTGTACAGCTGCCTAATGGTGTGCCCCGATTCAAATATTAAAAGCTTAAGCTTTGCATGTAGGCGTCTGAGTTCTTTGCAAATACCAGAGCCTTTGTCTCTTTGTAGCCAACTGTATGCCGAAAATCTCTATATTATCTTTCGCAATCTTTTCTTTGGCAGCCACCGTGGTGTGATGGGAACGTGCTCCGCCTACCACATCGTATGCCCTGGGTTCATACCACGGGCAAAGCAACATCACAAAAAAATTTTAGAAATAAAGTTTTTCAATTAGAAGAAAATTGTTCTAAGAGGGGTCGCCCCTCGGCAGTGTTTGGCAAGCGCTCCGGATGTATTTCTGCCATGAAAAGCTCTCACTGAAAACACATCTGCTTTGCAGATGCCGTTCGAAGTAGGCATAAAACATGTAGGTCCCGTCCGGCCAATTTGTAGGGGAAATCAAGAGGAGCAGGACGCAAGTTGGAAGAGAAGCGCGGCCTTAGATCTCTTCGGAGGTTATCGCGCCTTATATATTTTTTTTTTTAATCTTTTCTTTGTTCTCCTCAAAATTTGTATGTTCGAATAAAGCAACACGTGATATAATCAGCTGCTAGGTACATAAGTCTTTAAATGCAGTTAAACTCTCAATTTTTATTTATTTTATCAACTCGTATTAATATCATGCGCAATGCAGCAACAGTGTGATACATGCAAATTTGCTCTCAGGGTTTTTCAAGACGTGAACGGAGCGTTAATGGCCACCAATGCTGCTCTATCTCCATCTCCGTTTGATTGCCTCCCCAACTTGACCCAGCAATCTTTGCAGGGGAATTTTCCGGACATACCGAAAAAATTTTGCAGGATTATCTGAACACAGTGAAAAGTTGGGCTGAATCATGCGGAGTGGAATCCGCTCAGACAATACGGAACTGGTTCGTTTTACGAGGAGATACAAGACCTCCGCTTTCAGAACCCCAAAAACAGAATTCGATACTTTAAATCAGAGATGCCCACAATGGCTTCATTTCAACAAAATATTAATCGATACTTTAAAATCCCCAATTGGGTCCCAATAACGACATTTCTCAACCAAACAATTGCTTGATCAAATGAACCTCAAAAATTTTAAGGCTGTTTTTCTTTTTCCGAAAGTTGTTAGTGACTTTTTCGGAAAGCCACATGTTTTGTTCGCTAAATTTTGCTAGAAATTTTAGCCACAACCCCGCATTTTTTGTTTTTTAAATATTATTCAGACCCGTTTAACACCTCCTGTTCGTTGTTGATGGTTCTCTATAACCTCAAGTTTGTTTGCGTTAAAGTTCTCAAATCTCCTTTGTTCAATACAGCGTCATCAAATATAGGAAAAACAGACTACCTAGCAGCGATTAAGGAAATAATATTCCATTGCACAAATCTGAAAGTGTGTTACAGTGTAGCAGGTTCCTGGGCATATGAGAATAAATGGAAATGAAAAACAGGATGGGCTGGCTAATTAAGGCGCATCGCTTGAAGCTTGCTACGTAGAACTTCCAATCAGATTAGGCGAGATGAGAAGAAGGCGAGAGCTGCACATGACCGAGCACGCAGCAAAGGCGTGGAACAAATCGCGGGGCTGCAAGGTGTCGAAGATCATGTGCAGGTCGTACAACATTAAATTAACAAATAGAGGGAGCTGTAGGCTCATGATGGGTAATGTGATTAGACACTGCCCTCTGGTATCTCATTCTTTTAAATTAGGCATTGTCAGTGATATCAGATCTAGGAAGTGCGGGTTAAAGAAGGAAATGATAGAGCATGCCTTGCGCTTGTGCCCTGTGCTCGCAAGGCTAAGAATCTATCAGATTTAGAAGCAGCATGTAGCAAAATACCCAGAAAGCCTTTACTATTTGCCAAGAAGGCCGAGTTATTTAACCATATATGTAGGTCCTGGTTTCTGATATTGGTTTTCAACTTAGTCGTTGAGCAAACTTTTGGTAACTTTTGGTTTTTATGCTTCCTGTGTGTAGAAGGAAACAATTCCTTTCTCTTTCTAACGCACTGCCGTTTGACACTTCGGTCAGTGTCAAACTATTGTGGAACTCAGTGGAACCTGCGTGGAACATCCGTTTGACACTGAGCGAAGTGTCAAAATCAGGGCTGCAATCCACCTCGAAAATCGAAGCGGTTCGTTTCAGTTGTTAGAACCACTCAGGCAATACTGCCCTGCCTGCCTCTGAAATAATCCATAACCACCAGTACGTATTTGTTTCCACGGTTGCTAGTAGGAAATGGACCTGCGACATCCATGGCGATCCTTTAAAATGGTGCACCTAAAATATACTGCTTCATCTGGCCATGACTTCGGGTTTTGGGTCCTTTCGCTCTATTGCAAACCTCGCAGTTGGCAATCCACCCGGTGACCGAAAGAATCTCTGCTTAATTTTCTCGTGCGTTTTCGTGATTCCAAGATGACCTCCACTTGGACCGTTTTGTAGTTCACTGAGAACGTCAGGAATCCTTTTCCTTGGAATAACTATCAGTTTCCTCTTACTTTGACCATCCTCAATCTGCCATACTCGATGCAAGTAACCGGATGTCAACTCTAAGCTGTTACATTGTGCCCAATATGACTTCGCAATGGGACTCTCTGCTGACATCTCCCCACTATTTGGTCTTTCGTTTCTTTCGAGCCCTTGCACAACATGTGACAGATCTGTATTTTGTAGCCGACACTTCCTTAGTTGTTCCTTGTCCCATTCATCCGTACACGTTACACTCATTAGCCGGACATCTATAATGTCTTCTTTGGCCTCGGCCTTTGAACAGTGCTTGCATTCCAAACTACATGGTTTTATCTTCTTGTTGACTAAATCTGATCGAATGATGGAATGGGATACACCCGTATCTACAGTCAGTAAACGTTCATTTCCATCCACTTGTCCTCCGACAGTAAGATTGCTTGACCTTCTTCCAATTTGCGAGATAGAGATTATGGGGCATTTAACTGAGGGCGCCAGCTGTTGCCCCTTGCGGCTGACTCGCTTTAGTTTAACGATTTAGTGGATTTGGAGATTTGCTCATATCATTCAGCTCTGCGTTTACATAGTTAAAACTATTAGGACCGGTGCTGCAATGACGTTCACTGTGGCCTGGGTTGCCGCACTTGAAACATTTCATAACTTTAAAATTTTTCTGTTGAGATCCCTTCAGTGCTTCCAAAATTGTGTCCACCCAATCTGGCCTTTCTACTTCCACACGATGGGCTTTGTGTGCTGGCTTACTCAAAAGCGAGACTTTTTCCTGTGTCAGTGCATGCGATACCGTTTCAGCAAATGTTAGTTTTAGATTCGCATATGTAGCTCATTTCGTTTCCACATCTCGTATGCCATTTATAAAGCTCTGAATCTTTACCCTTTCAGTGTATTCCACGCGTGCGTCCGCGTTTGCTAGATGTCCAATCTTTCAGTTTCCGAAGCAAGCTCCTGCAAGGTCTCGTTAGATCTTTGGCAGCGATCTTTTCGCTTCCGTAACGTCGTTCTACAGCGGCCATCAATGCTTCATAGCTGTTCCGCTCTCCTTCGGGAATCGTCTGTAGGATTTCGGCTGCTGGCCCCTTCAATGCTACGAATAGAGCTGCAACTTTATCTTCAGCATTCCAGTTGTTCACTGCTGCGGTCTGTTCAAACTGCAGCTTAAAGACCTGGAAGGGAACAGATCCGTCAAAAGATGGAGTTTTTACCTTCTGATGGCTTGCTGAAACAGCTAGGCGAATTAGTTGTAACTGCTCCATATGACCTTTTAAATCATCTATTTCTGCCTGAAATTGAGCCATTTTTGTATCCAGCGCTTCCAATTTTGATGATACCTGTTCCAAAAATTCTGCCGACATTTCAGACATACGTGCCTCTTGCGATTCCAATTGAGATACCATATATGTCTTTTCGTCTTCCAGTTGAGATGACACTTGCGACGTCATTTCTGAAATACGTGCCTTTTGTGATTTCAGTTGGGATGCTATATATGTCTTCTGTTCTTCCAGTTGAGTTTCCATCTTGGATGTAATCTGTGTCGACATTTCTGACATACGCGTTTCTTGAGCCTCAGTCTTCGCTGTTATACGTGTCTCGTGATTCCAGTTGGGATGCTGTACTTTTTTTCTGTTCTGCCAGTTGAGATGTTATATTTATCTTTTGTTCTTCTAGTTGAGATGACATTTCGGTTGATATTTGTTTCAAACCTGCTAGTATCGCGTTAGTGTTAACACTTGCCAATGTATTCGGAGTCTCTATCTTCTCCTCCATTTTAGTCACTGGCTCTTCCACATCAGGATAAAACACATACTCGTCCACATCAATTCCTTGCAACTCCATTACCTCTAGTACCGTACTTGGAGTTCGATCTTATTGCCGGTGTTATTCAATCCACGGCTCTCCAACTCCTTCTTCAGTTGTTGGATCCTCAATTCACTCAACTTTGCCTTGTCCAAGTTGTATTCGCAATCTTCAAAATTTATTCAACAAATCCTCTTCTGACAACAATTTTAACGAATTTAGTGCAATTCCGCCTATTTGCAACCTTCTACTAACGTTCGAATCACAAAACTGTTGAATAAATAACTCCACTATTTAATAACGCAAAATGGCCTTCATTAAAGTACTTCACAATAACATTTATACTTCGCAACTGAGAGCTTGATTAAATCAAACTCATTACTGAATCTCAAATTTATCTCCTTTTATACTCTGTGATTTGTCTTTCGCATACTTCTAGGCGTTTCTATTTCTAGAATTTACTACTCGTTTACAGGCTATAAATTTCTCAGCTATAACTACAAATGCACGATTTTATAGCTTCTGGCATAGCCCATGCGCGTGTATATGTGAGTGATACTTGCACAAATGATTGCATACTTTCGGGAGTATCTCAGATATATGCATGTGTTTGTGCGTTACTATCCGCTGCTTGTATGGACATATAGGTAGACATAGTGATTGATTTTTTGATGTGGATAGAAGTCACTGCTTAGTTTCGGCTTAGAGATGATAGTATCCCTTAGTGTTGCTAATATTTGTCACAATATATATAAAACAGAAAAGGTGTCTAAGTTCGGGTCTACGTAATAAGATTGTATTAATTCTAAAGTAAACAATTAAGTTTAAAGTTGGTAAACCTGTTATGGCCGTTAATGAAACATAACTCTGAATATGTATAACCCTGCTATGTCCGCCGTCTTATGAATATAAATTCTCCTGTCGAGCTCAGGAAACCAGCAGCCTCTACTTATCTGATTCTTTTCTCTCGTGCAGAGAGATTTCCTTTATTCTGAGCCTTTATCAATAGCCTAATTTTGGAAGTCGAGCTTAGTGTAATTTAAACCTGTAATAATGATCCTTTTTTGAATAAGCGTAGGTCGATGTCCATTTTATTTTTAAATATTGCCAAAGTAACGGGGATCATATAAGACAGTAATTACCGGCGTGTTAAGGATAACTCTAAGCCTAACCTGCAATATAGAAAATTCTACCACATTGTTTGAGCTTTTAGTTTTGTAATTTGTATTATAACTGTTTGCTAGAAAAAAATTTTCTATACTAAAAAATTCATGCATATATGCAGAACATTTGCGAAAGGTTGTGGAATAATTGAAAACATATATCTTTTTTTCTCATGTTCAACGTTACGACAGGAATTATTAAAACATACTTTTACAAAAACCGTCAAACGTGAACCCGAAATTCAAGACATACTCTGTGCAGAAGCAATAGAAAAAGCGCAGTCTCTTGTGAAAAATGTGATATTGATATAGTAAAACGTGAAGGGAGGCACCGCAAAATTGGCTAGAGATATTGGTCTTTCCGCAGAATGTGAAAATTCTCGCGTCATGAAAAGTGTTTTCGATCGTCTCCAACAAAAAATACTTACAAGACTTACATGACTAAACTACCTTAATTTTATATTTGGATTTCTTTTAGAAGTTGGAAATTTGTTAAACAGGGATAATAGCGACGAAATTGTAAGAACTTGGTTTAATTTTATAATACAGATTTCGATGGAACAGAACATTTTATTGAAATATGTGTCTGCAAAATATTATTTCGCAGTAGAAAAAAATTTTACCTAAAACTCCGTTAGAATTACTTACTTTCGTAATATCGTATGGAGAAGATGTTTTTCCAAATTTGACTATCTCTAATGTATATTATTACTAATGTAATCATATTATTATTAAATATGTATTTGAGTCTACTTATAGATTATATTTTCAACCTATGATAAAAGTATAGTAAGGTAAAACCATTCTCTCTTCTCGGCGGCCGTAATGATTTTTTGACTTAAAAAAAATTTTAAATCTCTCTCGAAAACTTTGTGGAAATGCCAAACCAAAGGATACAAACAAAAATTTTAGTATATTTGACTTTACAAATGCTCGAAAAAAAATTTTAATAAAACAGATGGCGTCCACCTATAGAACTATGGCCCACTCCCTCTTAAAATATTCATCAACACCTTTCGTTTGATACCCATATTATACAAACGCATTCTAGAGTCGCCCTTGGTCCACCTTTATGGCGATATCTCGAAAAGGAATTCACCTATAGAAATAAGGCCCACTCCCTTTTAAAATACTCATTAACACCTTTCACAGAAAACAGTTATCGTCCTAGAATCAAAGCCCCTCCCAAATTTCGCAAGGGTTGGTAAATATTTGTTCGACTTATGGCATTAAAAGTATCCTAGACAAATTAAATGAAAAAGGGCGGAGCCACGCCCATTTTAAAATTTTCTTTTATTTTTGTATATTGTTGCACCATATCATTACTGGAGTTGAGTGTTGACATAATTTACATATATAGTGTAAAATATTAAATTTTTTGTTAAAATTTTACTTAAAAAAAACTTTTTTTTAAAAGTGGACGTGGTCGTTTTCCGATTTTGCTAATTTTTATTAAGCGTATATATAGTAATAGGAGTTTGCTGCCAAATTTCATCATGATATATTCAACGACTGCCAAATTACAGCTTGCAAAACTTTTAAATTACCTTCTTTCAAAAGTGGGCGGTGCTACGCCCATTGTCCAAAGTTTGACTAATTTTCCATTCTGCGTCATAAGTTCAACTCACCTACCAAGTTTCGTCGCTTTATCTGTCTTTGGTAATGAATTATCGCACTTTTTGTGTTTTTCGTAATTTTCGATATCGAAAAAGTTGGCGTGGTTATGGTCCGATTTTGTTCATTTTAAATAGCGATCTGAGATGTGTGCCCAGGAAGCCACATACCAAATTTCATTAAGATAACTCCAAATTTACTCAAGTGATCGTGTTAACGGGTGGACGGACATGGCTCAATCAAAATTTTTTTCGATACTGATGATTTTGATATATGGAAGTCTATATCTATCTCGATTCCTTTATACCTGTACAACCAACATCTATCCAATCAATGTTAATATACTCTGTGAGCTCTACTCAACTGAGTTTAATAATAAAACCGATCGGAAACCAATATAAACGCTAAATTTTTATTTGGGAACAAACAGTGAAAAGAAACAGTTGATTAAAAATTTGTTCTACATGGGTTCAGAAATAAAGGACTAAATTATATTAATGGCCGCGAGCGAACGATAAAAATCATTTCCTTGTAGAGAAATGGACTTGATGTCAAACAGTTCACTGATTCTAGCAGATCTATATGGATCTTTTAGGTACAGTTTAAAACTAATGATGTGACCCTATTGGAAGGCAAACATATGAAGTTTACGAATAGGTGATAAGTTTAGAACCAAAAAGTGAAATGCGTATAGCTTTATTTGTTTTGAATGGAAGAAACTTTGATGCGCCCTTCGGGAAAAGGTTAAAAAAACAATGCGAATTTTGAGAGGCCTATAACTTACACTTTGATAAAATTAGTTGAGCTTCAAACTTGCATACTCGAAAAAACTATGAAAAGTTCGAAACTTTGTTAAATTTTTTCGAATTTTCGAAAACCTATTTGAAATTTGATTGCACAATTTCAATTACAAACTCCATGGAAGTCTTTTCTCAGGGCCTCATTCTCTATTGCCAAACGAATGTTCGTTCGCCCGTTTGCATTATGTATAACGATATCAGCTCAATACGAAAACAACTGACCCTTACGTGACGAAGACGTAAAAAATTAACTTTCTCTATAACGATAAGTCAATAAAATAAAGAATTAAAATGTCAAATTCAAACGAAAATAAATTAGTTATAGTTCGTTGAATTAGAAATGGATATAGCAGCTAAAAACTAACTTATTTAGTATAGCAAATTTTAATCCATGTTTTTGTCTTTAGTAACAAAAAACGAGCACCGTGCAGTTTGGAGTGCTAGTAAGCGAATTGGAAGATAACTTGGACCTGGCAAGAGGTGCTCCTCAATTCGGAGAAGACATACATATCTTGCTTCTATTTAAAACGGAATGAGTTAGCCAACAAAATCAATGCTCTTGGCCCTCCATTAAGAAACGTGGTTAAGTGTAAAAAGTGCGATATTCAAATTGAAATTCAAATTCAAATTTATTAGTTGAACAAAGTGGTTGTGACAGTAAGACGGAGTCTTTTATAGCACATCGTCTATTTTATAAATACAATATAATTACCATAAAACTAAATTCGAGTTTAAAATTAACAATAAAACGATTTTCTTATAATTCAGATTAATGTTAAAACTAAATTTAATGTTAAACCTTAAATACACACTTAAGACTAAAGAGTAGAGCCATTTAAATATGGTAGGAAAGAAAAAACAGAGATAGGAAGTGAAAGAGATGTAGTCATGCAGATATGTTGAAATCACAATATTCACGCTGAGCTGAAGTAACCATGGATCACCTTATTGTAATTGCTCCTACTCAAAGCACCCTTGAGAAAATCAGGTATAGAGTTCCAAAGCCTTACAGCATTTACAAAAAAATAGCTGGCAAACAGAGAACACATCATTGACAAAAAGACTAAACAGGAGAGGGCCTAGTACAGAGCCTTGTGGTACACCCGAGGAAACAGTACATGGTTTTGATGCAGAGCCTTTGCATAACACTCTCTGGGTCCTTCTCGCCAAATAACTAGCCATAAGCTTTACAGAACTGTCAGAGGACCCAAAATAGGACTCAAGCTTTTTGCATAGAAGACTATGGCTGACTGAGTCAAATGCCTTAGAGAAATCAAGGAGACACAGAAGAGTAAGGTCACTATTATCAAATTTTATGCTAAAATAGTCAAGTATTTTTATTATTGCAGTAGAGCAACTATGCTTGGATCTAAACCCTGATTGGAATGGGCTTAAAAGATGGTGATCTAGGACATATTTTAAAAATTGAGCAGCCATCAAGGACCCACACACTTTTGCAAAAGCAGATAAGATGCTAATAGGCTTATAATTACTAAGCTCGACTGCATTATTTATTTTGGCGACGGGAATAATCAACGCCTTTTTCCATTCCTTTGGAAAACATGACGTTGTGAAGCAGTGGTTAATTATATGTGTGAGAGTTCCTAAAACATATGGCAGCACTAGTTTAACGAACTTCAAACATATTCCATCTTCACCAATTGCATTGGACTTAATGGCCATAAGTGATTTTAGAACCTCTTCCTCCGACACTGCCCTAAACTCAAAGTTATTCTCCGGTGAAAGGTTTCTGGTTATATGATAAGGTACAGGATTGACCCGGCGGTTGCCTGAGCTAACAAAATAGTCATTAAGTGTATCCGGATCAACCTGACACTCAGATTGCTGCTTACCATGTATATTTAGATTTTTCAAATTGCGCCATAAGTCTTTTGAAGGTAGTGACGGGTTTAGCTTATAATCGCAGTACATCTGTTTCGCTTTTCTGGTAATATCAGTGGCTTTATTCCGGGCGGTTTTAAACTGCGACCAGGCATACTCGGTTTTGCTCCTCTTCCACTTGGAGTAATACTTGGTTCAAACACACACCAAATTGGCAATTTATACTATTTGGGCAATTTATTACGCAATTTGTCATATAATAAATTGTAATAATAAATTGCCCATTTAAAAAAAATTGCGTAATAAATTGTTTCAAACTGCAAATGCAACATTGTAAAGTTGTCTATTGAGTACATTTTAACGTCAGTTACGCATGGCTGAACTATATGGTTGGCTCATCTCATCAGCTGATTTTATGTCTTTCATTTTACTGGAGTAGGATTGTCAAAAGAAGATGGCAAACTCAAAATGAAACCAAAACATTGAACACATTTTCTTACAACACACAAAAATTTCAAAAGTTTACCAAGAGTTTTATTCAAAAAGTTCAGCTTCGCATCCACCGTAGCAATACTCCAACACGCGGTCCAGTCGACATTAGACAAATCCCAAAACAACGAGCGTACATTTATAGACTTAAAATCACTATATACAGTAGTAGGAGTATCAACAGGGCAATTAAAGGTAACATCCAGTGTACAAAAAACTAAGTCATGGTCCGAAATAAAGCTAATTTGGTCAAACTTAAGAACACGGTCCGGACTTGACGTGATAAAGAGATCTAACAAGCTCGGAGTCGTATTTTGCGAATATCTTGTTGTTAAATGTGTGTTTACGATGGTGAGACCTGCAGCTGAGACATGATCGAGCAATTTATTGGTATAAGAGTCATCAACAAGAATATTAACGTTAAAGTCACCACATATAACGTAACGCTCATAATCAATCAAAAACGGGGATAACTCGGCAAAGAACGAGTCTAACAGAAAACACTTATGGGGGTTGTATACACATGATACTAATAATTTATTCGAGTTATCTGAGATTTCAGCAATAATAAAATATTACTCATAACAATAATAACAATGTGACTCAGCTTTGTGTCGATTCGCAAAAGCCTTTGTCTTTTGAGTACTGCTAAAAACCTGCCTTCGTCTGGTCAGTGGACCAAAGTTCAGCGAAAAGGACGCAAAAATAAAAAGAATGATATCAATAAACCTTTGCATACTGGAGTTAACGATGAATCCAAAATCTCCCCTAAAGATTCTGTAAGGGTAAATCATAAAAGCAAGACTCGCTCCTCCAATTTGATAATCGGCGTTAGTGATAACATGGAACTTGACGTTGTTAGCTCTAGGAAATGGTATCATCTATCCTCCTTCAAACCAAGTGTTACTGCGGATGGTCTTATTGCCTTTGTTTCCAAAAACACTAACATTAGTGCTCATCATCTCACATGTTTTCCTCTGGTCAAAAAGGACGCGGATAACAAAGATCTGACACGATTAAATTTCAAGCTTGGTGTATCGCATGCACTAGTGGATAAAGTTTTAGATCCCAAGCTCTGGCCGGCAGATGTTAAAATTAAGCCTTTCAAAAACCGTCGTAAAGTTGTTGAAGGTGGCGGTGTTGATGCTTAGCAATCAACAGTGCCAAACAAACATTTTCCTAGGCAAGTCAGAATTTATTTTCAAAATGTGTCTGGCCTTAGGACCAAGGCCAACTTGCTTTTTGATATGAGCTCGCATTTGGAATATGATATATTCGTTATAATCGAAACATGGCTCAACTCTAATTTTTTTGATGGTGAATTCTTTGATCTTAACTTATATAATGTCTACCACAAAGATCGTGACTACTGCAAAACTGGACTTTCTAGAGGTGGTGGAGTCTTAATTGCCGTGCGCCGTCATTTTCGTACATCGCTCGTGGACCTGTCTGACATGGATTCGTTGATCGACCAACTTTGCGTCTCTGTTCAAGGCAGCTCGAAATTGTTTGTATGCGATTCATATATTCCTCCGTCTAGTGCGGATTCTGTATATAAATCGGATGTTGACAATATTGTTAGTTTAATACATACACATGATGGTAGTAACTTTTGTGTCTTAGGCGACTTCAACTTACTAAATATCGAATGGTCTTATGTTGACAATAACTTTGCTCTACTTCCTAAAAATGTAAATAGTTGCGCTGAAATTCTCCTCACTGATAGTCTTTTAAGTGTCAATCTCTTCCAAATAAATAGCTTCAGAAATCAGTTATCAAGAACACTTGATCTTATATTTATTAACGATAATATTAATTATTTCCTAACTGAATGTCTGGGTCCACTGTCGTGTTCCGGTATTCACCATATCCCGCTTGTTTTGGGTGTTGAATTTTATAATTTTGAAAGCATTGTTCCATATAATGCTACTCCTAATTTCTCATTTAGGCGTGCGAACTTTGCTAATATTCCCCGAGAAGTTTCTCTAATTGATTGGGAAGCTATTTTTTCTGGAAGTGATCTCTCACGCTGTTTCAATGCCTTTAAAGGCCTTATCAATGAGATTTGTAGTAACAATATTCCGCGGAAAATTAAAAAGTGTTACAAAATTCCTTGGTATACTACTGGGCTCAAGCGGCTAAAGAATTTGAGGAATAGATTTTTTAAAAAATTCAAGACTATAAAGTCTTGGGTGTTTAAAATCAAGTACATTCCCTACAACAGGAAATTTAAAGCGTTAAGAGGCTGCGTATTCATTTCACCCGAAACTTCGAATCTTGTATCAAAAATAACCCTAAAGCTTTTTGGAATTATGTAAAATCCAAAAAAGCTATCTCGAGTATTCCCTCGTCAGTGTTTTATAGGGGGTTTCATACCTCTTCACCTATGGAGTCGGCTAACCTTTTTGCAGACTTTTTTCACTCCAATTTTGTTACTCCTCCTCAATCATAGACTCTCCCATCAACTTCGGGGCTCTTACTCTTTCTCTAGATGACAGTGTTGATGGAATCCGGAACCTCAAGTCGTCTTCCTAGACAGATATTGATGGCTTATCGTCTTATCTCTTTAAAAATTGTCTGATTCTAGCCACCCCGCTTCTTTTAATCTTCAACAAATCTCTCGAGTGTGGTGAGTTCATTGATGCTTGGAAGATAACCTTCATATCCCCCATTTTTAAAAGTGGTAATAAAAACAATGTTGTTAACTATAGACCAATTGCGAAATTATCTACTATCTCTAAACTTTTTGAGTATGCTGTAAAACAAAAAATTAGTTTTGCTGTCAAGCAATTAATTATTGATAGTCAACATGGCTTCATGCCTGGTAGATCCACGGTTACAAACTTCTGAATTTTGCCTTGCAGCCTTCAACAACCGTCTTCAAGTCGACACGGTTTATATGGATTTCTTCAAAGCGTTTGATAAAGTAAGTCATCAAATCTTGATATCCAAACTGGCCAGATTGGGCTTTCACTCTATATTTTTGTCTTGGATTAAGTCCTACCTTCACTCACGCAAATGTGTAGTCGTTGTTGACAATACTCACGCCAAGCCTTTTATTGCATCCTCAGGACTACCCCAAGGCAGCATTTTGGGGCCACTGCTTTTTGTAATTTTTATTAATGACATTTCAGTCTGCTTTCAGTATTCCCACTTTTTGCTGTACGCTGATGATCTGAAGGTGTTTACAACTGTTTCTACTCCTTCTGATTCAGAAAATATTCAGTCTGATCTGAACAACGTCGCTGATTGGTGCCGTAATAATAATCTGCCTTTAAATATTGGTAAGTGCTTTCACGTAACCTTCTCTAAGTCTCGTGGCACAATTTCCACTTCATATTATATTGACGGCTCTCGTCTGTCCACACGTACTGAGATTTCTGACTTAGGCGTAGTTTTCGACTCGCAGTTTTCGTTTACCACTCACATAACCTCGATAATTGCTAAATCCTATTCGGTTTTGGCTTTTATTCGGCGATTAAGCTCTGACTTAACAGATCCTTATACTCTTAAGTTGCTGTTTACGTCTCTCGTACGCTCTAAGTTGGAATATGGTTGCTTTATCTGGAAGCCTTATCATGACTGCCATATCAAAAGGCTCGAGCGAGTCCAAAAAGTCTTTTTATGGTTTGGTCTGCGGTCTCTGAACTTTTCTGAGCCGATTCCCTCTTATAATGCCAGATGTGCACTCATAACCTTCAATCACTTCAAAGTAGGAGGACCATTCTTTCTCTTACTTTTGTCTATGATATTATTAATGCTGTGATTGATTCACCACGTTTACTCGAGAGTATTTGTCTCCATATACCCCCTAGATCACTTCGAAATTGGGATATGCTTTATATTGATTGCGCCCGGACCCTCTATGCCTCTAACGCTCCCATTTTTAGAGCACTGAGGGAGTTCAATACTATCTCAAATTCTTTGGCCATTGAATTTTCTTTGCCAAAGACCACCTTCAAATCTTTGTTGAGTGTAATAATTTTTTTAATGTATTGCTAAGGTCTGTATTTTTAAGTACAAACTCAAGTAGTCTGTAAGAATATTATACTATTTTTGAAATTAAATTAAATAAATAAATAAAAATAAATAAAAAAAATAAATAAACTCCGTACCATTGTTTTTTGATTCCACTAGGGTTCTAACTTTAAGGGAAGTCTTGTAATAGATGGCAACGCCTCCTCCCTTTTTAGATGTTCGATCAACGCGCGTAAGTCTATAGTTAGGAATATTGTAGTAGAAATCGGATATGTCATTAGAAAACCAGGTTTCTGAAACACAAACAACGTCCACATTCGACTCAGCAAAAACATCCCTAACATAATCCAGTTTCTCTCTATTTAAGCTACGAGCGTTGAAATGCACAATGTTAAATCCATTAGACTGCTTGCATAAAATATTAATTACTATCTTGTGATATTCGTTTATGCTGAAGGCAGATTTCCTACAGGGGTAATCAATTTTGTTGAAGATCTGAGCTGAGAGTAGGCAGGACAAGTGTTTTGAGTATCCTTTTCGCGAGAGACAAGAATGTTAACAGCAAAAATAACAACGATAGCACCAGTCGCTGCAACAATCGCAGCAACAACAGCCATCGCGACCACAAACACGCTCGTATTCGCTGTTGTATATGCAAGTTAAACACATTAATTTTCATATGAAAATATTTAATTTTATTTTACCGATGTTAATCGATTTGAGTACAATTTACAATTGATTTGTATGACATTGTTAAACCTAAGCCAAAGTCATAGCTCAGCAAAACTCTTTTCAATCTACCGTGATGTTGTTGGTAGGAACTGTTCTGCTATCACCAATTAGCTTTTGATTTAGACCTTCGCACAGTCGATACAATAGCAAATATGTTGCACCGTAACTTTAGTCTATTGTTATAGCTATACTGTTGTTGGATGTTTTTCACTGATCAGATCATATGATGAAGATATGTACTTGTTTTTGTATCAAGTATTCTAACATAATAAGCCCAGTAGAAGTTTGAACTCGGCTTGTGACTATGTTAGCTGCTGCTAACTTATCGGTGGCAAATCTGTTAGCCGATATGAAAGTTAAACATTCGGGACTAGGTTAACTAATACATGTGTTAACTACTCCCCTTCTAAACTTCGAAGCGTCCTCGTTTCGTGTAAGTAAATATTTCTCATCTTATTTTGTATGTGTCGAGAATGGAAATGTGATTGCGTGGCTGCTTTGGTTTTGCATGACTTTGGCTACAAATAAGTACTATTGGAACTAAAGCACTTCCAAAATAGTAAAAAACGAACTTAAGTGACATACAACGCTAAACATATTTTGATCTCTTTACATTTTTAAGGCTATGATGATAATTCAAAGATTAACAAGTGGTTAGAATATTATTTTAATATACATATTAGATTAGTGTATTTGTTGTTATTTTAAGGAGATACTATGTCTTTTTTTTAGCTTCAAACTATTTTTTCTGCTTGCCAAGAGAAAAAAATTTGAATGAGATAATAAAAATATTTTACAAGCGAATATAATTATAGGCACCTACAATTTTTCATTTTGATATATTTTCCATTAAAAATTGGATAAAAGTTGGACACAAATTAATTATTTTTACCGGATATTACTTTTATGCACTTTTCTGCCATCAATTAGAACTGTAGTACCAAGGTCCTTTTCAATTATCTTCTCAACAAATACCTTATCGAACTTAGTTCCAAGCCTTTTATTCCTTTTTAGGAAAACTTTATCTCCTGGACTATAATTTCTAACTACTCGAACTTGATTTCTTTTTTGTAGAGTTTTTTCTTGAGTTTCAGATAACTTTCTTCTTATGGAATCCAATTTTTCCCCAACACAATTATGAAATATATCGGTCGGTCTAGCATCGATGACCGAATGGTAACTGCGATTGTATTTGTGAGTTGCTAATAGCGTAGAGTGGAACCTTTCTAACTGACCGTTACTTTCACTGTGAAGAGTGGGAATAAAAAATTGATTTATCGCAAAGGTATCTCTTTGTAAAAATTTAATTGCATTTGACTGGAAAGCTTTTTCATTGTCGGAAACGATAACTTTCGTATTATTGAATACTAGTAAAATTTCCAGCAGTGCGTACTTGATGTCCAATGTAGCTCTTGAGATAACAGGTTTCACGATAGCAAACTTAGAAAACTTATCTATACACGTTAAAAATAATTGTTTACCAGATATGAAAATATCCATGTGGAGAATTTCACCTGGAAGATTTGGAATTGGTGTTTTGCCTATTCCAGGATCGGGAGGTTTTCTCTGATATTTGTTCTCCAGACAAATTTTACAGTTTGGTATGACTGATTTCAATAATTTTTTATATCCTGAAAGTAATATTCACGAGAAATCTGGCGAAAGTTTTCATGTAGGCCGCGATGTGCTCTGTTATGTTCCGTCGCTATCAATTCCATTTGATCATCTCTGTTAACTAAATCTATTAGAAGAAGTTCGGTGTGAATAAATTTAATTCCTGGAAACGCTGTTACAATTGTATTTTGTATCTGTGCTAATGTTTGAAGATCACAGTATACCCCGTTGGTGACGTCATGGTTAATAATACTTTTTAAGCAATGAGCAAGATTTTCCGGAGTATCAAAAATTATCGAGTGACGCATCATCTTTTTAAAAAGAATTTTGGTGGTTTTGCTAAATGAATCAGATTTGGAGATCAAATAACTGATTTCTAAATTGGTTAATGGGACAATTAACTGTCTTAATTACTTTGCTTAAAGATTCTTCGCTATGTACAGTTTCATCTGACGCGACTTCGCTTAAATTATGCGAAAACTGCCTAGAATGCGCAACTGCGACTGTATTATCTTTTCCAGGTTTAAAATGAAAGCTGGGAGCGAATTCTTCTATGAATGCCCGCCACCTTTTCATTTTCGCATTTGGGTTCTTCTCAGACATTGCGAAAATTAGCGGTTGGTGGTCAGTAAAGATTTGTATGTCTTTGGTTCCATACAAATAATGACGAAGTTTTTTTAGTGCCCACACAATTGCCAGTAGCTCACGCTCGTTTGTGGCATAATTTTGCTCGGTTGCAGAAAGCGTTCGTGAAATCATAGTGATTGGCCGACCTTTTTGTGACAAAACCGCCCCTAAAGCTATTGAAGAAGTATCCGTGGTAAGCTCAAAGGGTTGGTTATAGTCAGGGTATTGAAGTAAAATGCGGCCACCGTGGTGTGATGGTAGCGTGCTCCGCCTATCGCACCGTATGCCCTGGGATCAACTCCCGGGCAAAGCAACATCAAAATTTTAGAAATAAGATTTTTCAATTAGAAGAAAATTTTTCTAAGCGGGGTCGCCCCTCGGCAGTGTCTGGCAAGCGCTCCGATTGTATTTCTGCCATGAAAAGCTCTCAGTGAAAACTCATCTGCCTTGCAGATGCCGTTCGGAGTCGGCATAAAACATGTAGGTCCCGTCCGGCCAATTTGTAGGGAAAAATCAAGAGGAGCACGACGCAAATTGGAAGAGAAGCTCGGCCTTAGATCTCTTCGGAGGTTATCGCGCCTTACATTTATTTTTTTTATTTTTTTTTTTTTTTATTGAAGTAAAACATCTTCTGAGGCCAATATTTGTTTTACACGTTCAACAGCTTGATAGGCTTCAGAGTTAATTTCGACTTTCACATTTTTCGAACTGCGTGCACCAACATGCCCGTTTTCTCCGCGAAAGTAAACAGTCAGAGGTTTAACGATGGCAGCGTAATCTTTTATGAAACGCCGGTAATATCCCGAGAGACCAAGAAATGAACGCAAAGCCCTAAGGGTTTGTGGAGGTTGGTAATTAATTATATCATGAACCTTATCCGGGCAAGTTTTGATTCCTGTATTAGAGACGAGAAACCCAAGAAACTCTACTTGAGTTTTAAAAAATTTCAAATTTTCAGGAGAAACCCTCATTCCCGCATTTTGAAGTTTTAGTAATATGTGGTTGATGTGTTCTAGATGAGACTCCTCATCTGGAGAATATATAATTATGTCATCAACATAAACATGACAATATTTCCCTATAAACTCACGCAAAACATCATCAATTACCCTTTGGAAAATACTGGGTGCATTTCTTAACCCAAAGGGTAATCGACAGAACTCGTATTTTCCATTGCTGACGCTAAACGCCGTTTTCTGTCGATCTTCCTCATTCATGATGATTTGATGAAAACCTGACTTAAGGTCTAATGTGGTAAAATATTTTGAACTTCCTAAGTTATCCAGGATTACTGATGTATCTGGAATGGGATATCGATCAGGAATCGTTCTCTCGTTAAGTTTCCGAAAATCGATCACCATTCGCAGTTTTGGCTTTCCATCTTGATCGAAACCTTTTTTAGACACAACGTGAACTGGCGAATTGTACGGCGAGCAAGATGGCCTTATAATTCCTTCCTTAAGTAGGGTTTTTATTTCATTATTTATGAACGGAGCTACAGAAATTGGATATGGGTAACTCTTGCTTTATATCGGTTCATCCGTATTTGTACGAATTTTCCCTTTTACGGTCGTGTTGTATGGTACTGCTCTATTAGGATAAACAAACGCATTAATATTCCTATTTATTACCTCGCGAAACTGGGATTGGAATACCGAGGGAACAGAATCTTCCTCTAATGTAATTAAATTTACTTATTCGCATGCAAAATATTGTAGCTTTTCCTTACCATTACGATGAATTAAATAGCCTTGAACTGGGTCAATTGTTGCGTCAATTTGCCTTAAGAAATCGTAGCCTATTATACCATCGAACGTACTTAAGCTTGAAAGCAGAAAAAACGTTGAGGTGTTTCCTAACACATTTACAGAGCACTTTTCGTTTATTAAATTTTTACCGTTTACTGACTTTAAAACAAAAGGTTTACCAACAAGTTTGACTCCTTTTAAAAATGAAAAGTTCCGAATATAGTTTTTGATGTGCCTGTGTCAACTAAAATGCGAAGCTCCTTACCATTTGCGCACGTTTTTGTAATAAACGGAGGGAGCGATTTTAGTTTAAACAAGTAAGGAAGGTTAAGTTCGGGTGCAACCGAATATTACATACTCAGTTGAGAGCTATGGTGACAACATAAGGGAAAATAACCATGTAGGAAAATGAACCGAGGGAAACCCTGGAATGTGTTTATATGACATGTGTATCAAATGAAAGGTGTTAATGAGTATTTTAAAAGGGAGTTATCCTTAGTTCTATAGGTGGACGCCGTTTCGAGATATCGCCACAAAGGTGGACCAGGGGTGACCCTAGAAAGAAAGAAAATTTTTTTTAAAGTGGGAGTGGTCCTTCTCCGATTTTGCTAATTTTTATTAACCATACATATAGTAATAGGAGTCGCGTTCCTGCTAAATTTCATCATGATATCTTCAACGACTGACAAATTACAGCTTGCAAAAGTTTTAAATTACCTTCTTTTAAAAGTGGGCGGTGCCACGCCCGTTGTCCAAAATTTTACAAATTTTCTATTCTGTGTCATAAATTCAACTCATCTACCAAGTTTTGTGGCTTTATCTGTCTTTGGTAATGAATTATCGCACTTTTTTGGTTTTTCGAAATTTTCGATATCGAAAAAGTGGGCGTTGTTATAGTCTGATATCGTTCATTTTAAATAGCGATCTGAGATGAGTGCTCAGGAACCTACATACCAAATTTCATCAAGATACCTCAAAATTTACTCAAGTTATTGTGTTAACGGACGGACGGACGGACGGACGGACATGGCTCAATCAAATTTTTTTTCGATCCTGATTATTTTGATATATGGAAGTCTATATCTATCTCGATTCCTTTATATATGTACAACCAACCGTTATCCAATCAAACTTAATATACTCTGTGAGCTCTGCTCAACTGAGTATAAAAATTTGTTTCATCTCCATATTCCGCCACAACATCATCATTGTAGTTATTGTAGTCATATTCAGGACTTCCGTAATGGTGCTCATTTTCAAAATGGTTATTCTGGATAAAATTTTCTTCGTCATTTGAACAATTTTCCGGTTCTACTGGCATACAATTTACCTTTTGTAATTTATGAAAAGGTGAACGATTGGAATGTAATTGTTGGCGGTTTCTCTTATATGCAACTGGGAAGGTGGAATTTGGGTTATGCGGATTAGGGGCATAATTAGGAGTATTTTTAATTTGCTGATGCTGTTGGACAAGTAGACTTAAAACTCTATTACCTTGTCTGTAATAACTTGTAGAGTTATCAACGTCCATTGGGGTTGGTCTATTGGGGCGATTTGGGTTAAAACGATTACTAGCATGAGGTCGCTTATTGTGATCTCTTGGTTTATACTGCGAAATTATCGGCCTATCGAATTTATTGGTGTTTCCGACAGCGAAAGCTTCTGCAAAATCATGTCGTCTATGGCTTATTTGTAGCTCTTGAGCAACTGCAAGGGCAGTGGGAAGGTATTTAGGTCTGGCGGAGAAGAGGATATCGCATAGTGGGTGGCGAAGGCCTGATATAAAAACCCGTAAGGCGTTCTCTCTAGCACGGTCGTTAAATGTAGCAACGATATCACTTCTTCCACTATATGTTATAATTTGTTTATTAACTACTTGGCACAGTTTTTTATCTACTTCGTTGTAGTACTCAGTAGTAGATTGATTACCCTGTTTGAAAATGCTTAATTCATTCTCCAGAACATAAAGTGGCCGTTTGTCTGCGTATTCCTGATCTAGCTTAGCTATGATTACTTTGAAATTAAGCACTGTACTAAAAGATGCAAGAGTGGCATTTGCAGAACCAGTAATTCGGTTTAGGAAAATACCCATAGCAATATAGTATTTTTCAGATCCCTCTGTATAATATTTGATGGCGAATTCAGCTGCCCTTCGCCAGGCTGGGTAGGAAGCAGAATCACCACTGAATTCAGGGAGTGACTTTATTAAGTCTAGACTTGAACTATTTCTACAACCGCTGGGTTAATAGATACTGGTAAATGTTGCTCAACACCACGTGGCTGCAATTGATTAATTGCCAAGGTCAAACGGTTAAGCTGGTCAGATAATTCCTGCCTTGTGCGCTCATTAACTTCTTCAACAATTGCTACTACCTCATCTCTATTAGGAAACATTTTTCCGCACTCACTGATTAAAAAGCTTGGTAGAAAAATTTAATAAGGGTGTAAATTTTTCGAAGTTGAATATCAAAATACTTTAATGACAATATTTAGTCGGTTGTCTTCTAAGAATAATTTTTAAATCGACAAAGAATGGTCGTATCGCTATAAACCGTGGCACTTTATTCTTTAGAGTAGCAGAAAACGTTGTTGTAAAGAAAACTCTATATTATTTATTGGAATGTAGACATATAAGTTCATTAACTGAAAATTACTGCAGTTTGAAGCATATAGTTTCCAAAGATTTTACGATTTTAAGATTTACCTTTATGTGTTTTAAACACTCACATAAACAAGGGAACTCTTAGAATTTTAAAGAATATTTAAATCTTCGATAAGTTTTTAATAAAAAATATAGTTCGACAACTAAACTCAATTTAATCAAAAGCTAAACTCACATTTAAAACACGGATTTTAACATATAAACTTTTGATTATTATTAGAAATATCACTTTTCGGCGATTTATAAATTTGTTGTATTCTTAGCCACTTAGAAAATTTATTGAATAATCACTTACAATTTTTAATTAAATAAGTTGGCTCGTGATGCTCAAGGATTCGTATGTCCTCTCGATTTTATTGGTCCTTAGTCCTCCAGGATTCGGATGTCATTTTAATTAGTAGGTCCTTGGTCCTTCAGGCTGGGCGCCAGTTAAACACGTTAATTTTCATATGAAAAAATTAAATTTTATTTTACCGATGTTAATCGATTTGAGTACAATTTACAATTGATTTGTATGACATTGTTAAACCTAAGCCAAAGTCATAGCTCAGCAAAACTCTTTTCAATCTACCGTGATGTTGTTGGTAGGAACTGTTCTGCTATCACCAATTAGCTTTTGATTTAGACCTTCGCACAGTCGATACAATAGCAAATATGTTGCACCGTAACTTTAGTCTATTGTTATAGCTATACTGTTGTTGGATGTTTTTCACTGATCAGATCATATGATGAAGATATGTACTTGTTTTTGTATCAAGTATTCTAACATAATAAGCCCAGTAGAAGTTTGAACTCGGCTTGTGACTATGTTAGCTGCTGCTAACTTAGCGGTGGCAAATCTGTTAGCCGATATGAAAGTTAAACGTTCGGGACTAGATTAACTAATACATATGTTAACTTGCTTAAGTACATTTTAAATTGCTATTATTTTAAGACTTTGAATTAGCTTCAGTAGTTTTCCATAATGCTAACTTTCGGTAAGTTTCGAATACAAAAAAAAGTTATTTGTACAGCTGCCTAATGGTGTGCCCCGATTCAAATATTAAAAGCTTAAGCTTTGCATGTAGGCGTCTTAGTTCTTTGCAAATACCAGAGCCTTTGTCTCTTTGTAGCCAACTGTATGCCGAAAATCTCTATATTATCTTTCGCAATCTTTTCTTTGGCAGCCACCGTGGTGTGATGGGAACGTGCTCCGCCTACCACACCGTATGCCCTGGGTTCATACCACGGGCAAAGCAACATCACAAAAAAATTTTAGAAATAAAGTTTTTCAATTAGAAGAAAATTTTTCTAAGAGGGGTCGCCCCTCGGCAGTGTTTGGCAAGCGCTCCGGATGTATTTCTGCCATGAAAAGCTCTCAGTGAAAACACATCTGCTTTGCAGATGCCGTTCGGAGTAGGCATAAAACATGTAGGTCCCGTCCGGCCAATTTGTAGGGAAAATCAAGAGGAGCACGACGTAAATTGGAAGAGAAGCTCGGCCTTATATCTCTTCGGAGGTTATCGCGCCTTATATATATTTCTTTTTTAATCTTTTCTTTGTTCTCATCAAAATTTTTATGTTCGAATAAAGCAACACGTGATATATTCAGCTGCTAGGTACATAAGTCTTCGGATGCAGTTAAACTCTCAATTTTTATACTCAGTTGAGCAGAGCTCACAGAGTATATTAACTTTGATTGGATAACGGTTGGTTGTACAGGTATAAAGGAATCGAGATAGATATAGACTTCCATATATCAAAATCATCAGTATCGAAAAAAAATTCGATTGAGCCATGTCCTTCCGTCCGTCCGTCTGACCGTTAACACGATAACTTGAGTGAATTTTGAGGTATCTTGATGAAATTTGGTTTGTAGGTTCCTGGGCACTCATCTCAGATCGCTATTTAAAATGAACGATATCGGACTATAACCACGCCCATTTTTTCGATATCGAAAATTTCGAAAAACCCAAAAAATGCTATAATTCATTGCCAAAGGCGGATAAAGCGATGAAACTTGGTAGGAGGGTTGACGTTATGACGCAGAATAGAAATTTAGTAAGATTTTGGACAATGGGCGTAGCACCGTCCACTTTTACAAGAAGGTAATTTAAAAGTTTTGCATGCTGTAATTTGGCAGTCGCTTAAGATATCATGATGAAATTTGGCGGGAACGTTACTACTATTACTATATATGTGCTGAATAAAAATTAGCAAAATTGGATGAAGAACACGCCCACTTTTTAAAAAAAAAATTTTTAAATTCAAATTTTAACAAAAAATTTAATATCTCCACTGTATATAAGTAAATTAAGTCCAAATTCAACTCCAGTAATGATATGATGTAACAAAATACAAAAATAAAAGAAAATTTCAAAGTGGCTCCGCCAATTTTCATTTAATTTGTCTAGAATACTTTTAATGCCATAAGTCGAACAACAATTTACCAAACCTTCTTAAATTTGGTAGGGGCATAGATTCTATGACGGTAACGGTTTTCTGTGAAAATGGGCGAAATCGGTGAAAGCCACGCCCAGTTTTTATACACAGTCCACCGCCTGGCCTTCCGCTCGGCCGTTAACACAATAACTTGAGCAAAAACCGATACATCTTTACTAAACTCAGTCCACGTATTTATCTGAACTCACTTTAACTTCGTATAAAAAATGGCCGAAATCCGACCATAACCACGCCCACTTTATCGATATCGAAAAATACGAAAAATTAAAAAAATGCCATAATTCTATACCAAATACGAAAAAGGGATGAAACATGGTAATTGGATTTACTTATTGACGCAAAATATAACTTTGGAAAAAAAAAGTTCTACAAGGCGAAATCAACAGCGTTTGGAATCTTGGCAGGAATACTGTTAGTGGTATTGCATATATAAATAAATTAGCAGTACCCGACAGATGATTTTCTGGATCACCCGGTCCACATTTCGGTCGATATCGCGAAAACGCCTTCACATATACATCTAGGGCCACTCGTTTTTAAAACCCTCATTAATACCTTTAATTTGATATCCATATCGTAAAAACACATTCTAGAGTCACCCCTGGCCCACCCTAATGGTGATAACTCGAAAAGGCGTCCACCTATACACCTAATGCTCACTCCCTCTTAAAATGCTCAGTACTACCTTTCGTTATTAACCCATATCGTACAAACATTCTAGAGTCACCCCTGGCCCACCCTAATGGCGATATCTCAAAAAGGCGTCCACCTATATACCTAATGCCCACTCCCTCTTAAAATGCTCAGTAACACCTTTCGTTTAATACCCATATCGTACAAACATTCTAGAGTCACCCCTGGCCCACCCTAATGGCGATATCTCGAAAAGGCGTCCACCTATAGACCTAATGCCCACTCCCTCCTAAAATGCTCAGTAACACCTTTCGTTTGATACCCATTTCGTACAAACATTCTAGAGTCACCCCTGGCCCACCCTAATGGCGATATCTCGAAAAGGTGTCCACCTATAGACCTAATGCCCACTCCCTCTTAAAATGCTCAGTAACGCCTTTCGTTTGATACCCATATCGTACAAACATTCTAGAGTCACCCTTGGTCCACCTTTATGGCGATATCTCGAAAAGGCGTCCACCTATAGAACTAAGGATTACTCCCTTTTAAAATACCCATTACCACCTTTCATTTGATACCCATATCGTACAAACACATTCTAGAGTCACCCCTGGTCCACCTTTATGGTGATATCTCGAAACGGCGTCCACCTATGGAACTAAGGATCACTCCCTTTGAAAATATTCATTAACACCTTTCATTTGATACCCATATCGTACAAACATATTCTAGAGTCACCCCTGGTCCACCTTTATGGCGATTTCTCGAAAAGGCGTTCACCTATAGAACTAAAGCCCATTCCCTTTTAAAATACTCATTACCACCTTTCATTTGATACCCATATCGTACAAACACATTCTAGAGTCACTCCTGGCCCACCTTAATGGCGATATCTCGAAAAGGTGTCCACCTATAGACCTAATGCTCACTCCCTCTTAAAATGCTCAGTAACACCTTTCGTTTGATACCCATATCGCACAAACATTCTAGAGTCACCCTTGGTCCACCTTTATGGCGATATCTCGAAAAGGTGTCCACCTATAGAACTAAGGATTACTCGCTTTTAAAATACTCATTACCACCTTTCATTTGATACCCATATCGTACAAACACATTCTAGAGTCACCCCTGCCCACCCTAATGGCGATATCTCGAAAAAGCGTCCACCTATAGACCTAATGCCCCCTCCCTCTTAAAATGCTCATTAACACCTTTCGCTTGATACCCATATCGTACAAACATTCTAGAGTCACCCCTGGCCCACCCTAATGGCGACATCTCGAAAAGGCGTCCACCTATAGACCTAATGCCCGCTCCCTCTTAAAATGCTCAGTAACACCTTTCATTTGATTCCCATATCGTTCAAACACATTCTAGAGTCACCCATGGCCCACCCTAATGGCGATATCTCGAAAAGGCGTCCACCTATAGACCTAATGCCCACCCCTCTTAAAATGCTCAGTAACACCTTTCGTTTGATACCCATATCGTACAAACATTCTAGAGTCACCCTTGGTCCACCTTTATGGCGATATCTCGAAAAGGCGTCCACCTATAGA
Organism: Eurosta solidaginis; assembly: GCF_040869045.1. Taxonomy (NCBI): domain Eukaryota; kingdom Metazoa; phylum Arthropoda; class Insecta; order Diptera; family Tephritidae; genus Eurosta; species Eurosta solidaginis. The sequence continues at coordinate 229,728,807 of NC_090322.1, read as the reverse complement.
ACTAAGGATTACTCCCTTTTAAAATACTCATTACCACCTTTCATTTGATACCCATATCGTACAAACGCATTCTAGAGTCACCCCTGCCCACCCTAATGGCGATATCTCGAAAAAGCGTCCACCTATAGACCTAATGCCCCCTCCCTCTTAAAATGCTCATTAACACCTTTCGCTTGATACCCGTATCGTACAAACATTCTAGAGTCACCCCTGGCCCACCCTAATGGCGACATCTCGAAAAGGCGTCCACCTATAGACCTAATGCCCACTCCCTCTTAAAATACTCAGTAACACCTTTCATTTGATTCCCATATCGTTCAAACACATTCTAGAGTCACCCATGGCCCACCCTAATGGCGATATCTCGAAAAGGCGTCCACCTATAGACCTAATGCTCACTCCCTCTTAAAATGCTCAGTAACACCTTTCGTTTGATACCCATATCGTACAAACATTCTAGAGTCACCCTTGCTCCACCTTTATGGCGATATCTCGAAAAGGTGTCCACCTATAGAACTAAGGATTACTCCCTTTTAAAATACTCATTACCACCTTTCATTTGATACCCATATCGTACAAACACATTCTAGAGTCACCCTGGCCCAACCTAATGGCGATATCTCGAAAAGGCGTCCACCTATAGACCTAATGCCCACCCCTCTTAAAATGCTCAGTAACACCTTTCGTTTGATACCCATATCGTACAAACATTCTAGAGTCACCCTTGGTCCACCTTTATGGCGATATCTCGAAAAGGCGTCCACCTATAGAACTAAGGATTACTCCCTTTTAAAGTACTCATTACCACCTTTCATTTGATACCCATATCGTACAAACACATTCTAGAGTCACCCCTGCCCACTCTAATGGCGATATCTCGAAAAAGCGTCCACCTATAGACCTAATGCCCCCTCCCTCTTAAAATGCTCATTAACACCTTTCGCTTGATACCCATATCGTACAAACATTCTAGAGTCACCCCTGGCCCACCCTAATGGCGACATCTCGAAAAGGCGTCCACCTATAGACCTAATGCCCACTCCCTCTTAAAATGCTCAGTAACACCTTTCATTTGATTCCCATATCGTTCAAACACATTCTAGAGTCACCCATGGCCCACCCTAATGGCGATATCTCGAAAAGACGTCCACCTATAGACCTAATGCCCACCCCTCTTAAAATGCTCAGTAACACCTTTCGTTTGATACCCATATCGTACAAACATTCTAGAGTCACCCTTGGTCCACCTTTATGGCGATATCTCGAAAAGGCGTCCACCTATAGAACTAAGGATTACTCCCTTTTAAAATACTCATTACCACCTTTCATTTGATACCCATATCGTACAAACATTCTAGAGTCACCCCTGGCCCACCCTAATGGCGAAATCTCGAAAAGGCGTCCACCTATAGACCTAATGCCCACTCCCTCTTAAAATGCTCAGTAACACCTTTCATTTGATTCCCATATCATACAAACACATTCTAAAATCGCCCCTGGTCCACCTTTATGGCGATATCTCGAAACGGCGTCAACCTATGGAACTAAAGCCCATTCCCTTTTAAAATACTCATTACCACCTTTCATTTGATACCCATATCGTACAAAAATATTCTAGAGTCACCCCTGGTCCACCTTTATGGCGATTTCTCGAAAAGGCGTTCACCTATAGAACTAAAGCCCATTCCCTTTTAAAATGCTCAGTAACACCTTTCATTTGATACCCATATCGTACAAAAATATTCTAGAGTCACCCCTGGTCCACCTTTATGGCGATTTCTCGAAAAGGCGTTCACCTATAGAACTAAAGCCCATTCCCTTTTAAAATACTCATTACCACCTTTCATTTGATACCCATATCGTACAAACAAATTCTAGAGTCATCCCTGGTCCACCTTTATGGCGATATCCCTAAATGGCGTCCATCCATAGAACTATGGCCTACTCTCTCTTAAAATACTCTTTAATACCTTCCATTTGATACACGTGTCATACAACCGCATTCCAGGGTTACCCTAGGTTTTCCTACATGGTGATTTTCCTTATTTTGTCTCCATAGCTCTCAACTGAGTATGTAATGTTCGGTTACACCCGAACTTAGCCTTCCTTACTTGTTATTTATTTTATTAACTCGTCTTAATATCATGCGCAATGCAGCAACAGTGTGGTACATGAAAATTTGCTCTCAGGGTTTTTCAAGACGTGAACGGAGCGTTAATGGCCACCTATGCGAGAAAGATTTGCAGAGGTATGTCACAGAGGCTGCTCTATTTCCACCACTCAGGCAATGTATGCCGTTCCATTGCCTCCCAAACCTGACCCAGCAATCTTTGCAGGGGGATTTTCCGGACATCCCGAAAAAATTTTTCAGGATTATCTGAAAACCGTGAAAAGTTGGGCTGAATCATGCGGAGTGGAATCCGCTCAGACAATACGGAACTGGTTCGTTTTACGAGGAGATACAAGACCTCCGCTTTCAGAACCCCAAAAACAGGTCAGAATTCGATACTTTAAATCAGAGATGCCCACAAGGGCTTCATTTCGACAAATTATTAATCGATACTTTAAAATCCCACAATTGGGTCGCAATAACGACATTTCTCAACCAAACAATTGCTTGATCAAATGAACTTCAAACATTTTAAGGCTGTTTTTCTTTTTCCGAAAGTTGTTAGTGACTTTTTCGGAAAGCCACATGTTTTGTTCGCTAAATTTTGCTAGACATTTTAGCCACAACCCCGCATTTTTTTGTTTTTTAAATATTATTCAGACCCGTTTAACACCTCCTGTTCGTTGTTGATTGTTCTCTATAACCTCAAGTTTGTTTGCGTTAAACTTCTCAAATCTCCTTTGTTCAATACAGCGTCATCAAATATAGGAAAAAGAGACTACCTAGCAGCGATTAAGGAAATAATATTTCATTGGACAACATCTGAAAGTGTGTTACAGTGTAGCAGGTCCCTGGGCATATGAGAATAAATGGAAATGAAAAAGAGGATGAGCTGGCTAATTAAGGCGCATCGCTTGAAGCTTGCTACGTAGAACTTCCAATCAGATTAGGCGAGATGAGAAGAAGGCGAGAGCTGCACATGACCGAGCACGCAGCAAAGGCGTGGAACAAATCGCGGGGCTGCAATGTGTCGAAGATCATGTGCAGGTCGTACAACATTAGATTAACAAAAAGAGGGAGCTGTAGGCTCATGATGGGTATTGTGATTAGACACTGCCCTCTGGTATCACATGCTTTTAAATTAGGCCTTGTCAGTGATATCAGATATAGGAAGTGCGGGTTAAAGAAGGAAATGATAGAGCATGCCTTGCGCTTGTGCCCTGCGCTCGCAAGGCTAAGAATGCAGCTATAAGAAGTGCCACATCTATCAGATTTAGAAGCAGCAAGTAGCAAAGTTCCCAGAAAGCATTTACTATTTGCCAAGAAGGCTGGTTTCTGATATTGGTTTTCAGTTTAGTCGTTGAGCAAACTTTTGGTAACTTTTTGTTTTTATGCTTCCTGTGTGTAGTTTGCATAGTACAGGTTTACAAGTATGCTATGTATGAGAAGAAAACAATTACTTTCTCTTTCTAATGCACTGCAGTTTGACACTTCGGTCAGTGTCAAACTATTGTGGAACTCAGTGGAACCTGCGTGGAACTCCGTTTGACACTGAATGAAGTATCAAAATCAGGGCTGCAATCCACCTCAAAAATCGAAGCGGTTCGTTTCAGTGGTTAGAACCACTCAGGCAATACTGCCCTGTCTGCCTCTGAAATAATCCATAACCACCAGTACGTATTTGTTTCCGCGGTTGCTAGTAGGAAATGGACCTGCGACATCCATGGCGATCCTTTAAAATGGTGCACCTGAAATATACTGCTGTATCTGGCCATGACTTCGTCTTTTGGGCCCTTTCGCTCTATTGCAAACCTCGCTGTTGGCAATCCACCCGGTGACCGACTGACGGTAACCAAGCCGATAGAATCTCTTCTTAATTTTCTCGAGCGTTTTCGTGATTCCAAGATGACGTCCACTTAGACCGTTTTGTAGTTCACTGAGAACTTCAGGAATCCTTTTCCTTGGAACAACTATCAGTTTCCTCTTACTATGACCATCCTCACTCTCCCATACTCGATGTAAGCAACCGGATGTCAACTCTAAGCTGTTACACTGTGCCCAATATGACTTCGCAATGGGAATCTCTGCTGACATCTCCCCACTATTTGGTCTTTCGTTTCTTTCGAGCCCTTGCGTAACACGTGACAGATCTGTATTTTGTAGCCGACACTTCCTTAGTTGTTCCTTGTCCCATTCATCCGTACACGTTACAGTCATTAGCCGGACATCTATAATGTCTTCTTTGGCCTCAGCCTTCGAACAGTGCTTGTATTCCAAACTACATGGTTTTATCTTCTTGTTGACTAAATCTATTCGAATGATGGAATGGGATACACCCGTATCTACAGTCAGTAAATGTTCCTTTTCATATTCATATTCATATTCATATTTATTGAGTCAATGGCAGAAACCTTACTGACTAGATTTACAAGTTTGCAAATTAACTTAAAACTAAGCAACTAAAATTAATTAATTCAAGGATGAGATAAATTTTCTCGATAGTAAGACTCAATCCGTAACTTAAACAAAGGCCTGGGCATTGCAAAGTCAAGATTTAGCATTCTGGAAATTTTATTAAACTCTTCGAGACCTCTTGTGAGAGGGGCAAAGCTAAGGTAATTGGTTCTCAGAACTTCACCGTAGAATATATTATGAGAGCGTAGAGATCTACTAGGAACTAGAAAATTTAACTGCTCCAACAGAGCTGAGCAATCAATAGTACCAGAGATAATATCGTAAATAAACATTAAATGTTGTACTGAGCGTCTGACATGCAGTGGCATAACATTTATAAGGATGCACCTGTTTATATAAGGTGGTAGGGGATTAACAAAATGAAGGGGTAGGAGGGCGAATCGAATGAATTTACGTTGAACCCTTTCAATTCTAGCAGAGTATGTGCTGTAAATGGGATTCCATATGATAGAGGCGTACTCTAATTTAGATCGCACTAATGAATTATACAATATACTCCTAGTGTATGGGTGCTTAAAATCCTTCGCATAACGCCGTAAAAAAGCTAAATTAGCATACGCTTTTGGTATAAGATAGTTAACATGGTTAACGAAAGTGAACGAAGAGTCGAAAATGACACCAAGATCACGAAATTCTTTGACCGAGGCAAGATATGTATTAGCGATATAGTATGTTGACGTAAGCGCACTTGTAGATCTAGAAAACGTGATATGCCAACATTTGCTACTGTTAAGTCTCAGATGATTATTAAAAGCCCACACATTAAGAGCATCCAAATCTCTCTGTAGGAGCAATGCATCAGATACAGTGGTGATACGCCTAAACAGTTTTAAATCATCAGCATAAAGTAAATAATTTGAATGCTTTAAATATAAGCCGACGTCATTAATGAAGATAACAAATAAGATTGGACCGAGAATACTACCTTGTGGCACCCCAGAGGTTGCCAAGAACTCATACGACCTCATATTCTCGATTTCAACAAATAAAATTCGGTTTGTCAGGTATGACTTTAACCATGACAGAAAAGCAGAATGGAAACCAATGTACTCAAGTTTCTGAAGAAGTATCTTGTGGGGCACTGTATCAAACGCCTTAGAGAAATCTGTATATATAGTATCAACTTGATACCCATCCTTAAAATCAGAAACACAGTATTGCGAAAAAACAGCTAAGTTTGTCACTGTTGAACCACAAACCCATGCTGACATGGATCGATTATTCCTTTAATAGCAAAAGCCAACTTCTCCTTTACTACTTTCTCAAACAGTTTTGAACAGGTTGATAGTTTAGAGATTGGCCTGTTGTTTGCTACCTCGCCCTTATTTCCAGACTTGAAGATTGGAATAATAGAAGCCAATTTCCATCGATCAATGAAAACGCCAGTGGACAATGACACATTTTAGATATGGCACAATGGCACGCATAGCGAACTACTACATTTTTTAACCAAAAAAGGAGACAGCCCATCAATATCTTTTTTTAAAGAAGATTGTAGGGACGAGATGCCAATAATAATATCTGATTCCGATACCAATAATGAGCCAAAGTCCAAGGAATTAGCTGTATCAGAACCAACCCTAACATCAGAAATATTAGAGTCAACAACAAAATTAGATTTGAAAAAATCAGCAAAAAGGTTCACTGTTTCCACTAAACTGTTTGAACTAATGCCATTAAAATTGACAGAGGTTGGAATATTGGAGCAACCTTTTTTTGTACGGACAAAGTTCCAAAAGGCCTTGGGATTTTGCTTTAACTCTTCTTCGAAACGGGAGATGTATTTATTATATAAACATTCCACATGTCCTCCGATAGTAAGATTGCTTGACCTTCTTCCAATTTGCGAGATAGAGATTATGGGGCATTTAACTGAGGGCGACAGCTGTTGCCCCTTGCGGCTGAATCGCTTTAGTTTAACGATTGTGTGGATTTGGAGATTTTCTCATATCATTCAGCTCTGCGTTTACATAGTTGAGACTATTAGGACCGGTGCTGTAATGACGTGCAATGTGGCCTGGGTTGCCGCACTTGAAACATTTCATAACTCCAGAATTTTTCTGTTGTGATCCCTTCAGTGCATCCAAAATTGTGTCCACCCAATCTGGCCTTTCTACTTCCACACGATGGACTTTGTATGCTGGCTTACTCAAAAGCGAGGCTGCTTCCTGGGTCAGTGCATGCGATACCGTTTCAGCAAATGTTAGTTTTAGATTCCCATATGTAGCTCATTTCCTTTCCACATCTCGTAAGCCATTTATAAAGCTCTGAATCTTTACCCTTTCAGTGTATTCCACGGGTGCGTCCGCGTTTGCTAGAAGTCCAATCTTTCAGTGTCCGAATCAAGCTCCTGCAAGGTCTCGTTAGATCTTTGGCAGCGGTTTTTCAATTCTATTTGGTAGATTTGTTTCCTTCATTCGCTTCCACAACGTCGCTCTACAGCGGCCATCAATGCTTCATAGCTGTTCCGCTCTCCTTCGGGAATCGTCTGTAGGATTTCGGCTGCTGGCCCCTTCAATGCTACGAATAGAGCTGCAACTTTATCTTCAGCATTCCAGCTGTTCATTGCTGCTGTCTGTTCAAACTGCAGCTTAAAGACCTGGAAGGGAACAGATCCGTCAAAAGATGGAGTTTTTACCTTCTGATTGCTTGCTGAAACAGCTGGGCGAATTAGTTGTAACTGCTCCATACGACCTTTTAAATCATCTATTTCTGCCTGAAATTGAGCCATTTTTGTATCCTGCGCTTCCAATTTTGATGATACCTTTTCCAAAATTCCTGCCGACATTTCAGATATACGTGCCTCTTGCGATTCCAATTGAGATACCATATATGTCTTTTCGTCTTCCAGTTGAGACGACACTTGCGACGTCATTTCTGAAATACGTGCCTTTTGTGATTTCAGTTGGGATGCTATATATGTCTTCTGTTCTTCCAGTTGAGTTTCCATCTTGGATGTAATCTGTGTCGACATTTCTGACATACGCGTTTCTTGTGCCTCAATCTTCGATGCTATACGTGTCTCGTGATTCCAGTTGAGATGTTATATTCGTCTTTTGTTCTTCCAGTTGAGATGACATTTCGGTTGATTTTTGTTTCAAACCTGCTAGTATTCGGAGTCTCTATCTTCTCCTCCATTTTAGTCACTGGCTCTTCCACATCAGTATAAAACCCATACTCGTCCACATCAATTCCTTGCAACTCCATTACCTCTCGTAGCCGTACTTGGAGTTCGATCTTCTTGCCGGTTGTATTCAATCCACGGCTCTCCAACTCCTCTTTCAGTTGCTGGATCCTCAATTCACTCAACTTTGTCATGTCCAGTTGTATTCGCAAACTTCGAAATTTATTCAACAATTCCCCTTCTGACACCAATTGTAACGAATTTGGTGCAATTCCGCTTATTTGCAACCTTCTACTAACGTTCGAATCACAAAACTGAAAAATAACTCCACTAATCAATAATTCAAAATGGCCTTCATTAAGGTACTTCACAATAACATTTATACTTCGCAACTGATAGCTTGCTTAAACCAAACTCATTACTGATTCTCAGCTTTACCTCTTTTATACTCTGTTATATGTCTTTCGCATACTCCTAGGCGTTTCTATTTCTAGAATTTACTTCTCGTTTACAGGCTATAAATTTCTTAGCTATATCTACAGATGCACGATTTTATAGCTTCTGGCATAGCACATGCGCGTGTATATGTGAGTGATGCTTGCACAAATGATTGCATACTTTCGGGAGTATCTCAGATATATGCATGTGTTTGTGAGTTACTATCCGCTGCTTGTATGGACATATGGGTAGACATAGTGATTGATTTGTTGATGTGCATACAAGTCACTGCTTAGTATCGGCTTAGAGATGATAGTATCCCTTAGTGTTGCTAATATTCGTCACAATATATATAAACAAGAAAAGGTGTCTATGTTCGGGTGTATGTAAAAAGGTTGTATTAATTCTAAAGTAAACAATTAAGTTTAAAGTTGGCAAATCTTTTGTGGCCTTTAATGAAACACAACTCTGAATATGTATAACCCTGCTATGTCCGCCGTCTTATGAATAGACTTCTCTTTGTATTTGCCTGTCGAGCTCAGGAAACCAGCAGCGTCTACTTATCTGATTCATTTCTCTCGTGCAGAGAGATTTCCTTTATTCTGATCCTTTATCAATAGCTTAGTTATGGAAGTCGATCTTAGTGTAATTTAAACTTGTAATAATGATCCTTTTTTTAATAAGCGAAGGTCGATGTCCACTTTGTTTTTAAATATTGCCAAAGTAACGGCGTGTTAAGGATAACTCTAAGCCTAGCCTGCAATATAGAAAATTCTACCATATTGTTTGAGCTTTTAGTTTTGTAATTTGTTAATTAACTGTTATAACTGTTTGCTAGAAAAAAATTTCTATACTAAAAAATGCATGCATATATGCAGAACATTTGCGAAAGGTTGTGGAATAATTGAAAACATATATCTTTTTTTCTCATGCTCGACGTTACGACAGGAATTATTAAAAAATACTTTTACAAAAACCGTCAAACGTGAACCCGAAATTCAAGACACACTCTGTGAAGAAGCAATAGAAAAAGCGAAGTCTCTTTGTGCAAAATGTGATATTGGTATAGTAAAACGTGAAGGGAGGCACCGCAAAATCGGCTAGAGATATTGGTCTTTCCGCAGAATGTGAAAATTCTCGCGTCATGAAAAGTGTTCTCGATCGTCTCCAACAAAAAATACTTACAAGACTTACACGACTAAACTACCTTAATTTTATATTTGGATTTCTTTTAGAAGTTGGAAATTTGTTAAACAGGGATAATAGCGACGAAATTGTAAGAACTTGGTTTAATTTTATAATACAGATTTCGATGGAACAGAACATTTTATTGAAATATGTGTCTGCAAAATATTACTTCGCAGTAGAAAAAAATTTTACCTAAAACTCCGTTAGAATTAGTTACTTTCATAATCTCGTATGGAGAAGATGTTTTCCAAACTTAGCTATCTCAGTATTACTAATGTATATTATTACTAATGTAATCATATTATTATTAAATATGTATTTGATTCTACTTATAGATTATATCTTCAACCCATGTTAAAAGTATAGGAAGGTAAAACCATTCTCTCTTCTCGGAGCCGTAATGATTTTTTGACTTAAAAAAAATTTTAAATCTCTCTCGAAAACTTTGTGGAAATGCCAAACCAAAGGATACCAACAAAAATTTTAGTATATTTGACTTTAGAAATGCTCGATAAAAAATTAAAATTAAACAGATCGAAAATTTGGTATGATTTTTTTTAGTTCGGTTAATAGTTTTTTTTTTTTTTTTTGAATTTGTACGATTAAACCATGCATGGCTCATACCAGCATTCAGAGATGTTGCAGGTCTTAGCAGCTGGACGATTCACCTAGTCCAACTGGGGAAGATTAATTTGTGGAATATCCCGATTTTGTTGTGATGACATGCAGAGAGCAGCGCAATATACATTTTCCTGTTTATCATCGACAGAACTAGGCGGCGTAGTCTTTTTCCCGTCCGCCCATGTATGGTTCTTATTTTTGTTGTACAAATTCCTCGCCTGGGTTAATAGGAAAGAACACTCAAGAAACTTTAAATAAATTTATCTAACAGAGGTCTAAGAAATCAAGCAGTTTCAATATGGTTTTAGCAAAAAAAAAGTGGCTATTACAGATTTTTGTTCCACATTACAGACGAATACATGATTTGTGCTATGCACCAGGCTGGGGCCATACATAGAGATCGAAATTGGGCAGAGTAACGCGCATATCCTTCGGAAGTGTGCAGTCTTCTTCGGCGATGTCTGCAAAGGCGACAGCCTGAGTTTGAAGGAAATCGCAGACTCTGCGTTCGTGTTGCTCTGGATCATACTACACCAGATCTCGTCATAGGGCTTATCCATATGTCTTCTTATCTAACCTGGAGGCGCAGCTACATCAATCAATTGTCTTTTGGGATGCTTCAGACGTCTTAAGAAGATATTCCGGGGCAGTTTTAAGTGGGAAATTTGGCAGCCATGCAACTTTCTCCGTTGCAGCGATTTGAGGATTTTTATGCATCTTTGTTCATTGTAGGAAATTTCGGATGCAAAAAATATTTTCCCGGGCGCAAGAAAACTCACTACGCCACTGCTCGCAAGTGTTTTTTATGATGATATAAGATATGTCCATAAAAACTATCTTCATATTTGATAAAAACTATCTTCATATTTGATAAAAACAAGTTGTTTGTGTAAATATTTTTTGGCTTCTTCTCTTTTAACTAGAATGAGTACATATGAACCCTCTGTTCTCAAAAGGACACAAGTCCATTTTTTAGATATGAAATCGGATTGATTAAAAAACACTGATAACCGTTGATAAGTCCATCTTTTTCCGTAAACTTCAAGTTGTTCGGTATTATTTTTCTATACGATTTCCCTTTTCAGTTAATGGAGTGCCTCTTACACTTTTTTCTAATTAACTCAAACTAGAAGAAAAATGCACATTCCTAACTCTGACAAGAAGGCGACGAAAGCAGAGAAACAATGAATGTCATTATTTACACAGATAAGTCATATATATTCTTGTTTTAATGAAGCTCCTAAGTATCGATATCGCTATATAAGGTGGTGAAATTTTTGTGTCGCAAACAGTTTACTGAAATCAACTGCCAGTGCAACATTTTCCTATAACTGCGTGAGAATAAGAAATTATATAATGAGGAAATATTTACTTTCGCTCATGCTTACGGCCACCTTAGTGGCCGCAGTGTATTCTCAAGGCTCAACGGATGCAACTACCACACCTACATCAACTACGCCGACTACTACTGCCACTACGACGCCTACAACAACAGGTACCACGGAATCCACTACAACAACTACGCCCACAACGATAAGTACCACGGCATCCACCACCACAGCTACGCCCACTACAACTTCAACTACGCCAACAACGACAAGTACCACGGCATCCACCACAACAACTGCGCCCACTACAACTTCAATTACGCCAACAACGACAAGCACCACGGCATCTACCACCACAACTACGCCCACTACTACTTCAACAACGCCCACTACAACTTCAACTACGCCAACAACGACAAGTACCACGGCATCCACCACAACAACTACGCCAAGCCCCACAGCATCTACCACAGCAACTACGCCCACTACAACTTCAACTACGCCAACAACGACAAGCACCACGGCATCCACCACCACAACTACGCCCACTACTACCTCAACTACGCCAAGCACCACAGCATCTACCACAACAACCACGCCCACTACTACTTCAACAACGCCCACTACTACTTCAACTACGCCAACAACGACAAGTACCACGGCTTCCACCACCACAACTACGCCCACTACTACTTCAACTACGCCAAGCACCACAGCATCTACCACAGCAACTACGCCCACTACAACTTCAACTACACCAACAACGACAAGCACAACGGCATCTACCACAACAACTACGCCCACTTCTTCTTCAACTACGCCCACTACAACTTCAACTACGCCAACAACGACAAGCACCACGGCATCCACCACCACAACTACGCCCACTACTACCTCAACTACGCCAAGCACCACAGCATCTACCACAACAACCACGCCCACTACTACTTCAACAACGCCCACTACAACTTCAACTACGCCAACAACGACAAGTACCACGGCTTCCACCAGAACAACTACGCCCACTACTACTTCAACTACGCCAAGCACCACAGCATCTACCACAGCAACTACGCCCACTACAACTTCAACTACGCCAACAACGACAAGTACCACGGCTTCCACCACAACAACTACGCCCACTACTACTTCAACTACGCCAAGCACCACAGCATCTACCACAGCAACTACGCCCACTACAACTTCAACTACACCAACAACGACAAGCACAACGGCATCTACCACAACAACTACGCCCACTTCTTCTTCAACTACGCCCACTACAACTTCAACTACACCAACAACGACAAGCACAACGGCATCTACCACAACAACTACGCCCACTTCTTCTTCAACTACGCCCACTACAACTTCAACTACGCCAACAACGATAAGTACCACGGCATCCACCACAACAACTACGCCAAGCACCACAGCAACTACGCCCGCTACAACTCCAACTACGCCAACAACGACAAGTACCACGGCTTCCACCACAACAACTACGCCCACTACTACTTCAACTACGCCAAGCACCACAGCATCTACCACAACAACTACGCCCACTACTACTTCTACTACGCCAAGCACCACAGCATCTACCACAGCAACTACGCCCACTACAACTTCAACTACGCCAACAACGACAAGCACCACGGCATCCACCACCACAACTACGCCCACTACTACCTCAACTACGCCAAGCACCACAGCATCTACCACAACAACCACGCCCACTGCTACTTCAACAACGCCCACTACAACTTCAACTACGCCAACAACGACAAGTACTACGGCTTCCACCACAACAACTACGCCCACTACTACTTCAACTACGCCAAGCACAGCAGCATCTACCACAACAGCTACGCCCACTACTACTTCAACTACGCCAAGCACCACAGCATCTACCACAACAACTACGCCCACTGCTACTTCAACTACGCCAAGCACCACAGTATCTACCACAGCAACTACGCCCATTACAACTCCAACTACGCCAACAACGACAAGTACCACGGCATCCACCACAACAACTACGCCGACTACTACTTCAACTACGCCAAGCACCACAGCATCTATCACAACAACTACGCCCACTACAACTTCAACTACGCCAACAACGACAAGTACCACGGCATCCACCACAACAACTACGCCCATTACTACTTCAACTACGCCAAGCACCACAGCATCTACCACAATAACTACGCCCACTACTACTTCAACTACGCCAAGCACCACAGCATCTACCACAACAACTACGCCCACTACTACTTCAACTACGCCAAGCACCACAGCATCTACCACAGCAACTACGTCCACTACAACTTCAAATACGCCAAGTACTACGGCATCTACCACAACAACTACGCCCGCTACAACTCCAACTACGCCAACAACGACAATTACCACGGCATCCACCACAACAACTACGCCCATTACTACTTCAACTACGCCAAGCATCACAGCATCTACCACAATAAATACGCCCACTACTACTTCAACTACGCCAAGCACCACAGCATCTACCACAGCAACTACGCCCACTACAACTCAAACTACGCCAACAACGACAAGTACCACGGCATCCACCACAACAACTACGCCCACTACTACTTCAACTACGCCAACAACGACAAGCACCACAGCATCTACCACAGCAACTACGCCCACTACAACCCTAACTACGCCAACAACGACAAGTACCACAGCATCTACCACAACAACTACGCCCACTACTACTTCAACTACGCCAAGCACCACAGCATCTACCACAACAACTACGCCCACTACTACTTCAACTACGCCAAGCACCACAGCATCTACCACAACAACTACGCCCACTACTACTTCATCTACGCCAAGCACCACAGCATCTACCACAGCAACTACGTCCACTACAACTTCAAATACGCCAAGTACTACGGCATCTACCACAACAACTACGCCCGCTACAACTCCAACTACGCCAACAACGACAAGTACCACGGCATCCACCACAACAACTACGCCCACTACTACTTCAACTACGACAAGCACAACAGCATCTACCACGGAAACTACGCCCACTTCAACTCCAACTACGTCAACATCGACAAGTACCACGGCATCTACTACAACAACTTCGCCCACTACTACTTCAACTACGCCAACAACGACAAGTACCACGGCATCCACCACAACAACTACGCCCACTACTACTTCAACTACGCCAAGCACCACAGCATCTACCACAACAACTACGCCCGCTACAACTCCAACTACGCCAACAACGACAACTACCACGGCATCCACCACAACAACTACGCCCACTACTACTTCAACCACGCCAAGCACCACATCATCTACCACAATAACTACGCCCACTACTACTTCAACTACGCCAACAACGACAAGTACCACGGCATCTACCACAACAAATACGCCCACTACTACTTCAACTACGCCAACAACGACAAGTACCACGGCATCCACCTCAACAACTACGCCAACTACTACTTCAACTACGCCAACAACGACAAGCACCACGGCATCTACCACAACAACTACGCCCACTACTACTTCAACTAGGCCAACAACGACAAGTACCACGGCATCTACCACAACAAATACGCCCACTACTACTTCAACTACGCCAACAACGACAAGTACCACGGCATCCACCTCAACAACTACGCCAACTACTACTTCAACTACGCCAACAACGACAAGCACCACGGCATCTACCACAACAACTACGCCCACTACTACTTCAACTACGCCAACAACGACAAGCACCACGGCATCTACCCCAACAACTACGCCCACTACTACTTCAACTACGCCAACAACGACAAGTACCACGGCATCTACCACAACAACTACGCCCACTACAACTTCAACTAGGCCAACAACGACAAGTACCACGGCATCCACCACAACAACTACGCCCACTACTACTTCAACTACGCCAACAACGACAAGCACCACGGCATCTACCACAACAACTACGCCCACTACTACTTCAACTACGCCAACAACGACAAGTACCACGGCATCTACCACAACAACTACGCCCACTACTACTTCAACTACGCCAACAACGACAAGTACCACGGCATCCACCACAACAACTACGCCCACTACTACTTCAACTACGCCAACAACGACAAGCACCACGGCATCTACCACAACAACTACGCCCACTACTACTTCAACTACGCCAACAACGACAAGCACCACGGCATCCACCACAACAACTACGCCCACTACTACTTCAACTACGCCAACAACGACAAGCACCACGGCATCTACCACAACAACTACGCCCACTACTACTTCAACTACGCCAACAACGACAAGTACCACGGCATCTACCACAACAACTACGCCCACTACTACTTCAACTACGCCAACAACGACAAGTACCACGGCATCCACCACAACAACTACGCCCACTACAACTTCAACTAGGCCAACAACGACAAGTACCACGGCATCAACCACAACAACTACGCCCACTACTACTTCAACTACGCCAACAACGACAAGCACCACGGCATCCACCACAACAACTACGCCCACTACTACTTCAACCACGCCAAGCACCACATCATCTACCACAATAACTACGCCCACTACTACTTCAACTACGCCAACAACGACAAATACCACGGCATCCACCACAACAACTACGCCCACTACTACTTCAACTACGCCAACAACGACAAGCACCACGGCATCTACCACAACAACTACGCCCACTACTACTTCAACTACGCCAACAACGACAAGTACCACGGCATCTACCACAACAACTACGCCCACTACTACTTCAACTACGCCAACAACGACAAGTACCACGGCATCCACCACAACAACTACGCCCACTACTACTTCAACTACGCCAACAACGACAAGCAACACGGCATCTACCACAACAACTACGCCCACTACTACTTCAACTACGCCAACAACGACAAGTACCACGGCATCTACCACAACAACTACGCCCACTACTACTTCAACTACGCCAACAACGACAAGTACCACGGCATCCACCACAACAACTACGCCCACTACTACTTCAACTACGCCAACAACGACAAGCACCACGGCATCTACCACAACAACTACGCCCACTACTACTTCAACTACGCCAACAACGACAAGTACCACGGCATCTACCATAACAACTACGCCCACTACTACTTCAACTACGCCAACAACGACAAGTACCACGGCATCCACCACAACAACTACGCCCACTACTACTTCAACTACGCCAACAACGACAAGCACCACGGCATCCACTACAACAACTACGCCCACTACTACTTCAACCACGCCAAGCACCACATCATCTACCACAATAACTACGCCCACTACTACTTCAACTACGCCAACAACGACAAATACCACGGCATCCACCACAACAACTACGCCCACTACTACTTCAACTACGCCAACAACGACAAGCACCACGGCATCTACCACAACAATTACGCCCACTACTACTTCAACTACGCCAACAACGACAAGTACCACGGCATCCACCACAACAATTACGCCCACTACTACTTCAACTACGCCAACAACGACAAGCACCACGGCATCTACCACAACAACTACGCCCACTACTACTTCAACTACGCCAACAACGACAAGTACCACGGCATCTACCACAACAACTACGCCCACTACTACTTCAAACACGCCAACAACGACAAGTACCACGGCATCCACCACAACAACTACGCCCACTACTACTTCAACTACGCCAACAACGACAAGCACCACGGCATCTACCACAACAACTACGCCCACTACTACTTCAACTACGCCAACAACGACAAGTACCACGGCATCTACCACAACAACTACGCCCACTACTACTTCAACTACGCCAACAACGACAAGTACCACGGCATCCACCACAACAACTACGCCCACTACTACTTCAACTACGCCAACAACGACAAGCACCACGGCATCCACCACAACAACTACGCCCACTACTACTTCAACTACGCCAACAACGACAAGTACCACGGCATCCACCACAACAACTACGCCCACTACTACTTCAACTACGCCAACAACTACAAGCACCACGGCATCCACCACAACAACTACGCCCACTACAACTTCAACTACGCCAAGCACCACAGCATCTACCACAACAACTACGCCCACTACAACTTCAACTACGCCCACTACAACTTCAACTACTACGCCAACAACGACAAGCACTACAGCATCTACCACAACAACTACGCCGACAACAACAAGCAGCACAACGACCAGGTCTACAACTAGGCGCACTACGAGGCGAACAACGAGGAGGCGAACAACGAGGAGGCGTACAACGAGGAGGCGTACAACTAGACCATCAAATACTAGGCGTGCACCTATTGCTGACAAATTAACGCGGGCAATTGAAGAAGCAAAAAAGCTGTTCAAATGAAGACAAATAGAGGATAGAGTACTACAAGGTTTCACGTCTTCAACTAATGCACATTTTAATCATACTGTATGATTTTGGACCACTTAGAATGGCTGCAAACAACCTAAATACACTTAAATTTCAAAATTATAAGAATTGAAGAAAATAGTTTAAAATAAATATGTCTTTTTAATTTTTGTTTTATTTCATCGCTTTAATAAAAATACATAATACATCCAAATTTTTTTAAATTTCTGAAGATACTAGAGCCATAACTGCCAGATCTTCTTCATTTTATAAAAATTGAAATTTTCTCGGCGCATTCTTCCAACTAAAGTAAGGAGTCTTGGTATACCATGAAGCTTGAATCATTGTGCTTTCAGCCGAAATCGTGGAAAGATTAGAATATTTTTTTTATCTAAAATAGGATAAACTTATAACGTAAATTGGTGACTCAAGTCGAATGATTTTTCCATCAAAGGCTGATTAAAAAAATATCTCGAAATATTAAAAATTTCATATCTATCATATATATATTAGCGATGGTAATATTTGTCCCAATATGTATGTAATACTCCTATATTGCTACAACAGGCTAGGTACACTCACAAACATCATAGTGCCGATATATTGCTGTTTAAATGTTTTCGTTTTTGAATTCAATAATCGAATGTACCAAAATTTTAATTTTTTTCTTGACACACTTTTGATGCTACAATCACAAACATTTTGCAGGCTGTCTTTTTTTGATTTCAAATTTAAAACTCATTGCGAGCATTTTGTATTAGCAATATACTAGAAGTATTACATACTATATGATATCTATCGATTGACTGGAAGAAGAAAATAGAAAAATTGTTTGGAAAAGTTTTTCGGAAGGTAAGTTAATTTTTGTACAATAATATATCAAAAAATTTTTTCCTAAAAATCACTTAAATGAAAAAGTTTCAGCAGCCGGTGGATTTGAAATTTTTTATTTTAAGATTTAAAAGGTAGACAAGGTATGTCAATGGGATACACTAAGCTTAAACCGTAATCCCAAGAGTCCGAAACTCAAAAGAGTGTTCCCTTGTAACTGCGACTTATTATAGATCCAATCTCGAGTTCATAATTTAAATCAAGGCCTGTAACAAAGTCTTTGACTTTTCATGAAAAGGTTAATAGAAATGCATGTAATATAATTCATTTTAGCTCAAGGTATGTTCGACTATCCACTATTTTGCTGTCTTCTTAGTATCACCTGGGCTTCGGATCCACTAGTATTCTTCTGGTCTCCCAAATAACTCTTAATTGGTAGGATATCTGTCTGACTCTCACAGACCCCCAACTGCTAAAGTTTGTATAGGATTACCGCTAACCAACTGTGGGGGACAGGCTAAAGTTTCTTTGATGTATTATGCTTTGACGTAAGTTTTGTTTCTTTATCTTATTGGATATCCAGTGAATCGGCATATTAACTACGAAAATCACAGTATAGTTTTATTCGAAATTCAATTACAACACTCGGCATAGCCTCAAAAAAGAACGTGGGAGCATAGTACACATATGTGAATAAAAGGATTTGAATCTAACAGACTAATGAGTAGTGAAGTGTAAAGTCATTATTTGGTGCGATAAAATCAAAGCGAAGATCCTTCAACACAGAACTCCTTCTTTAGAACAATTTTAAAATGGCAAAATATTGCGATAAGGACATAATAGTTTATATACTCGTACATACATAAGTAACTTTCTATCGAAGGTATGTGGAATTGTCTATAGTATAAGAAGATTATATGTGAAACCATGTTTCATATTCAGTGTTTGCTGCGAAACGTCGAGCTTTAGGGTGAAATTACTTGTTTTATTTGCACTACTCCCCAATAGATCGGAAAAGTTTACCAAACATATATACAAAATAATAAAACCGATCGGAAACCAATATAAACGCTAAATTTTTATTTGGAAACAAACAGCGAAAAGATACAGTTGATTAAAAATTTGTTCTACATGGGTTCAGAAATAAAGGACTAAATTATATTAATGGCCGCGAGCGAACGATAAAGATCATTTCCTTGTAGAGAAATGGACTGGATATCAAACAATTCACTGATTCTAGCATATCTAAATGGATCTTTTAGCTACAGTTTAAAACTAATCATGTGACCCTATTGGAAGGCAAACAGATGAAGTTTACGAATAGGTGATAAGTGTAGAACTAAAAAGTGAAATACGTATAGCTTTATTTGTTTTAAATGGAAGAAACTTTGATGCGCCCTTCGGAAAGTGCTTAAAAAAACAATGCGAATTTTGAGAGGCCTATAACTTATACCTTGATAAAATTAGTTGAGCTTCAAAGCGGCATACTCGAAAAAACTATACAAAGTTCGAAACTTTGTTAAATTTTTTCGAATTTCCGAAAACTTATTTGAAATTTGATTGAACAGTTTAAATTACAACCTCCAATCTTCTTAGAGCCTCATTCTCTATTGCGAAACGAATGTTCAACAATAGCACCAGTCACTGCACCAATCGCAGCAACAACAGCCATCGCCTCCACGATTACATGTTCAGACACACCTGCAAATCCGATATCACCCTCTGCACAGAACATATCATCACCTAACATAGACCTTAACAATACAACAACATCAGCACACCGTGCAAGGGGAACAAAAACATTGTTCGAAGAAAGCACAGCGAAGTATGCAAAGGAGCAGGCAGAAGCTGCAAAAATTCAAGCTCAGGAGGTGAAGAAAATTTCGGAAGTTGTAAAAACCCAAGCGGATGCAATGAAGTCTATTGCTGCAAGTTTGCAGATCTTAGTTGAAATATTTCAAAATAAAGTTTACAAATAACACCCGTCTTTATTACTACTAGAGTTTGCCCAGTGATTGAAATTCAACCACTGCAGTGGTCGCTAAGTATACCACCTACAACAATAATGATCTTTCCTTTTTCTCAAATTAGGAATTAGCAGGATTATGGCCCATCTTTAAAAAGCTTTAATAGGCAAATGGAAGAGGGTAATGAAATAAGGAATAGAAAGAGTGGGAGGAGTAAGAGGAAAAATAGTGGGAAGAGGAAGAGCAGGAGTAGGAAGGGTAGAAAGAGGAGCAGAATGTGGAGGAAAGATATTTTCGTATTCGCTGTTTTATATGCATAAGTACATTTTAAGTTGCTATTATTTTAAGACTTTGAATTAGTTTCAGTAGTTGTCCATAATGCTAACTTTCGGCAAGTTTCCAATACAAAAAAGTTATTTGTACAGCTGCCTAATGGTGTGCCCCTTTTCAAATATTAAAAGCTTAAGCTTTGCATGTAGGCGTCTGAGTTCTTTGCAAATACCAGAGCCTTTGTGTCTTTGTAGCCAACTGTATGCCGAAACTCCCTATATTATCTTTCGCAATCTGTTCTTTGTTCTTCTCAAAATTTTTATGTTCGAATAAAGCAACACGTGATATTCAGCTGCTAGGTACATATGTATGTCTTTAAATGCGCAATGCAGCAACAGTGTGGTATATGCAAATTTGCTCTCAGGGTTTTTCAAGACATGAGCGGAGCGTTAATGGCCACCAATGCGAGAAAGATGTGCATAGGTACGCCACAGGGGCTGCTCCATCTTCACTACTCAGGCAATATATGCCATTTGATTGCCTCCCCGACCTGACCCGGCAAATATTTTGCAGGATTATCTGATCAGGGTGAAAAGTGAATCATGCGGAGTGGAATCAGCTCAGGCAATAAGGAACTGCTTCGGTTTACGAGGAGATGCAATCCCTCCGCCTTCAGAACCTCAGAAACCGGTCAGAATTCGATACTTTAAATCAGAGATGCCCACAACACCTTACGGTAATAATATTTCAACGAAATATTAATCGATACTTTAAAATTCCACAATTGAGTCGTAATAACGACATTTCGCAACTAAACAATTGCTTGATCAAATAAACTTCAAAAATTTTAAGGCTGTGTTTCCTTTTCGGAAAGTTGTGAGTGAAATTTTAACCACAACACCGCATTTCATCAAATGTTATTCAGACCCCTTTAACACCTCCTGTTCGTTGTTGATGGTTCTCTATAACCTAAAGTTTGTTTGCTTTAAACTTCTCAAATCTTCTTTATTCAATACAGCGTCATCAAGTATAGGAAAAACAGACTAACTAGCACCGATTAAGAAAATAATATTTCATTGCACAACATCTGAAAGTGTGTTACAGTGTAGCAGGTCCCTGGGCATATGAGAATAAATGGAAATGAAAAAGCGGATGAGCTGGCTAATTAAGGCGCATCGTTTGAAGCTTGCTACGTAGACCTTCCAATCAGATTAGGTGAGATGAGAAGAAGGCGAGAGCTGCACATGACCGAGCACGCAGCAAAGGCGGGGAACAAATCGCGGGGCTGCAATGTGTCGAAGATCATGTGCAGGTCGTACAACATTAGATTAACAAAAAGAGGGAGCTGTAGGCTCATGATGGGTAATGTGATTAGACACTGCCCTTGGTATCTCATGCTTTTAAATTAGGCCTTGTCAGTGATATCAGATCTAGGAAGTGCGGGTTAAAGAAGGAAATGATAGAGCATGCCTTGCGCTTGTGCCCTGCGCTCGCAAGGCTAAGAATCTATCAGATTTAGAAGCAGCATGTAGCAAAGTACCCAGAAAGCCTTTACTATTTGCCAAGAAGGCCGAGTTATTTAACCATATATGTAGGTCCTGGTTTCTGATATTGGTTTTCAGCTTAGTCGTTGAGCAAACTTTTGGTAACTTTTGGTTTTTATGCTTCCTGTGTGTAGTTTGCATAGTACAGATTTACAAGTATGCTATGTATGAGAAGGAAACAATTCCTTTATCTTTCTAACGCACTGCCGTTTGACACTTCGGTCAGTGTCAAACTATTGTGGAACTCAGTGGAACCTGCGTGGAACATGCGTTTGACACTGAACGAAGTGTCAAAATTAGCGTGGTTGCTGTCGTGGAAAGCGACGCAGGGAAACAAAAAAAGGAGCGGAATATCAGTTATGGGTTGTTGTGATGGTAAATTTTTTTGAACGAATTTAGTAAGAAAATGTAGTGCACCTATATGGGTCCGACAGAAAATTATGCAAAAGTCTTGAATTGGGGTATCTGAGGACGCGTAGTTATTCTAGTATTAAGAATACAAACACGAGTGTTAAGTTTTTCTACCCGTTCAAAAGTTCTCCGCGAAAAACAGTTTGAAACCGAGGTCGACTGCAATAACCCGTCCAAAAATGTGGAAGGAGAAATGAAAAGACGCGTTTTATCCTGTAATCAATAGTCCAAAGGCGAAAAAGTATTCGAATTATTGGAAGCGAGGCAAAAACGCGTCTATTAATACTTCCCCCAACGGTTTTGGTTATGTTTTAGCAATCGTCCCCGGTAATAAAGTATCACTATTTGTTCATTAAAATTATCCAAAACATACGGATTTTAAAGAAAGATGTAATTAAGTGCTCGTTTGATAGTAAATAAGGATATTTCTTTGTAATTTTACAATAAAAATTTTAAGCAGTTTTCGTTAGCAGCTACTAAACTTTTCTTGGACCTAAGAACTACAAAAGTGCCAAATAGCATCGACAAAAAAAAGGAACAAGGACAAGCATTTCATCAGGTGAGCGTGGCTGTGTGTGTGCGTGCTGCTACATATCCTACTTGTAGACCTTTACAATGGTAGTTTTCACCCTTTTGGTGACAAATTTGTTTTATTCTGACATACTGTTGAGATGTCTAAGCCCCACTTTAAAATACTGCTATCTATATATGTAAATTGCAAGCTTAATCGAGTTTTTACGCAAGTTAAGTTTGAGAAAATAACTGAAAAAGTCTTAGCGAAAGGGTTAAATTAGAGGTCGTCAGTTAGTGAAATAATAATTTGCTCTCACTTCAGACATATTATTATCCTCCTTCGTTTAGGAGTCCCAGAACAAGTAGAGTAGCCATATCGGCACAAGCTATGGTTTATTTGGGTATTTTAAAAATAAAAGGTTGCAAACAAATGCTTATGCGCAGAACTTTATAATTGTTTAATGTAAGTAATATATGTATTTTAATTTATTGTTTGTTAAGGCTTGGTTTCCTCCAAAAGCAGCGTCGCTATATAGCGGCCAGTATTTTTTTTATTTTTTTTTATTTTCTTGATACCTATCTTTGACATTTCTGTTAAGGAAATTATATATTATATATCGCTCCTTTAGGAGCATAGTGCAAAAACGAGTTCTCTCCACCGAATTCTGTTATGGGCTAGTCTCTTTACCTCTCTGCACGACCCCTCCGACCGACATTCGGCGTGAATAGTTCTAATCCACGTCGTCCGTGGTCGTTCCCTACGCCGAGTTCCTTGTGGGTTCCAGTCAAGCGCCCTTTTTGCTATACATTATTCGCTTTTTCTTAGTACATGGCTGATCCATTGCCATTTTCTTCTCTTTTTGGTCGGTATGTTAGGTTAGGTTAGGTTGGGTGGTAGCTTCCCTGATAGAGGAAGCTCACTTGGACAACATGACGGTCTGTTGTGATACCACATATAATAAACTAAACTAACGGCGACGTAGATATAACTACTTAGAGAATCGTTGGGTAGCAACGATAAAGTTCCGAATGATCCCGATCTCAACCTTGGATAGCTCCTCGGGAGATCCAAGTGAGTCACGACCGAAATACTTTCGCCTAGTTCTGGCAAAAGCTGGGCAGTCAAGCATAAAGTGATTTGGTGATTCCACCTCATCATCCTCCATACAGCTGCAGCAGGATGGAGTTTCCAATATATTGAGACGTACCGCATGGATACCCATGGGACAGTGCCCTGTCAAAACCCCAATGACCATTGATAGGTGAGCCTTAGTGAACCCAATTATTTCAGCAGCCATCCACTTTCGGCCAGAAAGATCTTGATATCCTACAAGACGTAGTGTCCGCCCAACGTTTGCTGAGCTGACTCGAGGCCCAGCTATGGAAGAGCAATCCACAGGTGGCTAGCGGAATCCCGAAATCCCTACAGCCATCTTCATCCGGTTCAGTTGTACCGATTCGGGCTAAGAGATCCGCTTGACAGTTACCCGGAATATCACTATGGCCCGGGACCCAGATAATCTTAATTGTAAAATAATTCGATGCAATCGCAAGTGTGGTCAGGCACTCCCAGACCACCCTCGATCGCACTGTAGTTGAGCTCAAGGCCTTTATAGCCGCTTGGCTATCAGAGTAGATGTTAAATTCCCTAACCGTAGTAGCGCTGGATAGCATTTCATCCACCGCATCCTTAATCGCAGCAACTTCCGCTTGGAATACACTGCAGTGATCAGCCAACTTAAACTTGCGGCTTACATTTAGCTCTTGACAAAAGACCCCCCCGCCAACCTTTCCGTCCAACTTCGACCCATCCGTGAACAAGTTAACCGGTCCCATGCCCCAGATAATTCCTCTTCTCCACTCCTCCCTCGGGGGAATGACTGGGGTGAAGGTTGTATAGGGAGCGGCCACCGGCATGCAATAGTCCATCCTGTCCGGGATAAAGTCGAAACTAGTAAGAAGGCTAGAGTGTCCGAAATCAGAAAGCATATAACCCATATCACGAAGCCTGACCAACGACCGGGCCGCGGCTGCCTTTCCCGCAATATCTACTGGATGTATATTCAGCATGACATTCAGTGCCAAGGTAGGTGTTGTTCTCATAGCGCCACTGATACCGATAAGCGCCGTCCGTTGCACTGACACTAGCATTTTGGAGGTGCTCGCCGTGTCCAGTGCTTTCCACCAGACCAGCACCCCATATAGCAGAATCGGTTTGACCACCATCTCATAAAGCCAGTGTACTACTCCTGGCGAGAGCCCCCATCTCTTTCCGATAGCCCCCCTGCAGCAGTACAAGGCAACCGCGGCCTTCCTGGCCCTATCTTCCACATTGGGCCTCCAGGACAGCTTCTTGTCCAGAACAATTCCCAAATATTTAACCCTGTCAGTAAGTACCAACGGTACCCCTCCAATCGAAGGAGTTCTGAAGTCGGGTATCTTATATCTCCTTGTAAAAAGAACCAATTCTGTTTTTCCCGGGTTGAACGCCACTCCACATGATTCAGCCCACCTAGCCACAGTATCCAGGTATCCCTGCAGAACATCGCGTAGGGTGCCCAGAAATTTGCCCCTGACTAGGATAGCGAGGTCATCTCCATAGGCAACCACCCGACAGCCATTGGCTTCCAGCTCCACAAGAAGCTCGTTGACTACCACAACCCAGAGCAGAGGAGATAGGACACCTCCCTGTGGCGCGCCCCTGCACACCTTCCTCCTTATTATGGCTCCTCCCCACTCCGCTGCGACAATTCTGCCGCATAGAAGTTTGCTAATAAATTCAACCAGAGCCGCTTCGACTCCTAAACCCACCAGAGCTCTTTCGATTGCCCCCGGTAGAACATTGTTAAAAGCCCCCTCGATGTCTAGAAAGGCACCCAGAGCATACTCTTTATGTTCTAGAGACCCCTCTATTTGCTTTACAATCGAATGGAGAGCCGTTTCCGGCGATCTGCCTTTGCAGTACGCATGCTGTGAAGCCGACAGTAACCCCCCAGGTATCCTTTCTCGTAGGTACAGGTCAATCAGCCGCTCAAACGTCTTAAGAAGAAACGACGAGAGACTGATTGGCCTGAAATACTTAGGTGACACATGAGAGCCCCTGCCGGCCTTCGGAATGAAGATGACCCTAACCGTGTGCCACGACTTAGGGATATAGTTAAGCCTGAGGCAGTTAGTGTAGATGATGGCCAACCAGTGGCAGGAAATCCCTAAAGACCTTTGAAGTTGCGCAGGAATGATGCCATCCGGACCGGGTGACTTATAGGGCTTGAACGAATTTATAGCCCAGGATATTTGACTTTCCCGTAGTGGGATGGCAGGCATTTCTGCATGGCCAGCAACCGCCGACCACGCAAGCGAAGATCCCTGCGCAACTGGGACATCGGGAAAATGATTGTCCAGTAAAAGTCTCAGGGACTCCTCGCTACTCATCGACCAGTCCCCACCATCATCTCTCAGATACCCCCGAGGGGCGGGATTCCTAGAGAGTATTTTTCTAAGCCTCGCGGATTCATTGCAGCCCTCTACGTTTTCGCAAAAGCTTCGCCATGAATCTCGCTTGGCTAACCTTATTTCATATTTATAAATCCCCAGACTCACCTTATAGAGCTCCCAGTCCGAGGGTAGTTTACTCCTCCTGGCTCTTTTAAAGAGCCGCCTACTGGACGCTCTTAGGTCGTCAAGGGAATCAGACCACCAGGGCGGCTTGCCCTTCCCCCTGTAAGTTTTCAGTGGGCAGGACTGTTTAAAGGCGCTATTGCTTGCCAAGGTGAAGTTTTCCACCAGACCGTCTATTTCAGATTCGGACAGGTCCGAACCAACGATAGGCGCCTCAGGCAATAGCTCTCCCAACTTCCTACAATACAAGTCCCAGTTGGTACTTTTAGGGTTCCTAAAAGATATTTTACCGGGACGTTCTTCATTCACCGAGAACTGAATATATCGGTGATCAGAGAAAGAGTGCTCGTTGAGAACCCTCCATCCAGATATCCGATTTTCCAGTTCTCTGCTAACCAGGGTGAGGTCCAGGACCTCCTCCCTTACCGCAGTAATAAAAGTCGGGTCATTCCCCCTATTACATATACAAAGTCCCTCATCTACAATAAAAGTAAATAAAGACTCACCTCTGGTGTTCGTATCCGAGCTCCCCCATATGCTATGGTGTGCATTAGCATCGGCACCTATGATTACGCCAACACCTCTCCGCCTTGCTTCAGCGGTGATTTCGCCCAGTATCACAGGCGGTGGTCCCGTTACGTCCCCATGGGGCATATACGCTGAGACCACCCACAATTCGTTACTGCCTCGCTCGAGGCAGACCGTGGTTACGTCAGCATTGCTGAAATTAGAGAGAATAAAAGCTTTAAATTCCTTTTTAATAAGCACACAGGATCTAGGCCTACCTGCCTCCCCATGCACCAAGGTGTTGAATTTTCCCGTCCTTAATCCAGAAATTTTTCCGCCGTTACTACTCAGCCACGGCTCCTGGACAAGGACAATATCCACTCCGCCTTTCTCAAGACAGAGCAACAAGTTTGCGGAAGCCGCCTTAGAATGCTGAAGATTTATTTGACGGATTTCCATCAACACCACCCTTCTTCTTCTGCACCCCATCCTTGGCGGCTTCGCCCTCGGAGACTAGGAGATCCTCCTCCTCCCCCAACAGACGACTTACACTGATGACGGATCCCGCCATCGATGATTCGCCCTCGGAGGCCAGGAGCTCCTCCTCGGCCCTATCAGCCAGACGACTAGCACTGATGACAGATCCCGCTATTGACGGGACGTCAACAGTGCTTTCGCTGTCCAAATTAGCGGAGTCAGCATCCACAACCATGGGTACTGGCTCCCCTGCGGACGCCTCCACCTCCCGAACAGTCTCTGTGGGAGAGGAACCATCTCCCCTGGAATCGGCGTGGTAGATTTTAAGAACCACACGCTCGAGGCCATAGGAGATAACCCCCCTCGTGTCAGAGAGAGGACCGGTGGACTCTGCGTTTAGCAGAATCAGCACTTGTCGACGTGGCCCAACAGCCTCCTCTACTCTGAGGACCCTCCAGTTATGCGTCGGAAGGTTCGGGTTGCAGTAACGCATTAATTCGAGTATCTTCTCCGGCTGAGATGGCCCGGCAGGCAACCACACCCGAGCCCTCGGTCGAAGGGGGAGATCCCTCCGTTCTACGGCCTCGAGTCTGGCCCCCCTCCAGACCTCCCCTACCAAAGAAATTATTTTCTTAAAGATACAGGCCGACCGCTCGTCAGCACAAGTAATCAGTCTAAAACCATGATACCACCCCGAGTATTCGAAGCATGGCCGCGTACTTGGGCTCTCCATAACAGCGGTCATATAAGCCGCTGATATGGCGCTGGCGACCCACGGCCACTCCTCTCGGGAGATGGCACCATCCTCCCTACTCCTATCCAGGACCCCGAGGGTGATGGAGCCTGCACGTTAAGCGATTTCGCTAAACGAAATTGCGTCCCCACCTCCTCGGGCCCTTTTTGTCGTTGAGGCATTCCGCTCATCCGACCTTTGCCGCTTCATAGCCCCCAAACCCTGCTGCTCACCCGCATCGTTCGACACCGGTGTGTGGTCGTCGCAAGCTACGACGCTCCTGGCCCACTCCAGCGTCCGGGAATGCTTCTCAGACATCTGAGCTGCATCCCTTCCGCCGTAGCGCTCCAAGATCTTCTCAGCTAGGCGCCGATCACCCAGAGCTTTCCTACGCGGCGTCGATCGCCTACCTTTCCCGGCAGGCTTCGACCCCAGGGCTCCCGTTGGGAAAGCTCCTCGCGACAGGGCTTCCTTACTAGTACTGGGCTGGTCCGTCGCATTCGCCGGACCTCCGCCTTTCCCTGTCACAGCCCCATATGGGCCTACATTGGGTGTCAGTTTCGACACCCCTCCACTACCCGAACTACCCGTACCTACGGGGTTTGAAACCAAACCCCTGCGCTGATCCGTCTGATCAGCTTTCCCGGCTGGCGGCGACTTGCTTCGGAGCACTCTCCGCACCTGTCGCGTCCCTCGCACCATGACGACTTTCGCCGTCACTCCTACCCTCCTTTTTATTCGTCTTCGTGTCCATTCTAAGAAGTCCCCCCTCAAGGCCGCTATCCGGAGCCGATTGTGTAGTCGCCCTTCAACGGTCCCGTGGTTATCTATGCTGCGCAGGGAGGCCACGCGAGGGTTGACGCATTACCTTATGAGTAATGCGTTCAGAGCCAGACCGGACGCAAAGCGGGAAAATCTTCAACCGCACCTACACCACCAACTTAACGGCGACGGAGCCGGAACGTACCTTGAGGCCCGCCACGGTTTTAACGGGACGTGGGCAGGTGCAGCATTAGCCTACCAGCCATTTCGATAGGGTTTCACCCCGACCTACCAAGGTGGCAGAATACTGCACCTACCAGCCCAAAGTCATCAATTCCTATCCATAGTCAAAATCAAGTCCCTAACAATCCGGTTCGTCACCGTTGAGTACCGATCTTGACCCTTAACAGGGTCCTCCCTCCCCTGAGCTCGGCACAATGACTCAGGGGTGCGGGTTTTATCGAGTTGTCCTCTCTAGATCCGCCATTATCAGTAGAAGCAGGGGCACCTCGTGCAGGACGTGACAACCAATCACGTGTGACAATTCGTCACTATGGCCGGTCTAAGACTGATACCAGTCCCTGATCCAGAGCCTGGAACCACGTATGATATCCAAGCCAAGTATCTTAACCCCCTTTGGTCGGTATACTCACAGTCAAACAGTTACGGCAGACGATCCGCAAAATTTAATTTTATAATAAGAGACCTTGTGAAATTACTAAATATTGTTATAGCAGCGACAGTTAAAATTTTGCTAAACACTGCTTTAATTAAAATATACGTACATATGCATTTGCTTTAAGACGAGTATATGTACCGGCGTACCCGGCGCAGAATTTTCTTGCCTTGTGTTTGAGAAGTGGACTTCCCTACCCATTATCACTCTCTATATCATCGAATAGACTACAACCATACCCTTTTCCCTTAGATTTCTCCTTCCTATTTCTTTCCTTTCCCTCTTGCCTATATCTCCACTCCTTTCTCACTCTAAATGTTCCTCTCCATCACAATCCCATGCCCATTCCCACTTCCATTCTCACTATTATTCCCACTCCTATTATCGATACCCTTTCTCATTCCCTCTCCTTCTTTCATTTTCATACCCACTCTTACTCCCTTTTCCACCCTCTATTCCACTCATAAAAATTACTTCATATAGGGTATCTATATAATAAATATTGAATACCCTTTTCAAAGTATTACAGAGCCATTATTAACATAATTTTTGTTTCGTTCACACTTCACTCCTGACCCGACTTTTTCGGCTTCTTCCTCTTCCACCAAATTACCTCACATACCAAATATTGGATATACGCTGCAAATAATTACGGAGACATTGCGAGTTTACACTTTTGTTTCACTCTCGGTCCTACTGACTCTTCCTCGTCCTCTACCTCTCCCTCCTTAATTACTGCATATTATTTATTTATAGAATTCACATAAATAACAAATATTGCATAACCTTTCAAATAGTTACGGAGATATAGCGAAATTAAATATTATCTTCACTCGCACTCGCATTTCCCCTACTATTCACGCTTCACTCCCAAGCCCTCGTCCACCTGTATAACACCATATATTAAATTTATTTATCAAACATTGTATATCCCTTAAGGTATTTATATAGATAAAGTAAATTTAAATTTTTGTTTCACTTCTACTCCGACTTTCATTCCCATTTTCATATCCACATTCACTCCCACTTTCACTCCTTCTACCACTCCCACCTAAATAGCCTCATATGCGGAATGAAGATATCAAAGCAAACATAGCGAGTTTAAAATTTTTGTTCCATCTCCACTCATACCTCCACTTTCAGTCGTGCTCCTACTTTGAATTTCATTTCTACTCCCTCCATCCAGCCTTCTTAATTTTTTTTGAAATTTGGAATTTCTATACCAAATAAGTACTGGATACTTGCTTCAAAGAATACGGAGATACAGCGAATTAAAATATTTGCTAATAGGGGCTGACACCGCTCAGAAAAGTACCGGATTACCACGTGAAACTATTGTCAATTGAAAATTTTGTCAATATTGGTTGAGCACTCTGGACGCTCATAGGTCACACACACACCCATTTTCATTTATAATAGGGCAAATACTTGCTCTTTCGTTTCTTTGCAAAACATACATATGTATGTATATTGTAACACTGTGCTATTGTGCGATCATTTACGAGGCTCAAAATAGATATAAATGACACATACCCATAACCACATATATATGTGGGCGTTACACCGCCCACTTTTCCAAAACTGTATACAGTAACCTGGGTCGATTTGTATGAACGAAAGTTAACCGATGTCGCGCCATCGATTATCCGATAGGATTTGGGCTCAGGAAAATAAATTTCCACTATGCATACCCAAAAAAATTATTTTCGAGCCTGCGAAATTTTTTTTTTGATTTTTTTTTTAGTTTTTGATTTTTAAGGTTTTTTTCATGACCCAGTAAAAAAATGTTCATATATCCAACCCAAAAATGTCCGGTAAAAACGTCGATAACAGTTTTTTGAAAAAAAAAAATATATATATTATATTTCGCAGGCTCGAAAATTATTTTTTCAGGTATGCGTAGTGGAACTTTTTTCCTGAGCCCAAATCCTATCAAAAAATCGATGGCGCGATATCGGTAAATAAATCGACCCAGTCTACTATACAGATTAAAATATATGGGGAAATCCGCCAAACTTTGGTTTTTTTGGAGAAAAAAATTTTTTTTTTAAACATGGTATCACGCAAATATCTTTTTGTAAGGAACATTGAGGGATAAATTGGACCTATAGTGCATCGCCGTTACTCGTCTTACATAATGCCTCAAAAAGATATAGTCAAAAGATCGAGCAAAATATATATATACTAAGGTCGCAATGTTAAATATACATTTATTTCAACACTTCTGTACCGATTATATCCAAATTTTAACAAAATATGGAGATATATGCAGCTGTTAGCTATGTAAAATTTTTTTGATACACGAGACCCGGTTTTGTAGATATCGGTAAAAATATAAAACCGAATAACCGCCAAATATTTTTTAATGCAAACTTTGCAACACATTTATTTTAAAACCTTTCTACCGATTCTTTTGAAACTTTAAAAACGTATAGATATGTGAACGAAGTATGTTTAGGTAAAAAAGTTTTAATACCCGAAACCGGGTTTGGACATATTGATAAAAATATAAACCCGGAAAACCTTAATTTTTTTATTTGTTTAAACACTTCTTAACCGATTGTGTTAAACTTTTATCAGGATGTATATATCTAAAAAAAAAAAAAATGTAAGGCGCGATAACCTCCGAAGAGATCTAAGCCGAGCTTCTCTTCCAATTTGCGTCGTGCTCCTCTTGATTTTCCCTACAAATTGGCCGGACGGGACCTACATGTTTTATGCCGACTCCGAACGGCATCTGCAAGGCAGATGAGTTTTCACTGAGAGCTTTTCATGGCAGAAATACACCCGGAGCGCTTGCCAAACACTGCCGAGGGGCGACCCCGCTTAGAAAAAATTTCTTCTAATTTAAAAACCTTATTTCTAAAATTTTGATGTTGCTTTGCCCGGGGTGCGAACCCAGGGCATACGGTGTGGTAGGCGGAGCACGCTACCATCACACCACGGTGGCCACGAAATATATATATCTATGTGGGGTTGTTTTTTTTTTTTTTAAATTTACCCGAAACCCGGCTTTAGAGATATCGGCAAAAATACGAAACCGAGTAACCGTCAAATATTTCATACCCGTTTGTTAATTTTTTCTCTACAGCACAGTAGTATACCATCAATTGCCTCATCTTGGAATATTCACGCAAGGAAAGTTATTGATGTTTGTACATGGGGCAAATATACGAAAAAAAAATTCTACACTTTTTGACGATTTCCAATTTTTGGCGAAAATTTCGTATAATTTGCCCCATGTACAAACATCAATAACTTTCCTTGCGTGAATATTCCAAGATGAGGCAATTGATGGTATACTACTGTGGTATAGGGAAAAAATTAACAAACGGGTATGAAGTGATAAAAGTAAAATTGTAGCTGTGCCCACAAAAAAACATGCTCCTGAAAAAAATTTACGAAACCAAGTGCTTCCACTTTTCTGCCTCTACCTTCAAAACTGAAAGGGCCACATCGAATTTGAAGCCCCAGGTATTTTTAGTCCCTAATAGGCTATTATCGTGCATAATCCAAATTTCAATACTCAGTTGCCTCAAAAAGCTATAGGCAAAAAACTGTCAATATTGAAAATGAGAAAAAAAAATTATCGCTACTTTGATTGATGATAGTTTTCAGTATTGGAGGGGCACATTAATTTTGTTCATACTTTTAGAATTTCCGTCTCAAAAACAACATTCAGTTTAAATTACATAGCGTTTCAGAGATGCCTCAAAATTTTATCGACAAAATTCAAAAAAAAAATCAAGGAGATCGCTTGAAAAAGTGTAAAAATCGACTTTTTTTACGTTTCGAAGTTCTGCCAAAACTTACTATCAACTTCCTTGATTTCTAAAATCATCAGATCGGATAGTCAAAAGGTCAAACTTAATGTCCTTGTACCGTTTCTGGGCTTAAGTTTTTTGCCCGTGTGTAAAACCCGAGTATCCAAAAAAGTAAAAGTTTTGGGGATTTGCCCATTTAGGGTACATATACTCAATTATCAATGGTTTGAGGCAAAAGAGAATCGTATTTTCGAAAAAATCAAGTTTCTATTGGCTGTGGGCATGGAACCGCCTACATTTTCAAATCTTTATATGACCAGAAAAATACCATGGGATCACGTTAACCTACCCACAAAATGTTGTCAATATCGGTTAGGTACTTTGAAAGCCCCTAAAACACTCACAAATATCGATATTTATTTATAAGATAAGAAGAACTAATGCTTTTAAAGCAGCGGTAATCACCCCATAAGCGCTTTCACGCAATTTTTTTTGTAAAACGCTTAGGCAAGCGCACCACACATGCCCGCACGCACGCATTATATCCTCCCGCAAACATTCGAATGTAGTCTGCTGTCCCCATTAGGAACTAAACTGCTATAATTTCGTGTAAGATGATTTTTGAAGTAATATTTTTGGGTATATTGTTGGTTCACCTGTATGAAAGTAATGAAGCTTTGTTTGATTTATTTAATTGAACACATGTGGAAGTATTTTTAAATTCATTCAAGAAAACAATGCGATACGCTAATTTTGAAAGCTACCAAGTCCGACTGGGTTTGTGTACATGCCAGCGCCATCTTTGCTCCCTGATTGGTTGTCGCTATTTTTTTCGAAAACAAAATGAAGAATAGACATGCACTGAAAAAAATGTATTTCGTCTGACTTGAATTTAAAAATTGAATATGGAATATATTAGTGAAAAGTTAAAAATATACTTTGAATACTTCTAAAAAATAATATATATATTTTAATTTTTTTACAGTGTACTTTTTACTAGGTCCGTCGCCATCTGTTTTTATACTCAGTTGAGCAGAGCTCACAGAGCATATTAACTTTGATTGCATAACGGTTGGTTGTACAGAGATAGATATAGACTTCTGTATATCAAAATCATCAGTATCGAAAAAAAATTTGATTGAGCCATGTCCGTCCTTCCGTCCGTCCGTCTGTCCGTTAACACGATAACTTGGGTAAATTTTGAGATATCTTGATGAAATTTGGTATGTAGGTTCCTGGGCACTCAGATTACACACACATCAGATCGCTATTAAAATGAGCGATATCGGACTATAACCACGCCCACTTTTTCGATATCGAAAATTTCGAAAATCGAAAAAGCGCCATAATTCATTACCAAAGTCGGATAAAGCAATGAAACTTGGTAGGTGGGTTGAACTTATGAAAACTAGTAAACTTTTTGACAATTGGCGTGGCACCGTCCACTTTTAAAAGAAGGTAATTTCAAAGTTTTGCAAGCTGTAATTTGGCAGTCGTTGAAGATATCATGATGATCTTTGGCAGGAACATTACTCCTATCACTATATATGTGCTTAATAAAAATTAGCACAATCGGATGAAGAACACGCCCATTCTTTAAAAAAAAATGTCTAAAAGTCAAATTTTAAGAAAAAACTCAATATCTTTACAGTATAAAAGTAAATTATGTCAACATTCAACTCCAG
The DNA here is from genome assembly GCF_040869045.1 of Eurosta solidaginis. Classification (NCBI taxonomy): domain Eukaryota; kingdom Metazoa; phylum Arthropoda; class Insecta; order Diptera; family Tephritidae; genus Eurosta; species Eurosta solidaginis. The sequence continues at coordinate 229,693,311 of NC_090322.1, read as the reverse complement.
TAATGATATAGTGCTTCAAAATACAAAAATAAAAGAAAATTTCAAAATGGGCGTGGCTCCGCCCTTTTTCATTTAATTTGCCTAGAATACTTTTAGTGCCATAAGTCGAACAAAAATCAATCCTAATGAAATTTGGTAAGGGCAATGCTTCTATGACGATAACAGTTTTATGTGAAAATGGGCGAAATCGGTTGAATCCACGCCCACTTTTTATACATAGTCGACAGTCTGACCTTCCGGTAACACGATAACTTGAGCAAAAATCGATATATCTTTACTAACCTTAGTTCACGTACTTATCTGAATTAACTTTATCTTGGTGTTAAAAATGGGCGAAATTCGACTATGACCACGGCCACTTTTTCGACATTTTCGATGAAAAAAATTTCATAATTCTATACCAAATACGAAAAAAGGGATGAAACATGGTGATTGGATTGGTTTATTGACGCCTTCGCATATACAACTAAGGGCCACTCCCTTTCAAAACCTTCATTGATACCTTTAGTTTGATACCCATATCGTACAAACACATTATAAAGTCACCCCTGGTTCACCTTAATGGCCATATCTCCAAAAGGCGTCCACCTATAGAACTAAGGCCCACTTCCTTTTGAAATACTCATTAACACCTTTCATTTGATTCCCATATCGTACAAACACCTTCTAGAGTCACCCCTGTTCCACTTTTATGGCGATATCTCGAAAAGGCGTCCACCTATAGAACTAAGGCCCACTCCCTTTTAAAATACTCATTAACACATTTCATTTGATACCCATACCATACAGACACATTCTAGAGTCACCCCTGGTCCACCTTTATGGCGATATCTCGAAAAGGCGTCAACCTATAGAACTAAGGCCCACTCCCTTTTAAAATACTCATTAACACCTTTCATTTGATACCCATATCGTACAAACACATTCTAGAGTCACCCCTGGGCCACCTTTATGGCGATATCTCGAAAAGACATGCACCTATAGAACTAAGGCCCACTCCGTTTTAAAATACTCATTAACACCTTTCATTTGATACCCATATCATACAAACACCTTCTAGAGTCACCCCTGGTCCACCTTTATGGCGATATATCGAAAAGGCATCCACCTATAGAACTAAGGTCCACTCCCTTTTAAAATACTCATTAACACCTTTCGTTTGATACCCATAACATTCAAACACATTCTAGAGTCACCCCTGGTCCACCTTTATGGCGATATCTCGAAAAGGCGTCCACCTATAGAACTAATGCCCACTCCCTTTTAAAATACTCATTAACACCTTTCATTTGATACCCATACCATACAAACACATTCTAGAGTCACCCCTGGTCCACCTTTACGGCGATATCTCGAAAAGGCGTCCACCTATAGAACTAAGGCCCACTCCTTTTTAAAATACTCATTAACACCTTTCATTTGATACCCATACCATACAAACACATTCTAGAGTCACCCCTGGTCCACCTTTATGGCGATATCTCGAAAAGGCGTCCACCTATAGAACTAAGGCCAACTCCCTTTTAAAATACTCATTAACACCTTTCATTTGATACCCATATTGAACAAACACATTCTGGAGTTACCCCTGGTCCACCTTTATGGCCATATCTCCAAGAGGAGTCCACATATAGAACTAAGGCCCACTTCCTTTTGAAATACTCATTAACACCTTTCATTTGATTCCCATATCGTACAAACACCTTCTAGAGTCACCCCTGGTCCACCTTTATGGCGATATCTCGAAAAGGCGTCCACCTATATAACTAAGGCCCACTCCCTTTTAAAATACTCATTAACACATTTCATTTGATACCCGTATCGTACAAACACATTCTATAGTCACCCCTGGGCCACCTTTATGGCGATATCCCGAAATGGCGTCCACCTATAGATCTATGGCCCACTCCCTTTTAAAATACTCTTTAATACCTTCCATTTGATACACATGTCACACAAACACATTTTAGGGTTACCCTAGGCTAATTTTACTAAATGGTGATTTTCCCTTATTTCGTCTCCAAAGCTCTCAGCTGAGTATGTAATGTTCGGTTACACCCGAACTTAATTTTCCTTACTTGTTTTTTTTATTGTTCGCCATCAATTTTGTTTCAATGTAGCTGTGCTCTCGTATCCATAGGAAATTTTTGGCGATCGCTATTTTAAAGCATCCCTTCTATTATTTGTGTATAAAAGAAACAATTTCACCATCGTGACATCAGGATGGCCAAAGCGCTAGATTTCAAGAAGAGGGATTCGAACCTGCATTACTGTGATGGTTGACCTGTTACAAATGCATTTAGCGAAAGCAATGTTACCGTGCCACTCTTCCCAATTGCATTTTTTCACAGTTAATTTTTTGTGAAGTACATTCTTTGTATGTGTGTTAACTTGTATCAAAGCGAGAAAGGCTATTGATTCTGTATTTTGATAAAAATATATATAAACAAGTAAGGTGTCTGAGTTCGGATGTAACCGAACATTATATACTCAGCGTGAGCTTCAATTGTACATTTCGTTTCAGATAGATTATCTTTCTACATAACACGTGGCACCGCCCGTTAAAAAAAAATTCTCCCCATTTCCTCTTACAATAAAACTTGATAAGTGAAATATCATTGATTAAAAACTATTGTTTGCTAAGATATAGTTTATTATTTTCGTCTACGACCCATTGAAAAATCTTTCATATAAAAGTGGGCGTGGTCTTTAACCGATCTCGTCCATTTTTTCTAGAAATATTTCCTGCTATAGGGAAAACTTTTTGTTTAAGTAACTTAAACTATGAAATCTTTCGTTCGTTTTTTTCTATAACCATTGAGTGTGCTTGTAGTTCTCAACTGGTTAGTGAAATATGCTAAAGGCATAGTTTAAATTTTTTATCCTAAAGCGAGGTTTTTCAAAGCAAAACAAGGTGGCTCAACCCGCAGCCAATACCTTGGAGCCCCCAGTTCTCGCCTCCAATGAATACATACAAGATGTAACAGGTACATAGCGACCTCTCTCTAAACAATAAAATAATATACAGCCCACTAAAATTATCAAAAAAATCTAACTATAAACAAACCGATTCGCCCGCCGAATCACCAAAGCTTAGACATTTGTGTACCCAATCCTATTACGATCCGTTAATTTTTCTTCGAGTTATGACTCCCGAAAATTGGTTAGTCATAAAAGGGGCGGTGCCACGCCCATTTTTTTAAATTTGAATTTTTTTCTATTTATTGTTATAAATCCACTTGGGAAATGAAATACCATTGATATAAGGTCTTTTTTGCAAAGATATACCTTATTTTATTCGTCCACGAGCTTTTTAAAAATATTTTATATAAAATTGGACATGGTCCTTAACCGATTTCGTTAATTTTTCTTCAAAGCATACCTTATAGGTTTAACGATTTTTGATTTATGATTAACAATATTTGTAAAATTGATTTTATCACAAGGGGCGGTGCCAGGCCCCTTTTTTAAATGTTTTTTCAAATTTTTATCAAGAGTCTCAATATCAGTCAATATGTCAAATTTCAACATTCTAGGTGTATTATTTACTAAATAATCAAGTTTATTGTGTTTTCCAAAATGTTATATATATAAAAATTGGGCGTGGTTATCATTCGATTTCGCTCATTTTCAATACCAATCTATTATGGGTCCAGATAAGCTCGTGTACCAAATTTTATGAAAATATTAAATATTGAGATATGTTATCGTGTTAATGGGGACGGACAGACATGGCTCAATCAAATTTTTTTTCGATACTGATGATTTTGATATATGGAAATCTATATCTATCTCGATTCCTTTATAGCTGTAAAACCAACCGTTATCCAATCAAAGTTAATATACTATGTGCGCAAAGAACGGTGAGCATAAACAAGCTTATAGCTTTGTAGTTTCGTCGCTTTTATAATTGCTTAATCATGTTCGTAGATTTTTTAACTCATGCCATTTTTCATACGAAGCTCAGGTTATAAAATTCACAGAGAATACAAATATTGAAGTAGCTATGTGCAAATAAGTATATAGAAGCAATGTTTAGGCTTAGATCAAACCTGGTATTATATACCCTGCTGTTTCTATTTGGCAGGTAGTTTGTTTCTACTCATATTTTTAAATATTTGTATGACGAGCAACAAGCAACAAGTTTCGAATTTCGAGTATTGCGTTTCGTTCGAGGTTTTATTGTTATCGGCTAGAGATTGTAATTTAATCTCCAAGAAAATATATTGAATATTATTGAACGGGAACTATTTGACGCTTTAAAGTCTTTCTCCTCAGTTAGTCTAAGATTTTCGTTTCAAAGGTGACAACTCGAGAAATATCTATTATCACTATTATTACTAATAAACTGAATATATGTGAAAAAGTATATTGTTACGAATCTTAAGGATGACGGATTACTATTTCTATTCTGTTATCGTTTGAATCACTGAAATATCGAATGCATAAACTCGAATCTTCGGAATATCAAATCGGTCTCTATTTACGGCACTACTATTGTAGTAGAACTTCAAAATTTAAAATTATTCGCGTACATCACTTACAGCGTTTTAAAAACAAACTGATTGAATATTCCTTTTGATTGCGCTGCTTTTATACTCTCTGTTAGATCAGAATTATTTTCTCGTAGGACCTAAACTGTTAGCAAACAGCCTTTGTTACTACGAATAACAGCGCAGGTGACATTACATGCTCTTAGCTGGGGTTTTTGTATATAAGGCTGTTTTCTATTTGATCTGCTCACTTTTCTGTTGCGCAGCATTTATGTACTAGCGGTATAGTGATGAATGAAAATTTCTAATATTCGCCACACTGCCCTCACTGATAGTCCCGGTCAGACAAAATTCCCAATTTAAATGCTGCTAGCCTCGACAAATGAACCTCCTTCAGTTTATGCTGTGGTTTTCCATTCTTACATTGTGGGTTGTATAATAGTGGTAAATCAACTTGCATAAATCCTTCCGAATTTAGTGCTTTGTCATATCTGGCTTTTATTTCTACACATAATCCTAATGCATGTCTAAGAAGTTCGTTTGTTTTCCCCATTTCTTTCTCCAAGACACAAGTGGAATTCCTGTAATTTTTCCACATCAGCATGCATCCCAAATTTCTAGTCAGCTGGCAATCGATGTACATAGCCAAAAAATTGTGTATAGGTGATTGACCCGCCGTTTTATAAAATGCCGATATATAGGCTATTAAGAATAAGGATATATGTGAATTTCATATCAAAACCGATTCTACGCATTGAACCCGATCCCCTCAGGTTTTGATGAAATTTCGCATACAGGTACACTTTACCTATGCAAACCCAACCTCATTTTTAGAAATTGTATTTTTGAAAAATTGTGGGCTTTGCAAGGTGTAAAAATAGTGAAAAATGCGTGAAAAATTATGGTAATAGGTACATTTGAGCTATGATAACTAAGGAAAGGCTCAACCGATTTCAAAGATCTTGGCACCATTACAGAGGTATTCAGATCGGCTTCCGAAAACATGCACCGTAAAAAATTTTGAATACACCGAAACAATATTTTTTCTAAAATAAAATTTTAAACTTGAAAAAACTTCAAAGGCCAAGCGTTTTAAAATAAAATATATTTTTATTAGAAAGGTCTATTTAATATGTATAACATATCCAAAAACTAAAATGGTGTATTTTTTCTTTTTTTTAATTTTAAGTAAATGCATTTCTTTATTTTTTATATTATGGTACTTTTGAGCTGTGATAACTGCAGAATGGCTGAACCGATTTCAAAGACCTTGATAGCATTTGAAAGGTGTTCAAATCGGCTTTATGTACACTGAGTATATATACTGAGTATACGTTTTCGAAAGCCTATTTGAATGACTTTCTAACAGTATCAAGATCTTTAAAATCGGTTCAGCCATTCGCAGTTACCACAGCTCAAAATTACTATGATATCAAAATATAGAGAGATGAATTTACTTAAAAATTTTTATAAAAAAAAAAAGAAAAAAAAAACGCCATTTTAGTTTTTGGATATGTTATATATATTAAATAGATCTTTCTAATAAAAATATATCTTATTTTAAAACACATGGCCTTTGAAATTTTTTCCAAGTTTAAAATTTTATTTTGAAACAAAAAATTTTGCAGTGGCATACAATTTTTTTACAGTGTATTTTTTCGAAAGCCGATTCGAATACCTTTCCAATGGTATCAAGATCTTTGAAATCGGTTAAGCCGCTCCGTAGTTATCACAGCTCAAAAGTACTATAATATCAACAAGTAAGGAAGGCTAAGTTCTGGTGTAACCGAACATTACATACTCAGCTGAGAGCTATGGAGACAAAATAAGGGAAAATCACCATGTAGGAAAATGAACTTAGGGTAACCCTGGAATGTGTTTGTATGACATGTGTATCAAATGGAAGGTATTAAAGACTATTTTAAGAGGGAGTGGGCCATAGTTCTATAGGTGGACGCCATTTAGGGATATCGCCATAAAGGTGGACCAGGGCTGAATCCAGAATTTCTTTGTAAGATATGGGTATCAAATGAAAGGTGTTAATGAGTATTTTAAAACGGAGTGGGCTTAGTTCTATAGTTGGACGCCTTTTAGAGAAATCGACATAAAGGCAGACCAGGGGTGACTCTAGAATTTGTTTGTACGATATGAGTATCAAATGAAAGATGTTAATGAGTATTTTAAAAGGGCGTGGGCCTTAGTTCTATAGGTAAAGGCCTTTTCGACATATCGACATAAAGGCGGACCAGGGGTGACTCTAGAATTTGTTTGTACGATATGGGTATCAAAGGAAAGGTGTTAATGAGTATTTTAAAAGGGAGTGGGCCTAAGCTGTATAGGTGAACGCCTTTTCGAGATATCACCATAAAGGTGGACCAGGGGTGACTCTAGAATTTGTTTGTACGATATGGGTATCAAAGGAAAGGTGTTAATGAGTATTTTAAAAGGGAGTGGGCCTTAGTTCTATAGGTGAACACCTTTTCGAGATATCGACATAAAGGTTGACCAGGGGTGACTCTAGAATGCGTTTGTGCAATATGGGTATCAAACGAAAGGTGTTAATGAGTATTTTATAAGAGAGTGGGTCTTAGTTCTATAGGTGAAGGCCTTTTCGACATATCGACATAAAGGCGGACAAGGGGTGACTCTAGAATGCGTTTGTACAATATGGGTATCAAACGAAAGGTGGGAATGAGTATTTTAAAAGGGAGTGGGCCTTAGTTCTATGGGTGGGCGCCTTTTCAAGATATAGCCATAAAGGTGGACCAGGGGTTTATCTAGAATTTGTTTATACGATATGGGTATCAAAGGAAAGGTGTTAATAAGTATTTTAAAAGGGAGTGGGCCTTAGTTCTATAGGTGAACGCCTTTTCGAGATATCGAAATAAAGGCGGACCAGGGGTGACTCTAAAATGCGTTTGTATAATATGGGTATCAAACGAAAGGTGTTAATAAGTATTTTAAAAGAGAGTGGGCCTTAGTTCTATAGGTGAACGCCTTTTCGAGATATCGACATAAAGGCGAACCAGGGGTGACTCTAGAATGAGTTTGTACAATATGGGTATCAAACGAAAGGTGTTAATGAGTATTTTAAAAGGGAGTGGGCCTTAGTTCTATAGGTGAACGCCTTTTCGAGATATCGACATAAAGGCGGACCAGGGGTGACTCTAGAATGCGTTTGTACAATATGGGTATCAAACGAAAGGTGGGAATGAGTATTTTAAAAGGGAGTGGGCCTTATTTCTATGGGTGGATGCCTTTTCGAGATATCGCCATAAAGGTGGACCAGGGGTTACTCTAGAATTTGTTTGTACGATATGGATATCAAAGGAAAGGTGTTAATGAGTATTTTAAAAGGAAGTGGGCCTTAACTCTATAGGTGAACGCCTTTTCGAGATATCGACATAAAGGCGAACCATGGGTAACTCTAGAATGAGTTTGTACAATATGGGTATCAAACGAAAGGTGTTAATGAGTATTTTAAAAGAGAGTGGGTCTTAGTTCTATAGGTGAACGCCTTTTCGACATATCGACATAAAGGCGGACCACGGGTGACTCTAGAATGCGTTTGTACAATATGGGTATCAAACGAAAGGTGGGAATGAGTATTTTAAAAGGGAGTGGGCCTTATTTCTATGGGTGGATGCCTTTTCGAGATATCGCCATAAAGGTGGACCCGGGGTTACTCTAGAATTTGGTTGTACGATATGGGTATCAAAGGAAAGGCGTTAATGAGTATTTTAAAAGGGAGTGGGCCTTAGTTCTATAGGTGAACGCCTTTTCGAGCTATCGAAATAAAGGCGGACCAGGGGTGACTCTAGAATGAGTTTGTACAATATGGGTATCAAACGAAAGGTGTTAATGAGTATTTTAAAAGGGAGTGGGCCTTAGTTCTATAGGTGAACGCCTTTTCGAGATATCGACATAAAGGCGGACCAGGGGTGACTCTAGAATGCGTTTGTACAATATGGGTATCAAACGAAAGGTGGGAATGAGTATTTGAAAAGGGAGTGGGCCTTATTTCTATGGGTGGACGCCTTTTCGAGATATCGCCATAAAGGTGGACCCGGGGTTACTCTAGAATTTGGTTGTACGATATGGGTATCAAAGGAAAGGCGTTAATGAGTATTTTAAAAGGGAGTGGGCCTTAGTTCTATAGGTGAACGCCTTTTCGAGCTATCGAAATAAAGGCGGACCAGGGGTGACTCTAGAATGAGTTTGTACAATATGGGTATCAAACGAAAGGTGTTAGTGAGTATTTTAAAAGGGAGTGGGCCTTAGTTCTATAGGTGAACGCCTTTTCGAGCTATCGAAATAAAGGCGGACCAGGGGTGACTCTAGAATGAGTTTGTACAATATGGGTATCAAACGAAAGGTGTTAATGAGTATTTTAAAAGGGAGTGGGCCTTAGTTCTATAGGTGAACGCCTTTTCGAGATATCGACATAAAGGCGGACCAGGGGTGACTCTAGAATGCGTTTGTACAATATGGGTATCAAACGAAAGGTGGGAATGAGTATTTTAAAAGGGAGTGGGCCTTATTTCTATGGGTGGATGCCTTTTCGAGATATCGCCATAAAGGTGGACCAGGGGTTACTCTAGAATTTGTTTGTACGATATGGATATCAAAGGAAAGGTGTTAATGAGTATTTTAAAAGGAAGTGGGCCTTAACTCTATAGGTGAACGCCTTTTCGAGATATCGACATAAAGGCGAACCATGGGTAACTCTAGAATGAGTTTGTACAATATGGGTATCAAACGAAAGGTGTTAATGAGTATTTTAAAAGAGAGTGGGTCTTAGTTCTATAGGTGAACGCCTTTTCGACATATCGACATAAAGGCGGACCAGGGGTGACTCTAGAATGCGTTTGTACAATATGGGTATCAAACGAAAGGTGGGAATGAGTATTTGAAAAGGGAGTGGGCCTTATTTCTATGGGTGGACGCCTTTTCGAGATATCGCCATAAAGGTGGACCCGGGGTTACTCTAGAATTTGGTTGTACGATATGGGTATCAAAGGAAAGGCGTTAATGAGTATTTTAAAAGGGAGTGGGCCTTAGCTCTATAGGTGAACGCCTTTTCGAGATATCACCATAAAAGTGGACCAGGGGTGACTCTAGAATTTGTTTGTACGATATGGGTATCAAATAAAAGGTGTTAATGAGTATTTTAAAAGGGAGTGGGCCTTAGTTCTATAGGTGGACGCCTTTTCGAGATATCGTTATAAAGGTGAACCAGGGTTGACTCTAGAATGCGTTTGTACAATATGGGTATCAAACGAAAGGTGATGTTGTGGTGTGGTGGTAGTTGTATGTGAAAGGTATGTGAAGGCGTTTTCGAGATATCGATCAAAATGCGGACCAGGGTGACCCAGATCATCGTCTGTCGGGTACCGCTAATTTATTTATATATGTAATACCACGAATGGTATTCCTGCAAAGATTCTAAGGGCTTTTGATTTCACCCTGCAGACATTTTTTATTTTCTTCTACTTAATATGGTAGGTGTCACACCCATTTAACAAAGTTTTTTTCTAAAATTTTATTTTGCATCAATAAACCAATCCAATTACCATGTTTTATCCCTTTTTTCGTATTTGGTATAGAACTATGGCATTTTTTTCATTTTTTGTAATTTTCGATATCGAAAAAGTGGGCGTGGTCATAGTCCGATTCTTTCATTTTAAATAGCGATCTGAGGTGGGCACCGAGGAACATACATACCAAATTTCATCAAGATACTTCAAAATTTAATCAAGTTATCGTGTTAACGGACGGACGCACGGACATGACTCAATCAAACTTTTTTCGATACTGATGATTTTGATATATGGAAGTTTATATCTATCTCGATTCCTTTATACCTTTACAACCAACCCTTATGCAATCAAAGTTAATATACTCTGTGAGCTCTGCTCAACTGAGTATAAAAAAGAAAAAACACGCCATTTTTAGTTTTTGGATATGTTTTATATATTAAATAGACCTTTCTAAAAAAATATATTGTATTTTAAAACGCTTGGCCTTTGAAGTTTCCAGTTTATTAAAATTTTTTTACAGTGTATGTTTTCGAAATGCCTTTCCAATGGTCCAAGGTCTTTGAAATCGGTTGAGCCATTCCGTATTTATCACAGCTCAAACTTACCTAGTACCGTAAATTTTCACGCATTTTTCACAATTTTGACACCTGGCCACGCCCATAATTTTTCAAAAATGTAATTTCTAAAAACAAGGTGGTGTTTGTACAGGTTGTACTTCTGTGCAAAATTTCATCAAAATCTGAGGGGGTCGGGTTCAAAATGTGCCTTTTTTATAGGTTTTTATATGAAATTCATCATATGTGTTTCTCAATTTTATGAAACTTCTCCACTACTTTTCTTCTAATCTATCGTTCCCCCATTCAACAGAATGAGCTTGCAGTGCAGTTGTTCGAGTTCTCCGAATGCCAATGCCTTGCGCATTTCTTGGAACACAGCTGATTTAATACTCCTTCCTTGGTCTGAGTGTAATCACATTTTTGCGTCAAACTTTGATACCAAATTGTTAGTAAATACTTCTGAAATAGTTTCCGCTTCTTGGTTTGGAGTTCAGTATAGCTACAGGCATTTGCTGAAATAATCCATAACTACCGTTAGGTATTTGTTTCCGTATTTCCTGTTAAGGAATGTACAATCTACATCCACGACGATCCTCTCAAATAGTGCACCTGAATTTTATTGCGTCAAGAGTGTAGGGTCTACACCAAAAGAGTCTCTAAATTTTCTTGAAAACAATCCTAGAACGGTCCAAAAATTGTTCCCCAAACGATACCGGAAATACTTAAGAAATGATTCTACGGTATTCCTGATATGATCCCAAACCGATCCCAAAGTTATCACGAATGCAATAGGGAGAAAGCCTGAAATAATTCCTGCCCAGGATATCAGCGAATTCATCCTGCAACAATCTTGTAATAATACCAATAAAATCCCGAAACAATTAGCAAGTTGTTCTGAAGGAGTCCTGCTTGAAATAATACTTAGTTCAGGCACAATCTTGAAATAGTTTCGAAAATAATCCCAAAGTAATTTCAAAATAGTCTCATACGCGGACATATAGAAATCTCACACCTTGGTGTCTGGTTTATCCCTAACTGTGATATATGTACTATGTATCATAGGCTTACCATAATGTTCAAGTTAAGGGTCGTGTGACTTCAAAATAGAACAATCCTAACACCATAGTCTGTAAACGGGGAGATAAATCATGCCCAATGACAAATACATGTTAAAGTTCCGCTCTTTTTTATCACCATTAAACCGAAGCTATGATGGGTACATTTTACTGGTGACCGACATATGGTACAGCACGTAAAAAGCAGAGTTTTCCTGCAGTGCTTCTACGCAAGCTGTAAAAAAATACCGTATAACAGATTTTGTTTGAAGAATACCCCATTTCAGAAGTAAAGATAATAAATAAACCCACTTTCAAAGAATTTTGTTCAAAAATAAGTTGTTTCAGTATCTAAATATTTGTTACCCAAATGCCCCAGCTCAGCGAAAGTTCAGTATACTTTTAGCTGAAGAGATGGGGCGCTTATAAAAGTTCAATATCCTAAGCACAACTGAGTATAAACCCCACCAACAGCGCAGACTCTGCTATAAAAGTCGGAAGAGTGTAGTTCATAGAATTCAGTGGTACACAAGTTATTGTATGGGCTTTATCTAAGCATTTAGTTATTTCGAAATTATGGAAAAATGTATACTGTCTTTATTACTTTTTGTGACCATTCAATTGCATGGCTCATCAGTAAAAACGATGCCATCAGAAATATATCTAGTTGGTATTAATCCAACAGATTTTCCATTTGATTGGTGGTTTCCGTCATTATTTCCCACATTCAAAACAACTAAAACGACAGATGCGCCAACAGCAACTGGTGAGCCAACAACAACAAATGTACCGACAACAACAACAACTACACCACCTCCTCAAACAACAACAACAGTAACCAAGCCGTCTACAACAACGACAACTACACCACCTCCAACAACAACAACAGCAACCAATCCGCCTACAACAACAACAACTACACCACCTCCAACAACAACAACAACAACAACAACAGCAACCAAGCTGCCTACAGCAACAAGTAGCACAAAAACAACACTTAAGCCACCAACTACAACAAGCAGTATAACTACAACTAAACCACCAACTACAACAACAACAACAACTACACCACCTCCAACAACAACAATAGCAACAAAGCCGCCTACAGCAACAATTAGCATGAAAACAACACTTAAGCCACCAACTACAACAAGTAGTACAAATACAACTAAACCACCAACTACAAAAACGACAGCTAAACCCCCAGAAACAACAACAAAAATTACAACTCAAGCACCAAAAACTATAACAACTAAGGCTCCTACAACGACAACCACTGCAACTAAAACACTAACAACTAAACCAACTAAGCATCCTATAACTACAACTAAAGCACCAACAACAACAACAATACCTACAGCAACTACCAAAGCGCCAACCACAATAACAAAATCAACTGTAACAACAACAAAAAAACCGATCACAAACAAAACATTGCAACATCCTACACCCAGTCCACCGATTATAAAGCATGTCAAAGTAAAAGAAGAAATCTGAAAGGATAGTATTTGAGAGTGAACAGTATTATATAGGGGCTACGAATGACTTATTAGAATAATGTTTATTTAAGTTTAGGTTTTAGTTATTTATTTGTATTGGAACACGGCCGCCGTGGTGCCGTGATAGCGTGCCCCGCCTACCAACCCGAGGGTCCAGGGTTAAACTCCCGGGCAAAGTAACATCAAACATTTAAATAATAAGGGTCGCCCCTCTCGGATATTGTATGAAAAGCCATGGAACTAGCAATTGTTGAAATAAAAGCTGTTTTAGAGCAAGTGTTTTGACAACAACAGCTTGTGTTTACTCAAAATAGCTTCCTCCACTCTGAATACCAATTGTGCTATATTTCTAACTTGGCTTTGTTCTTTGCTTATTCTTTTATTCGCTACGAACGTCAGACATATATTTGATATGATCATATAAAAGCGCAAAAGTTCATTGATGTTTTGCCTTTGTGACAATATAAACATTTTATTTGTGTTGCTTTTTTTTTGTGCAAAAAATATTTGCTTTGGATTAAGTGGATTCTAACAATAAACCCATACGTCCAGTTGTTCAAACATATGACTTATCGTCATAAGCAACACCCTCATGCGTATATCTAGGAGATCGCTAATATCAATTTATATCCTATGCGGCTAAGGGTTCATCATCAGCTATATCACAGAAACTTTCCTGAAAATAACAACTTTTCATATATGTGAATTTATTGAGAGGTTGCGTAAATGAAAGACCTTCTTCGAACACTGTAAAAGTTAAGGATGCTACGAAGCTTCGACAATCGTATATTCGCAGTGATTGGATATCGGTTCTTATATTTTCAAGACCGAATAAATCAAAGCTTTTCCAGGCCTTAGCAACATCAAAATCTTTAATCTTTTACGGTTAATTCAGTATCAACAATTTGTGGGTAGCTGATTCAACGGCTATGTGCCAAAAAATAAAATTATACACATTATCCTTATCGGATACGAAATTATAACCAAAATCGAAAATAGTAGGAGAATGACGTTACAGTTATCATAAGTGGAAAGTGCCTTCCAACAATTAGTTTTTTGACGATTCGGGTGCTTCGAGGTGTATATGCATGGGAATTTAATGTCGGGTTGGCCGCCAACGCGGAGAAGACGGATTTAGTCTTGTTTAGTAAGTGTTTGAAATAGGCCTAAGCTAGGAGGGGTGAGGGGTGAGGTTGGTGCGGGGGGGGGGGGGGTTCTTTTGTCAAGAGCTAAACGTAAGCCACAAGTTTAAGTTGGCTGATCACTGCAGTGTATTTCAAGCGGAAGTTGCTGCGATTAAGGATACGGTGGATAAAATGCTATCCAGTGTTACTACGATTAGGGAATTCAACATCTACTCTGATAGTCAATCGGCTATCAAGGCCTTGATTTCAACTACAGTGAGATCGAGGGTAGTCTGGGAGTGCCTGACCTCGCTTGCGATTGCATCGACCTATTTCATAATTAAGATTATCTGGATCCCGGGCCATAGTGATATCCCGGGCAACTGTCAAGTGGATCTCTTAGCCCGCATCGGTACAACTGAAGCGGATTAAGATGGCTGTAGGGGTATCGGGATTCCACTGGCCACCTGTGGTTTGCTCCTCCATAGCTGGGCCTCGAGTCAGCTCAGCAAACGTTGGGCGGACACAACCTCTTGCAGGGTAGCAAAATCCTTCGGACCGAAAGTGGATGGCAAGAGGTCTGCCGAAGTACTCGTGTTCACTAAGGCTCACCTATCAATGGTCATTGGCGTTTTGACAGGTCACTGTCCCATGGGTATCCATGCGGTACGCCTCAATATACTGGAAACTCCACCCTGCTGCAGTTGTATGGAGGATGATGAGGTGGAATCATCAAATCACTTTATGCTACATTACCCAGCTTTTGCCATAAAAAGGCGAAAGTACTTCGGTCGCGACTCACTTGGATCTCCCGAGAATTTATCCTAGGTTGAGATCGATATCATTTGGAACTTTATCGTTGCTACCCAACGATTTTCAAAGCAGCTATATATACGTCACTGTTATTTTATTTTATTGTATGTGGTATCACAACGGACCTTCATGTTGTCCAAGTGAGCTTCCCCTATCAGGGTAGCTACCACCAAACTTAACCTAACCCCGGAGGCTTTGGGGAGTGTTATCGATGTTGATGGTCCTTTGCCGGATATAGATACGGTACGTTCCGGTAACAAAGCACTATTAAGATACTAGCCCGACCATCTCGGGAACGATTTATATGACCACATTAAACCTTATAGGCCATCTCGCCCTCCCAACCGCCTAGTTCCATGAGGAACTTTGGGTCGATAGAGCCACTGCTGCTAATGAGACAGGATTCGCTACGGGTACGTGAGGTTGACAATTGGATTGGAGAAGCTATATATTGCGCTGGCAACCCCTTGAGAAGGTTGCACTTCACAATCCCTTGAATTAATGTGGTATTTTAGTCGCGTTTACGCCAGGCATACCTACCGCGGGTATATTATAAGCCCCCTAACCAGCAGGTGTAGTAGCTATATACAGTCGCAACACTGTGCGGCATATAAAAATTAAATGCTACTAGACCATACTCAATACATTCACCATAAGTATCAGATAATTTTCATACAACTGGGAGGCTAGGGTCTCGAGATATAGCCCAAAACGTGGCCCCGGGTACCCCTGAAATATTCTTATACAATATGGATATCAAATGAAAGCTGTTGATGAGTGCTATAGTACAGGATAATTTTCATACAACTGGGAGGCTAGGGTCTCGAGATATAGGTCAAAACGTGGACCCGGGTACCCCTAGAATGTGTTTATACAATATGGATATCAAATGAAAGCTGTTGATGAGTGCTATAGTACAGGATAATTTTCATACACCTGGGAGGCTAGGGTCTCGAGATATAGCCCCAAACGTGGACCCGGATACACCTAGAATGTGTTTTTATATTATGGGTATCAAATTGAAGCTGTTGATGTGTGCTGTAATACAGAGTAAGTTTTACACCGCTGAGTGACTAGGGTCTCGAGATATAGGCCAAAACATGGACCTGGATATCCCTAAAATGTGTGTGTATTATGGATATCAAATGAAAGCTGTTGCTGAGAGCTCTAAAGTTCATTGTGATATTCGATTTAGGCGCATCAACTTGGCAAACCTGATAAATATGCATTCGAAGCCGAAATAAAGACAAGAATTAATAACTATTTACATACGTCCTATTCGATTTGCCTGAAATTTCGTATATAAATTTGCTTATATTAGTATTTACGATGCTTTTTTCCGGGAAGTATACAAGATATGGACTGGGATTAGGACTAGGACTGGGACTGAGACTGAGACTCGGAGTGGGACTGGGACTGTGACTCGGAATGGGACTGGAACAAAATATATAGCACCCTCTGGGACTGGCAATAAGAGATGAAGAAGAAGGAGAAAACTTGAGAGAAGAGAAAAGAGAGAAGGAGACTGAGAAAGAGATAGAATGAGACGAAGATGGAGATGACGCGAAAAAGACGGAGGGAGGAGTGAATAAAAAGAATAGGAAAAAGTGTAGAAGTGTAGGGCTGAGTTAGACGGAAAAAGCTTATTAAAATGTATGCAGATAGGCAAGTTTAGAGCAGAGTAAGGTTTGCCGGGTCTGCTAGTAATTTATAAGAAAAAGGCGTTTTTAATAATTTTGGACTTGAATATCTCGAAAACCTTAACAAATTTGAAAAATCTGGCTTGAGATTCTGCGCAATAAAAACCTTTAGAAACAATCAGCGGAATCTCGTTAGTCCTTGTTTTGCACTTAAGAGGGCTACACCAAGAAATGATAAAACATATACATACTTATATATGCATATTTTTATGTATTTGTAACAAGTTTTCCATGATTATCCAGTTAAGAGTTCTTTGTCAATTGTCAAATTCATCGTTAAATTCAGCCACTACTGCAACCGCCACCACAACTACTACCGCAGCTGCTACCACCACTTCTCCTTGTTCGCCTTACGACACCACCACGTCCTCCGCCACCATTGAATCCACGTCTTCCTCCAGCAACACCACCACCAATACCGCCACGACGTATTCTTACTCTTCTGACGTTATTACCTCCACCTATGGCACCACCACCTAAGCCACCTCCACCTAAGCCGCCGCCTCCAGCTACTCCACCTATCGGCACAACTTGAGATTGGACTATGACCGCTAAGGCGATCAAAAGGATAGTCAGGTAAAGTAGATAATTTGACATTTTAAAATTGGATTATTATTCAGTAACCAATAGAAGAAAACAACTGATGTATCTAAAACAGATTTACTGCTTTATATACCAGCCGTTACATATATTCCCTTGAACTTTACATGAACCATTTTGTTGGTTATGTAAATATTAAATCATTTTTTTTTTCGAGCACCAACGTGTAGAGTTTTTAAATAAAATCTGTTTATTTATGTCAGTACAAATAAGTTGTTTATTTGCTCGAGCATTCAGTGTGCTGAACTTCAAATACGCAGAAAAAATCTGTTCTTTTAACAATTGTGTCTATTGGCGAATCTTTGGTATCTCAACTCATAATTTTATTTATAACTAAAGTAAACTAATGGTGAGAATTTTATAGTTTTGGTTATAATATTCAAAACAATCGCACCTGTATATATTTTTGTATGGTTATTTTTCACATTACAGTATTCAAACATACAACAAATCATAAAGAGATCTATATCTCAAATTGTAGTGCCAGTCATTTTATAAATATTGGTATCTTAACGGCATGCGATATGTGTTGAAATTGTTGAATTTTCGATAACAGATCGATAAATTTTTGATAGGAAAGTCGATACATTTTCGATAGCACGCCGGTAACAAATTACTAACACTCCGATAACAAATCCTAACGTTTCTGGAAACTTATTGATATACTTTCGATAGCAAATGGATAACTCGTCGATTAAAAAATGATTTGATCCAAATGAATTTATATTAATTAAATTTTAAATATACAATAATTTTAGTTATTTTTTATTTGACTTTATTTTATTTTATTTTACGAGTTAATTTAATTTAGTTTGATTTATTTAAATTTAATTTAATGTAACTTAATAAAAATATATTTAATTATATTTTATTTAATGTTTTTTTTTATTTTACTTTCTTTTATTTTATTTTGTTTTATTTTATTTAATTTTTTTTTATTTTATTTTGCTTTATTTTATTTTATTTTATTTTCTTTATTATTCAATTTTATTCTATTTTCTTGTTTTTTTTTTTTTTTGTTCTTTTCTAATTTTTTGTTTAATTTTATTTTTTTATTTTGTTGCACTTAACTCCTCACACCCACATCGCTTTTTGTAAGGAATTTTAGTTTCTCCTACAAGATGAATATTGCCGTTGGAAAACTGGCTTCGAAAGGGCTTTCTGTTTGGGTTTCCGAATCGTAGACATTTTCTTTTTTTGCTTAATGGTGGTCGCACTTAAGGGACGCGGTTCAATTGGCGAAGAAAAAGCGCCTGGATACAACCGCGCACATTTAAAAATACTCATATATGACGGAGCTATTGGTCTGTCAACCAGGAATTCAATTCCAACTGTTTGAAAACCATCGTTTGTCATGCAGTACGATTTTCAGAATTTAGAAGGTACTCGCCTGGCCAGTGGGTTAGACCAAACCAACTCAGTAAAATGTAAGAGGGAAAACTCTACATATTAGTTGCTCGCATTTAACAATAACAAAGTAATATAATATTAAAATATCTTCCCTAATCTGTTACTTTAGTCGCACTGGTCGCGATAGGAAGCTCGCAAGGTGTGCCCACTGGAATATGGTAATATCCACAGCACCAGAAACTAAAGCAGGAAATTCCAATACGGGAAGACTTGCTGCCGGAATAACAATAAATAATGTTAGAAGAGTGAAAATACGGCGAGGCGCAGGTTCCAGTAGTACAAATTCTGGGGGTGGGCGAGTTGTAGGAAGGAGGAGAAACAGTTTTGGCGGCTGTGGAAATGGCGATTGTGGCTCATGCAGCCCAGGTGGTTGTGGTAAAAGCAGCTATAGTATTGGTTGCGGCTCATCATATGGTTGTGGAGACTCCTGTGAGGAAGGATATGGGAAATGAAAGCTTTAGAATAGGAACCGACATTCGGTGGTGATAGACATTAGACTGGGTCGAAAAAAAAGTTGCTAATGTCCGCCCCTAAATTTAAAGATTATTTTGAGAGGGTTTCGGAATTTTTTTTATTTTTATTTTTTCTGATCCTTCGAAATATAGCCGAAAAAGTTTTTTCATTGTAACTTGGTTATTTGACGTCCGATTTTTAAAATTGATATGTCATTATTTTGGCCTTGAGAAGCTTCACATTTCCGTTAATGTCCTTTTAAGCTATGAAGTCGTTTTCACATGATTAGCACATGTTAGCTGACCTAATCATGTGAAAACGACTTCATAGCTTAAAAGAACATTAAACGGAAATGTTAATCTTCTCAAGACCAAAATAATAATATACCAATTTTAAAAATCGGACGTCCAATAACCAAGTTACAACGAAAAAAACCTTTTCGGCTGTATTTCGAAGGATCAAAAAAAAAAAAAAAAAAAAA
Organism: Eurosta solidaginis; assembly: GCF_040869045.1. Lineage (NCBI taxonomy): Eukaryota > Metazoa > Arthropoda > Insecta > Diptera > Tephritidae > Eurosta > Eurosta solidaginis. Next base: position 229,673,586 of record NC_090322.1, on the reverse strand, counting down.
AAAAATTGTCCGAAACCCTCTCAATAGAATCTTTAAATTTAGCGGCGGATATTAGCAACTTTTTTTTGTTTGTGGACCAGCCCAGTCTAATAGACATTTGACAGGCAAACAAATCGATGTCATGAATATTCAACACGTTTTTACGATTATTTCAATCGTAATTAGTCGCTAAAACATTTTGTAAATTTTTAAATAATTAAAATGCAATTCTGCAATTCAATGATGTTAAATTCACACCAAAAATAATGCAAACTTCGCAAACTCTTTCGAAATAAATTCTAATTTTTCCACTCCAACGGGTTAGGTGGCTTAGAATATTTCCTAGGCAGGTATGCTTGTAGTAAGACGCGACTATAGAACACTTAAATTCAAGGGGTTGTGAAGCGCAACCCTTTCGAAGAGCTGCCAGCGCAATTAATAGCTCCTGCAGCCCAATTGCCAAATTCACAGACCCGTGACAAAACCTGTTCTTTAGCAGTCGAGGCTCATTACATCGTTCGCAAATTGGTCTGGCTTGTACCCTAATGGTGCTTGTTACCAGAACGTACCGGATCTATATCCGGCACGGGATCATCAACATCTACAACACCCACCAAAACCATCGAGCAGTGTTTTTATCGCAACAACGACAAAAACAGCCATTATTTCAAGTTAACTACATGAGCGAAAACAGAATTATAGCTCCCTTGACTTCTTATTTGTTATTTTTAGTTATAGCCGACTGCCGTGGGAAAGACATTTTTTATACCCAGCGTGCTTTGCATACAGAGTATATTAACTTTGATTGGATAACGGTTGGGTGTATAGGTATACAGAAATCGAGATAGATATAGACTTCCATATATCAAAATCATCAGTGTCGAAAAAAAATTTGATTGAGCCATGTCCGTCCGTCTGTCCGTTAACACGATAACTTGAGTAAATATTGAGATATTTTCACCAAATTTGGTACACGAGCTTATCTGGACCCAGAATATATTGGTATTGAAAATGAGCGAAATTGCATAATAACCACGCCCACTTTTTATATATATATACCATTTTGGGAAAAAAACCTGATTATTTAGTAAATTATACACCTAGAATTTTTAAATTTGACGTGTGGTCTGATATTGAGATTCTTGATAAAAATTAGAAAACAAATTTTAAAATGGGCGTGGCAGCGCGTATTTGTGATAAAATCAATTTAACAAATATTATTAATCATAAACCAAAGATCGTTAAACCTATCGTAACAAAATTCGGCAGAGAGCTTGCCTTTACTATAAGGAATACTTTGAAGAAAAATTTTCGAAATCGGTTAAGACCACGCCCACTTTTAAATAAAAGATTTTTAAAAGGGTCGCCGACGAATAAAATAAGCTATATCTTTGCAAAAAAAAGAGCTTTATATCAATGGTATTTCATTTCCCAAGTGTATTTATAGCAATAAATAGGAAAGACTTCAAATTTTAAAAAATAGGGGTGGCCCCGCCCATTTTATGACTAAGCAATTTTCTATGTTTCGGGAGCCATAACTCGAAGAAAAATTAACGGATCATAATAAAGTTGGGTACACAAATTTTCCCTATAGTGGAAAATATTTCTAGTAAAAATGGACGGGATCGATTAATGACCACGGCAACTTAGATCGTAGGTCGTAGACTAGAATTATAAGCTATAACTTAGCAAAAAATAGTTTTAATCAATGATATTTAACTTATCAAGTTTTATTGTAAGAGGAAATGGGGAGACATTTTTTTTTTAAACGGCCGGTGCCACGTGTTATGTAGAAAAGTAGTTTATCTGAAATGAAATGTGCAATTGAAGCTCACGCTGAGTATATAATGTTCGGTTACACTCAAACTTAGACACCTGTACTTGTTACCCTTAGGAATGATAAGTTAATGCAAGTTGATGAGCATTTATCTTAGTAGTCAAAATCTACCTGGACTTCTTTAAGCCATGGTTTCTGAACTGGATGACGCAATGAATTTTTATATGTATACAGGATACCAGATACACTATGCTGATTTTTTAATGTCTTTAAATGAGGGCTTGTGATGCCCGCTCGAAACGAAACTGAAAACCGGTTCAAAGCCAACAATATTAAAGGCCCGAAAGAGTGCGCAATGTACGAGAAACCGGGTTTTTTGCCCATAACCCACGATTTTGGATATGCCCTGGGAAAATATTGTGGGCAGCCATTCTAAGGTCTTCGGGATCTGCTGGGAAAATGATATGACTTCCGAGGTATTTTCACTTTTGTCCTTTTTGCAACACTATGAAATTATTTCTATAACTACGTAAAGAAACATCTAATTTTTTGAGAAAATTATTTATCTGGATTGAGGGAGGCGTTTCTATAGGGCAAAATCAAACCCATTTTTTCTTCGGTTTCAGGAATTTTCAAGATTTTTTTAGTCTACTTATGGAATAAACGATGAGTCCTGCTTTTAGTGTATGAGCCGATGTATCTTTGTTTTAATGGAAAAAACTACTATTCCGTTCCTACTGCCCGTTCCTTTTACCGCATGTAACATCTTAATAAAGCAATTGAGTAACCATGTCCATATTTCTTCTGCGAGAGTTCTGCCCAAACGAATATCAGGTACTTTAATTTAGGCAGATTTATGTTGTCCAATTTTAGAGCGGTATCAAAACCTCCATAAATGACATCAGACGATTAATTAATAAAACGGAGTGGTTTCAGTAAAAACAAGCAATCTTAAAAAACAAATGCAGAAAACATATGCAACAAAAAAAATGGTGCTTAGAGTAACCAGCACTATATACGAGAACTATTAGAATCAAAAAAATTTCACCCATTCTAAAACTTAATATATATTAAAAATATTCCTTATAATTTCCTCTATTGATGGCATCAAATAATTTAATGAGCGTCGCGATAACCTACGAAGAGGTTTAGACTGAGTTTTCTCCTGACTTGCGTTGCGCTCCTTTTAATTTTTCCTTCAAATTGGCGAGACGGCACTTACATATTTCACGCCGACTCCAAACGGCATCTGCAAGCCAGATGAGTTTTCACTGAGAAGCTTTGCATGGCAGAAATACACTCGGAGTGCTTGCCAAATCTCTACAGATGGGCGACTCCGCATGGAAAAACTTTTTTTCAAATTGAAAAACCTTGTTTCTATATTTTTGATGTTGCTTTGCCTGGGAATTGAACCCAGGATCGTCGGTGTTGTAGGCGGAGCACGCTAACACCACACCACGGCGGCCGCTTCGCCATCAACTAAGCTAAGTTCAGATTGTATGCCATATTAACTAAATATTATAATGGATTTTTTTTTTTTGTAATACTTAAGGAATTAAAGGCATTTAGTTAAGATTTATTTTTTTTAATTTATTAATAAATTTGCATATACTCGTAAACTGGCCATGATTTTCTGTCACCTTAATCATCATTTTCAACATCCTCCTCCACAGGAATCTCCAATGCCCCATGACGAACCACAACCACTACTACCACAGCTGCTTTTAACCAAACTAATTGAACCGCATCCACTTGAGCCACAACTGCTCTTGTCACAACCTCCACAGCCCTGTCTTCGTTTTCTAACAACGCGTCCACCTCCAACTGAGCTCGTGCTACCGGAACTTGCACCTCGTCGAATTCTTACTCTTCTTGCATTATTTCCGGCAATTCCGCCAGTATTTCCACCCGTAACTCCACCTGTATTGATATTTCCCGCGGTATTTCCTGCTGTTGCTCCAGGTGCTGTGATCACAACTACATTTCCAGTTGGCACACCTTGAGAATTTACTATCGCAACCAGTGCGACTAAAAAGACGGCTAATAAGAGAAGATATTTTGACATTTTGTTAATTTATTATTACTGAATGTGAGCAACTGATACTGAGGAGACCAAATTCACGGCTATATATATCAATCAAAGTAGTGCAATTGGCCTTCAACTTGAAATGGTTTCTTTAACAAATTTTCAATATTACTGCCTACAGTGAACGCTTTTGAAATATTTATACTTAGTAAATATAAATCTATCTGTTTAAATATTTAGTTGTGGTTCTTTATTTGATTTTATAATATTTCCAAACATTTAAGTAAATTCTTATTTATTTATTAGAACAACTGTTTTGTTATGGAATTTTTTCTACAATTTCATATTTGGTGTGATTATTCATTTAATTTCGTAAAATTTACAAAAGCAAATATTTTGGAACCTTTTTCCAGATCCTAAAACATAGTTAAGCTTTTTGTTCGAATATTTTATTATTTCACAGAAATTCGAAAATCTTCGAATTATATATGTACATATATATTATAAACGAATCGATGCTCATGAAAACTGGTATATGTAATACTCCTATATTGCTAATAGATAATGCTCGCAATATGTTTTGAATTCGAAATCAAAACAAGACAGCCTATAAAATTTTTGTGATTCTAGCACCATAAGTGTGACAAGAAAAAATTAAAATTCAGGTACATTCGATTATTGAATACAAAAACAAAAACGTTTAAACAGCAATATATCGGCGCTCTGATGTTTGGGAATGTACCTAGCCTTTTTTAGCAATATAGGAGTATTACAAATACATATGTAAAAACTAAACATTTGCAATAATCGTAAAAACATTTTGAAGATTTTGTATTTTTTACTTACTTTCATTTAAATCATGTTAAAATCATACGTAAATTAATGCAAATTTCGCATATTTTTTTAAAGAAATTCAGATTTCTTCACTCTCAGCGGGTAAGGGGGCTGAAAGTGTACCCGCGGCAGGTATGCTTGTCGTAATAGGCGACCAAAATAACAAATTGATTCAAAGGGTTGTGTAGCGCAGTGGCTTTCGAAAGCCAACGCAGTTTATAGCTCCTCCCCAATCGCCAACTCACCACCCGCGGCAAATTCTGTCTCTTTAGCAGTCAAGGCTCTGGCGACCCCAAGTTCCCTATGGAAGTAGTCGGTGAGGGGTGGTATGGCCTATAAGGTTTAATATGGTGATATCAAAACGTTCCCGAGATGGCCGGGCTTGTACTCCAATGGTGCTTGTTACTAGAATGTAACGGATCCATATCCGGCAACGTCTATAACACCCCTCAAAATCTTCGCAACAAAAACAAAAACAGCCATTATTTCAAGTTAGCTACATGAGCGAAAACAGAATTATGGCTTCCTTGACTTCTTACTTGTTATCTTTAGCTATAGCCCGATTGCCGCGTGAAACATTTTTTTTTTTAACCGTAGGAAGGATAAGTTAAAGCAAGTTGGTTTGCATTTCTGTTATTATTCAAACTCTACCTGGACATTTTAAAGCCAAGGTTTCCTGGGCTGAATGACGCAACCGACTTTTTATATGTATACAGGATACCAGATGCGCTATGTGGATTTTTTAATGTGCTTACATTAGAGCTTTTCTTGTCTTATTTAAGCCCAGAGATATTGGAATCGGTTCATAGCCAACAAAGTTATAATGCCCGAAAGAGTGCCCAAGGTACAAGAAACCGATTTTTTGCCCATAATTCACTGTTTTGGGGGTGTTCGGGGAAAATATTGTATGTAGTCAGTAATAAAGCAATTTATTAACCAAGTCAATATTTCTTCCACGAGCGTTCTGGCCAAACGAATATCAGGTACCGAAATTTAGACAGTTTTATGCTGTCCATTTTAGAGTAGTATCAAAGACCTCCATAAATGACATCAAACGATTAATTAATCCAACAGAATGGTTTCAGTAAAATCAAATTCCAGGATACAGCAATCCTAAAAAACAATTGGCTCTAAGAAAATGTGCATAAATAAAAATGGCGCCTAGAGAAACCAAACCTATATATAGGAACTATTAGAACCAAAAAGAATTTCACTCATCCTAAAATTTAATATATATTTCAAAATATTCCTTATAATTCCCCCTGTTGATGGCATCAAATAAATAAATGACAGTCGCGATAACCTCCGTAGAGATTTTAGACCAAGCTTTTCTTCGGATTTGCGTTCTGTGGCTTTTAATTTTTCTTAAAAATTGGCAGGACGGCACCTACATGTTTCACGCGGACTCCAACCGGCATCTGCAAGGCAGATGAATTTTCACTGACAAGCTTTGCATGGCACAAATACACTCGGAGTGCTTGCCAAATCATTACCGATGGGCGACCCCGCTTGGAAAAACTTTTATTCAAATTGAAAAAATTTGTTTCTATATTTTTGATGTTGCTTTGCCTGGGAATTGAACCCAGGATCGTCGGTGTGGTAGGCGGGGTACGCTAGCACCACACCACGGCGGCCGCTTCGCCATCAAATAGGCTTTACGGAAAAATTTCTGATGGTATACCATATAAACTAGATATGGATTTTAAACGCATTTAGTAGTGTGATGGTGATGGCAGCGTGCTCCGCCTACGACACCGTATGCCCTAGGTTCACACCCCGGGCAAAGCAACATCAAAATTTTAGAAATAGGGTTTTTCAATTAGAAGAAAATTTTCTAAGCGGGGTCGCTCCTCGGCAGTTTTCGGTAAGCACTCCGAGTGTATTTCTGCCATGAAATGCTCTCAGTGAAAACTCATCTGCCTAGCAGATGCCGTTCGGGGTCGGCATAGAAGATGTAGGTCCCGTTCGGCCAATTTGTAGGAGGAGCACTACGCACTACGCCTTACATTTATTTTTTTTAAAAGATTTTTTTAAGTTTATTTATGAATTTGCATATACTCGTACACTGGCCATGATTTTCTGTCACCTAAATCCTCATTTTCGACATCCTCCTCCACAGGAATCTCCAACGCCCGTTGACGAACCACAACTACTACTACAACAGCTGCTTTTAACCAAACTAATTGAACCGCATCAACCTGAGCCACAACTACTCTTGTCACAACTGCTATTGCCACAACCTCCACAGTTGTTTGTTCTTTTTCTGACAACGCGTCCACCTCCAACTGAGCTCGCGCTACTGGAAGTTGTGCCTCGTCGGATTCTCACTCTTCTCGTATTATTTCCCGTAATTCCGCCGGCAAGTCCTCCCGTATTGGTATTTCCAGCTGTATTTCCCACTGTAGCTCCTGGTGCTATAACTACTACTACAGTTCCGTTGGTCGCAACTTGGGCTCGAACTATCGCCACAAGTGCAATTACAACGATAGTCAAAAAAAAAGGATATTCTTTGGCATTATAATATTTTTAGGTCTTGCGTTGGTTTTTACCAGACTATAAGTGTTAGTATTATAATTTTCTAATTAGTTGCCAAATACTGTAGAATAAGAGCAACTGATATCGATAAAACAAAATATCCAGCTTATCATGGTAGCATTTTTTGGCCTTCAATTTGTAATTGGCTTTTGAGAACAGATGTCTTGAGCTACTGATTCATGTGATTACATATTTAGTAAGTTTTGTTTTAAGATTTATGTACATACGACATGCTCGGAAAATAAAATAATATCTGTATCAATATTTGTTGTTATTTAGGAGTAAGCAAAACACAAAAATGTATCAACATCAAAGCAATTGTTTACCGTCTATTTTTGAAATTTCAGGTTTCAAGTAATGTAGTTATTTTAGTTTAAAAAAAATACTAACTAACTATGTAACCACATGAATCAGTAATTCAGTAAATCTGTTCTCAAAGCCAATTACAAGTTGAAGGCCAAATACTACCATGATAGATATATAAAGCTGGATATTTTTCGTCATCGGACATTGGAGATTCCTGTGGAGGAGGATGTTGAAAATAATAGTGTAAACAGCGCCGGCCGATATTCGGTAGAGGACTAAGGTGACAGAAAATCATGGCCAGTGTACGACTATATGCAAATTTATTAATAAACTTGAAAAAAAATCTTTATTAAATGCGTTTAATTCCTGAAGTACTAAAAACTAAATAGCTTATTTGATGCCGAAGCGGCCGCCCTGGTATGGTGGTAGCGTGCTGTGCCTAGCACACCGACGATCCTGAGTTCAATTCCCAGGCAAAGCAACATGAAAAATATAGAAACAAGTTTTTTAAATTTGAATAAAAGTTTTTCCAAGCGGGGTCGCCCATTGGCAGTTATTTCGCAAGCACTCCGAGTGTATTTCTGCCATGCAAAGTTTGTCAGTGAAAATTCATCTGACTTGCAGATGCCGTTTGGAGTCGGCGTGAAACATGTAGGTGCCGTCCCGGCAATTTGTAGGAAAAATTATAAGGAGCAGGACGGAAATCGGAAGAAAAGCTCCGTTTAATTTCTTCGGAGGTTATCGCGCCTCTCATTATTATTTGATGACATCAATGGAGGAAATTATAAGGAATATTTTGAAATATATATTAAATTTTAGAATGGGTGAAATTTTTTTTGATTCCAATAGTTTCTATATATAGGTTTGGTTGCTCTAGGCGCCATTTTTCTTTATGCACATTTTCTTAGAACCAATTGTTTTTTAAGATTGCTGTATCCTGAAATTGTTTTTACTGAAACCATTCGGTTAGATTAATTAATCCTTTGATGTCAGTTATAGAGGTTTTTGATACCACTCAAAATTCGACAGGAATAATAAAGAAAGAGAACGGGAAATGGACACGTAATAGTGAGGAATCCCTTGATGAGCTTTTCGATACACATTTCCCATCAGGAGATTATTTAGAAGAGCCAACAGACAGCACTCCCACTTCGATCACGGAGCGAGTAGTGCCGAGCTTGGTGAGCGATACCAAGATCGAATGGGCGGTGAAGACGATTTCTAAGTTTAAATCGCCGGGCCCAGATGGTATGTTCCCGGCCATGCTACAAGTTACAAGTAGAGCGATCGTGGAATGGCTGAAAATAATATTCGATGGGTGAATAAGACTGAACCATGTATCGCACTCTTGGAGAACTGCTCGTGTTGCTCTCCTACAAAAAAAACGGGGAAGATCGGTCACGTGTATTTCAAAGACAAAAGGCCCAATAGCTTAACATCATTTCTGCTCAAATTCTTTGAGAGGATGATAAATTTGTACATAAAGTCCAACGTGGAAACGTACACCAAAGGCAAGTCGATAGAAACCGCATTGCATAGGGTTGTAATAATCATAGATAAAGCCCTGAAATATAAAGAATATGACCTAGGAGTCTTCTTAGGCATTGCCGCGGTTTTCAAAAATGTTTCTAAATTGGCGATTATGCATGGTATTAATTATATTAAAGTACTCCAGCCTTAACTAGATCGATCGGCTGCATGTTAAATTGCAAGAAGATTACATCACCATTGGGATTGTACGAGGCCACGAAATCAGTGGACAGGGGCACGCCGAACGGAGGGGTGCTATCACCTCTGCTGTGAACGGTAGTCATCAACCAACTACTCAGGTTATTCGATGAGGGACTTACGGCTTACGCAGTTGACGTTGCAATTGTAATAAGGTGAAAGTGCCTTCCAACGATTAGCTCTTTGATGGATCGGGCGCTTCTGGATATTCATACCTGGGCATCTAATGTCGGTTTGACAGTCAATGCGGAGAAGACGGATATGGTCTTGTTTACAAAGAGGTGCAAGGTCCCAAATGGACCAGGCCTAAGTTAGGGGGGGTGACCTTATAAGAGAAACCTTGCACAAAATATCTAGGAATCATCCTAGACGGTAAGCTGTCTTGGAAGCTCAACGTGGAGTAGAGGGTGAAAAAGGCCTTAGCGACACTCTACGCATATAAAAGAATGCTGTGGTGTACGTGGGGCTTATCGCCCTCTCTCTCATTGGGTTTTTACAACGATTGTAAGCCGTATTCTCTACTATGGAGTTCTTGTTTGGTGGAAAACGACACAAAAAACAACATACCTCAAAATATTATACGGGGTATGCTGATTATCGATGCTTAGCATTACAGGAGCCCTGAAAACAACTCCGACGGCTGCACTGTAGCAAAGAACATAGCGTTAGCAACTGCAACCAGGCTCGGTGCCTCGGTGCAGCATGAGCGTCGACGATACGGCCATAGTAGTATAGCGTCATCAATCACAAGACGATCAGACTACCTGATTCCCTATCTGCGCTTCCAGGGAGTCTTTAAGGCCACAACAGAGGTGGATGGTTGGTTAAAGGATGCTCAAATGGCGGGCAGTATCTGGAGAGAATCAGGACAGGGAGAAGCAGACAACTAATTTGGGTCCCAGGGCATATGGGAATAGATGGGAATAAAAAAAGCAAATGAAATAGCAAAAAGGGAAAGTCAAAATACCTGGGAAGTCACGCCATTTTTTTAGTAGATCTCGAAGATCTTAGAATGACTGCATACAATATTTTCACCGAACAACCCCAAAATGGTGAGTTGTGAGCAAAAAATCGGTGTATCGTACCTTGGACATTCTTTCGGGCCGATAACTTTGTTGGCTATGAACCTACTTTCAGTTTCTCTTCGGTTCAAATAGGACAAGATTAAGACCTCTTTAACGAAAAAGCTCTCATGTAAGGACATTAAAAAATCCGCATAGTGGTATTCAGCTCAGGAAGCCTTGTAGTTAACTTGAATTAATGGCTGTTTTTTGTTGTAGTTGCGATAAAAGCACTACTCAAAGGTTTTGGTGGGTGTTATAGATGATGGTCCCGTGCCGGATATAGATCCGGTATGTTCTGGTAAGAAGCACCATTAGGGCACAAGCCCGACCATCTCGAGAACGTTTTGATATGACCATATTAAACCTTATAGGCCATCCCCCTCCCCCCACTACTCCCATTTGCCACGGGTAGGTGAGGTTGGTGATTGGAGAGGAGCTATAAAATGCGCTGCCTTGAATCAATTGGGTATTTTATTCGCCTATTACGACAATCGTACTTACCGCAATTATACTCTAAGCCCCCTCACCCGCTGATAGTAGACAAATCGGAATTTGTTTTGATAAAATATGCGAAATTTTCATTAATTTACGTATGATTTTAACATGATTTAAATGCAAAAATTTGCGATTGCAATAATTGTAAAAACATGTTGAGCTTTCATGAGCATCGATTATTTTATAATATATATGGGGTATTCCATCCCATTTCGTCCAATTTTGAACCCGACCCCTTTAGAATTGGTTGAAAGTTTTTCTTCTTTTTCTAGCTTACGAAAGACGTTGTTTAGGCCCAAGGCCTAACTTTTACTTGATTGACGGCGCCCCTCCCTAACGTTTTAATAAGATTTCCAGCCACCCACACTCACGCCGCATTTGTGTGCATGCATGCGTATGAAACGCATGCATGTGTGTGTGCAGGTTGTCAGCACCCATGCACGTATATGTGGGGGCTGTTGTGTGTGTGGCTTTTTTCCCCTCCTTAATACCAGAGGACCTTTTCGCGGCTTAGCGGTTGTCCTCAACGGCACAACCGGTCTCTTTTTCGATTGACCGCCAAGCAGTTCACATCGCCCAGGATCACCATCGTCCAGTTATACACAAAGGTAATATTGTATCCTCTTTTACATTTCCACACACTCAAATTAAATATTATTTTATAACGAGGAATTCCTCTTTGTGTACTTATTTATTTCTTTTTGAGTGAACCTTCCCGAGATCGACCCTTGTGCGCCTGCCCACTGCCGGTTTACGACGCACTCAGGCCGAACATTGGTCCTTACTCCCCGAAAAAGGAACTAAAAGCACCTACAAATTACAGTCCACAACGCAGCACAATTTTGCCTACTAGACAATTTGCCGAAGGATTTTGTCAAAAAAAAAATTTATTTGCCACCAAAAATCGACAAGGAAAAAGTTGGAGGTTTACATTGTACATAGGTGACCAGAGCCACAGCATATTTGCCAACCACAGCACAGCACAATCAACTTTTCCAGCACAAAAACCGATAAGAAGTAAGTGTTATATTTCTTGCCACTTTTTTTTTGAGTGTTGTTTTTTTTTGCAAAATAAAGAAAAAAAAAAAACCCGTGTAGTGCGCGAAAAATTAAAATCAAAAAAAGAAGTGAAAAAGTGAAGTTATTTAGTGAGCACCATTTTTCCTTCCAATTTCAAAAATTAAATCACTTGGTTTATTAATTTTATTTCGATCCTTGTGATTATCTGGTCTATCCCCCCACCAGTGGTAAGGTTTTCCAGACACAACACAAGGAAGAGGGTTACCTAACCTCATTTTCCGCACCATACTAAATAGTTTTGTGTTGTTGTGTTTTTGCACATCACAAACACGAAATTGAGTTCAATTTAATTAATTAATCCGGTGCTCACTTCACTTTTTAAACACTATTTACACTTTTTTTTTGCGCTTGTTTTGCAATATCGCACGCATTTTTTCACTTTTTCAAAAATACACCTATTATCTGTGGAGGTGGCGAGTGGTCCCCCTTTTTTTGTTGTTGCCGCTGAGACAAAGTCTGTAAATTAAACCTTTTGCGGTTGTCGCTGCTGTAACAAAAAGTCCATAAAGTAAACCCTTTTCGTTGTCGCTACTCTGACAAATTCTGCAATAAACAAAATAAATAATAAACTTCGAATTTCAGTAGTGTTTATTTACGGCTGGGCAGGTATTTTTACTCTAAAGCGTTCCATTTCTATAATCGGCAATTTTCTCGTTAATAAACGTAAATAAAACAATGGAAACCTACATCCGTTTAGCAGAATCAATCGCAGAGTTTGATAAAGATTACAGCCTTATTCCGGAGAGCGACCATAGCAAACACACCCTTGCAATACAGCAGGAAGAGTTGCGGCTCTTGTGGAAGAAGGTAAAGTCTGCGTTTGATTCGCTATTGGGATCTGATGAGGTGTCAGCGGATGACGTTATGGCGATCAGAAAGAAGCAAAAGGCAGCATACGCAATCTACGTGCGATGTTCAGCGTCTATATCTGCTGAGGCAGAAAAATACAAGAAGGATGAAAAGAACGTCAACCCTGAGCAAGAACCTCATGGGCATAAAATTCGCCTCCCTGCTTGCGATACGGAAGTTTTTAAAGGGGATTATCTGTCTTGGCCAACTTTTCGCGATCTTTTCACGGCAATTTATATAAACAATTCCAGCTTGAAAGGGGTGGAAAAGTTATTCCATCTCAACAACAAAACGCAGGGCGAAGCAAAAGATATCGTTAAAAAATGCCCCCTCACAAATGAAGGTTTCGAGATGGCCTGGAAAAACTTGTGTGAAAGATACGAAAACAAACGTATCTTAGTTAACACACAACTACAAATTTTATTTAACTTAAAAAAGGTAGAAAGTGAGTGTGGCAGTTCAATAAAAAAGCTGCAAAATGATATAAATAATTGTATTTCTTCCCTCAAATGCCACAAAATTGACACTTCCAATTGGGATGCAATCCTGACCTATCTATGCTCAACCAAGTTACCAGAGAGCACGCTGGCTCTTTGGGAGCAAAGTATAGACCATAAAATGGATATATCCAAGTGGGAGGATATGGATAAATTCCTGTCTAATCGGTTCCAGACACTTGAAACAGTGTCTGGTTTTACAGGGCATGCCACTTCGAAAGTGCAAAAACCAAACGCGTCGCGACAATCAACGGAAACCCCTACGAAAAGACTTGGTGCTTTTCAAACGAAAGTATCCAAGCAAACAATAAAATCAATTTGTAAAATGTGTAAATCCCCTGAACACAGATTACGCAACTGTTCACGCTTCTGCGACTTAACCCCAGTAGAAAGGATTAAATTTATAAAAGCCACAAGTGGCTGCCTGAATTGCTTATCCCCAGGACACACCGTGACGAAGTGCACCAGTTCCTACAACTGTTCCAAATGCCACTCTCGTCACCACACGCTCCTGCATGCGGATACATCTCAGCACACGGCTGTACGCAATCCTTTCAAAGATGCGGATAATAGCCCAACAACTTCGGCACAGGCGCGACAATCTGCGAACCAGAATGTAAAATCCTGTCATGCCAATTCCAGCACAGGCGTGCTATTAGGAACTGCACGCGTACACATTCGCCATAATGGTACCGACTTCTCCGCACGGGCATTAATTGATTCAGGGTCTGAATGTTCCTTTATAACTGAAAGACTGAAACGCAGAATCAATTTGCCAGCGAGAAAAATGCATGCCCAAGTTTCAGGCATCACAAATTCGGTGTCAGCCCAGGTGAAAGAAGCATCCAAAATTGAATTACGTTCACCAGTGGATGCCTGCTTCAGCCTGACTACACCCGTTCTAGTCCTAGCCAAACTCACTGGGAATCTTCCATCCTGCCATATCAACGTCATGACTATGCAGGCATTCCCAGACTTGGTTTTGGCAGACAAGAGGTTCTACATCAACGAAGATGTAGACCTCATACTTGGAGGAGACATATATCCCCAAATTATACTGAGTGGTCTGAAAAAGAATGTACTAAATACACTTTTGGCCCAAGAGACAGTGTTCGGTTGGATACTAACCGGTCGCATCGAAGCACCGAGTCCGACGAAGAGCATCATGTCATTCTACAACGAGGTTGCGTTGGACAACCAATTAAAAGCTTTCTGGGAGGTAGAAAATGTTCCCAAAAACAAAATGCTTAATGAAGAAGAAAGGTATTGTGAACAATTATTCAAGGACACAACAAAACGTGATGAAAGTGGAAGATATACAGTCTCGCTACCATTCAGGCAGGATTACCCTGAGAATATTAAATTAGGACCGTCCCTAAAGCGCGCATGTTCACAATTCTTCAGAAATGAGGGGCGATTACTAAAAAACCAAGAGTTAGGGAAAGAATATGTTCGAGTGTTATCCGAATACGAAACGCTTGGACATATGAGAAAAATTAAAAATAATGTACCATCCGACGATTCGGATAATTATTTCCTGCCCCACCACGCCGTTGTAAAGGCGGAAAGTACCACTACCAAGGTGCGCGTCGTCTTCAACGCGTCAAGTCCGACAGCAAATGGCATTAGTCTAAACGACATACTCCACCCAGGTCCAGTACTCCAAGCAGACTTGCCTATTTTAATTTTACGTTGGCGACTGTATCGCTTTGTCTTTAATAGTGACATAGAAAAGATGTATAGGCAAATTTGGGTGACCGATAATCACGCCAAATTTCAAAGAATTGTCCATCGAACATCCCCCAACGAACCCATCAGTCTTTACGAACTAAAGACTGTCACATTTGGTGTAAACTGCGCCCCCTACCTTGCGATACGGTCACTTCTACAATTGGCTAATGATGTAGAAAATACCCACCCAATAGCATCGGGTATATTACGCGAAAGTATGTATGTCGACGACGTTTTATCTGGAGGGCATACAATAGCGTCAACTATCAAAGCAAGGAACGAGATTCGCGAAGCATTACACTCAGCTGGCTTTCCATTGCGCAAGTGGACATCCAATTGTGAGGAAGTCCTTCAGGACATCCCCAAAACGGATTTGCTCAGCGAGGACTTCCTAGCGTTTGAAGAGGCTAGCTCGGTGAAGGCACTCGGAATACGATGGAACGCGCATTCAGACATGTTTTACTTCACCGCAGGAGTTTTAGAGAAGGGCGAGAACATCACCAAACGCGCAATCCTATCCGCTATAGCCAAACTTTTCGACCCTTTAGGCTGGCTTGCACCAATGGTCATAGTAGCAAAAATATTAATGCAGAATATTTGGTTAGAAGGCACCGGATGGGATGAGCCTGTCTCACCAAATACATTAGAACGGTGGAAAACCTTCACCCAACACTATGGCGAAATAGATAACATACGGATACCGCGGTGGGTAAATTTTTCCCCGGAAGGCGAAATAGAAATCCACGGCTTCTGTGACGCTTCCGAGAAAGCATATGCTGCAGCGATATATATGCGCGTAAAAAGAGACGATCAGTTTTTCATTCACTTACTCTTAGCAAAAACCAGAGTAGCTCCAGTGAAAACCATCTCGCTACCACGTTTAGAACTCTGCGGCGCCGTGCTTCTCGCAGAAATGATGGAATCAATATTCCGAAATATTCATTTGGGACCCGTAAAAGTTCACCTCTGGACGGATTCAACCATCGTACTCGCATGGATAAGAAAGCCGCCCTGTTCCTGGTCAACCTTCGTCGCACACCGAGTCACTAAGATCATCGATATGGTCGGTAGCAAGGACTGGCTTCACGTGGACTCGGAATCTAATCCAGCGGATCTAGGAAGCAGAGGACTACTTGCATCAGAGTTGACCAACAATTCGTTGTGGTGGCAGGGACCTTCTTGGCTGCAAGAAGACAATTCCCACTGGCCAGCACAAGAGACCGAATACAAAACGTCCGTTGAGGAGAAGAGGGCACAAACATATGCCACGACAAGGGTAGATCATGTAGAGATTCTCGACCGTTTTTCAAATTTACCCAGGGCTTTAAAGGTTCTTTCCTATGTTAGGAGATTTTATAAACGAACTCACCCAAAAACTAAAGCAATGTTCCACGAAAGGTCGTGCATAATCTCAGCCGATGAGATTAAGGCAACGACTCAAGCATTAATACGAGTCTGCCAGAAACAATTTTACGGGACAGAATATTTAAAATTGAAAAATAGGGAACCTATCGATCGAAAGAGTGAAATACTGTCACTCAACCCATATATCGACAAAGATGATATTATTAGAACAGGGGGCGTCTAGGGGCTTCAAAGGACATGTCATACAATGAGCGTCATCCGATCATCTTGCCGTACAATTGTAGGCTGTCTCGCCTTACAGTTATGATGGCTCATCATGACTCCCTTCATGGCGAGAACCAGCTCATGCTCCGTCTTATCCGAACCCAATACTGGAAGGTGGAATAACTATCCGAACTTCAAAAACGAGTGAAGTGGAAGCATCCCAAAGAAAATATAAAAGTGGGAGATCTCGCTGTCCTCAAAGAGGACAACTTATCTCCCAACGAGTGGAGGCTAGGTAGAGTCGTCGACGTACACCTCGGAGAAGATAACCGAGTACGTGTAGTCGACCTCATAACCGAGAAGGGTCAAGTCAGACGACCTTTGGTCAAACTGATCCTTCTTCCCACGGAGATAGATTGTGCGAGGACCAAAAGCTTCGCTTAACAATCCCCCCCGTGCCTCCACATCCCTCCGTTCAAAAAAAAAAAAAAAAATATCCCACTCACTCGTTCTCCCATAACGAGTATACCAGAAAAGCCTTTACGCAGACCCTCGGTCTGCCACAGAAAACAAAGGCACTCGGCCCATAATTTTTTTTAAATTTTCAAAATTTCAAAACCCAGCGCTCGCCCACCGAGGCCAATCAACCACCCTAATGCAGATCCCCATCTGCCACAAAACAATTATTTTTCATTTTCAAAATCAAACCCACAATTCACCCGCTCTCCCAGAGCGAGGACCGCAAATCAACCCAACTTCACCCGCTCACCACGAGCGAGGATGACAGACCACCTACACACTCGGCCAAAGGCGCGAGACAAACAAAATGTATGTTTACATGAATCCGAAATCGTAAAGTTTTCGTGGTGACACTGATGAAGGTTCATCTTCAGAAAGTCTTCCAAGCACCAAGCGAGACCGACCGGATTTTTTCATTCTAGTAGGCATTCAACAAAGCAATGATGCGGTAATTAAGAAGTTTGTATTTTGCATCGACGTTCGATTTCGATTAGGGCTTAAGGTAGAAAACTTGGCGAAATAGTTCATTACGCCCCTGTGAAATGGGCATAAAACTCATTATTCAATCAACAAGATAGCCAGAAAAGATTCAGAAGCCGAACATTGAAAATGATTCAAAACTTTCGATCATCTACAGTAACCACAGTAGACTCAAGTATGATTCCACCATGTGGGATTGGCAAACTTTCTCTATTCAGTTTTTGTTTTTTTTTGGACATAACGAGGAGTCATATCAAAAAATTGTTCAAAACTAGCCCTGTTGTTTAAATTATATGATAACTCATTATTTGGTCAGAAAGAGTAATCAAATTGTATTTATATGTAGGGAAATTCAAAATTTAATCATCTAAATGCTGAGTGGGTTGTATATTCATTCCATTATTCCAATAAGTTTTCTCATAAATATATGGTTTGAAAAGTGGTAGAATATACAGTAAACAATAACTAGGATAATTCATCTGAAAATCAAATATTAGTGCTCGTTATATCGTACTTTACAACAGTAAGCAGTACATTTTTACTTATTGATGTATTAAGATGTTATTGATAAAAATCTATCATAAATGTGATTTTAAATAACACAGCCCCTTATGCATACAAATACAAACGGTTTATAAAGCTTTTTAAAGTGGTATTTCAATGTTAGGGTAAGAATTTGGGGTTCTCTATTATATTAGGGTGACGATATAAAAAATTGATTGGTAAATTTAAATTATATTTACAATTGTATAAAAAATAATTGGCAATGTTAAGTTATCTATTTGATCGGTATTCGCTTCAACTAAAGCAGTTGCAATAGTTGCAACTGCTATCACAAACGATTTAAACAGAGTCAGATTTGTAAAACCAAAACAGTTCAGGCATAATATGGACGATAGCGTTGCGAGAACAAAAGCCAAAGTTCCTTCCAGTGATTTTTTTGAGTTACTCCACTTGATGCGACCAAATTTCGAACCGATCACACTTGCAGCTGTATCTCCAAATCCAATTGTAAGAATACCCGAGAAAAGAGGGACAATTCGATTAGTGTAACTAGATGTGTTGTCTTGGTAGCAAGGGCATGGGCTTATCCATAAAGGCAATGAACAACCAATAAGCAGGCAAAATGGCGTTAAGGCGAATACTCCCGCATCTTTTTCGTCAGAGAAGGATGCAAAGGCGTTGCGTAAATGCACATCCAATGGTGGTATATTACATATACGAACTAATTCAAAAACTGTAATAAGAGCCAATGCCACGCCAGATGCAATGTAAAGGAAATCGCATTGATACAGTAATCCAGGTACGTAGACTATTACAATAAGCAAATGAAATAGTTTGCGAACTCGTGTGGATGCCTTTCCCTGACTTTGCTTTCGCCCCCATACTATAACAACCGTTAAAGCAACCAGAGCTACATAGAACATAATTATTTTTATCCTAACTTCGTCTTTTCGTATAAATTTAAGTAGCGCAATTATAGGAATTGGTTTCGTAATTGGTGTGCACGTAACACCTATAGCCAATAATAGCATTAATATATAAAAGTAGATTTTCATACGAAATACATTGGCAACAGCATGTTTAGGCCCAAGGCCTAACTTTTACTTGATTGACGGCGCCCCTCCCTAACGTTTTAATAAGATTTCCAGCCACCCACACTCACGCCGCATTTGTGTGCATGCATGCACATGCATGCGTTTCATACGCATGCATGTGTGTGTGCAGGTTGTCAGCACCCATGCACGTATATGTGGGGGCTGTTGTGTGTGTGGCTTTTTTCCCCTCCTTAATACCAGAGGACCTTTTCGCGGCTTAGCGGTTGTCCTCAACGGCACAACCGGTCTCTTTTTCGATTGACCGCCAAGCAGTTCACATCGCCCAGGATCACCATCGTCCAGTTATACACAAAGGTAATATTGTATCCTCTTTTACATTTCCACACACTCAAATTAAATATTATTTTATAACGAGGAATTCCTCTTTGTGTACTTATTTATTTCTTTTTGAGTGAACCTTCCCGAGATCGACCCTTGTGCGCCTGCCCACTGCCGGTTTACGACGCACTCAGGCCGAACAACGTTTTTCAGAAGTTTTTCAAATTTTTTAATCCAACTCAAAAAAAGTAATGAATTTAAAAAAAAAACCGTTTTTGTTTTCAAAATGCTATAACTTTTTAATAAATTGACCGTTTGGGATCATTTTTTTTTTTAAATATGTTTTTAAATGTACTTTTCGGAAAAAATACAAAAAAAATGTTTAAGTTTTTTTTTCAATTAAATAAAAAAAATCTCGGCCCACTCTGGGATTAGTGGGGATGATTGCAGAATTGATTGAAGTTTTTTATGAGAAAAAAAAGCGCGAAATTCGAAAAATCTCGAAAAACTGAAAAATTACAAAAAACTGAAAAAAACAAAAAAAAACTTTAAACATTTTTTTGAATTTTTTCCGGAAAGTACATTTAAAAACAAATTTAAAAAAAAAGATCCCAAACGGTCAATTATTGAAAAACTTATAGCATTTTGAAAACAAAAACGGTGTTTTTTTAAAAATTCATAACTTTTTTTGAGTTGGATGAAAAAATTTGAAAAAATTCTGAAAAACGTCTTTCGTAAGCTAGAAAAAGAAGAAAAACTTTCAGCCAATTCTAAAGGGGTCGGGTTCAAAATTGGTCGAAATGGGATGGAATACCCCATATATAATTCGAAGAGACTCGAATTTCTGTGAAATAATAAAATATTCCAAGAAAAAGTTTAAATATGTTTTAGGACCTGGAAAAATTATTGTAAAATATTTGCTTCTGTAAATCTTATGAACTTAAATGCAGAATCACACTAAGTATAAAACTGTAGAAAAAATTCCATAACAAAACAGTTGTTCTAACAAATAAATAAGAATTTATTGAAATGTTTGGAAATCTTATAAAATCAAATAAAAAAACCACAACTAAATATTTAAACAGATAGATTTATATTTACTAAGTATAAATATTTCAAAAGCGTTGATTGTAGGCAGTAATATTGAAAATTTGTTAAAGAGACCATTTCAGGTTGAAGGCCAATTGCCCTACTTTGATTGATATATAAAGCCGCGAATTTTGTATTCTCAATATCAGTTGCTCACATTCAGCAATAATAAATTAACAAAATGTCAAAATATCTTCTCTTATTAGCCGTCTTTTTAGTCGCACTGGTGGCGATAGTAAACTCGCAAGGTGTGCCAACTGGAAATGTAGTTGTGATCACAGCACCTGGAAATCCCGCGGGAAATATCAATGCAGGTGGAGTTGCGGGTGGAAATACTGGCGGAATTGCGGGAAATAATGCAAGAAGAGTAAGAATTCGACGAGGTGCAAATTCCGGTAGTACTAACTCTGCTGGAAGGGGACGTGTTGTAAGAAGGAGAAGAGTGAGTTGCGGCGGTTGTAACAATAGTGGTTGCGGTTCAGGCAGCTGTGGTCAAAGCAGCTGTGGCAGTGGTGGTTGCGGTTGATCATATAGGAATGGAGATTCCTGCGGAGGAGTAAAGTAGTAGCGTAAACTATACCAGTCGACATTAGATATGGGATTAACGTTATAAACAATAGCCAGTGAACGATTTTATAAATACTGTATTTCAATAATAAATCTAAAGGAAAATACGAGCACATTTTGTTTAAATCCATAAGTCTAGAGATGACTTTATTAACAGGATTATTTACAGATGTGACAAGGAAAGTCTAAACATGACTAGATATTGAAAGAGGTTTTGAGTTATGTGGAAATTTAGTTAGGTAAAGTTTCACGCCTATCAAAGAATATGTTTGGCAAAACCTATCACACAAAAAACTAAAATTATTCTGAGTAGTTTTAAAAAGTACTGGAGTCCCTGAGAAGAAAAGTTTTCTGTACGCCAACTTCATGCAGCATACAAAATGTCTAAAAGAGGCAAACAGAAAACTTATCTGAGTAGGTGTTAAACAACTTGCAGCTTTTTCAAGGAAAAAAGTTCTGCGAAAAACATTAACATTTTTCCAAAAGAAAAAAAATTTTCAAAATTGTAGAAACTAAACAAAATTGTTGTTCCGAGTAGCTTTTCAATAATTTTGCAATTCTTTCCGACAAATGATCAGTCGGATACCTAAATATACGTGCTCATCAAATTTCATCAATATATCTTGAAAATTGCGGGTCTAGTTTTTATTCAAACATACAGACATGCTGATCAATTCGGTATACTTATTGGTGGGTCTATCTTTTCTCCTTTAAGGACTTACAATTTTGAGATTCGTTAAAAACTTAAGGAGCTGGGGCTCTTTAAAATTAGACCAAATATTGGCAATGTTTCAAAAGCTAGGTTGGTCTTAACTAGGTGGCTAGTAGCCATTGGTTGTTGAAGGAATTCGACGGAAAATACCATTGGCCTTATAAACCTATTAATTTATAAATTTTTTTAAATTTCATATTATTTTGTTACACATATGTATGTCTAAAATCCCGTGACTGAAGGATCTTAATCTTAAAATAAAGCTGAAAACTCGTTGCCACATGCTTCTAGCGTGGAACTTGGGTCAGAAAAGAACAAGATTACCCTCGACCACCCGGTCTCGTCTTTCTAGGGCCTGAACCGAATTCCCAGATAGAGGCCCTTAATATGAGCATCATCCGATCTTCGATCTTCGCTGGCTACCGAACATTGAAAATCGAATTTCAAATTCATCATCGAATTTCAAATTTCAGCTCATCGCTGTTGGAATTTTCGTTATATATGTATGTAATTTTGATTCGAATAGAAGTTTGTTGTTGACGCTGTATCGAATTATAATAAATTTTTTTGAACTGAACTTTTTGTATGTGTATCTTCTACTTTTCTGCTATCTAATAGTATATTTAAACTATTTTTATAAACTTTGCATAGGTCCAAGGTCGTGAACACAAAGCAACAGCTTGGAAGACTGGTTTCAATAATGGAACAAGATCTGCTTATAGCGAACAGAGCTTGCACAAAAGATCAGGCGGCAAAAAAATCCGCGTAAGAATTGAAAGTTGTTGCTCTTGTGTATTGCTGCAGCAGTTCATCTGTGATGGATATTAAGTGTATGATTGCTTCTTTGGACTCCCTGAAAATTTTAACAAATCTATAAGCAAAATATATTATTGAAACACACTTAACATAATGCTAAGAAAGCTACAATTACGCGGTGATATTCATTTTAACCGTTTTCTACTTCTGGCTAGTTTCAGTAAAATTTCCTCTTCAACTGACAAATCATCTCGCCACAATTTCACCGTAGCCACACGTCTTTTTACTTTTTTGCACTCAATAAATAATTTTGATTTCTTATATTTTTATTTTATTTTATGTGCCAGCTGATGGAAATGTGCTATTCGGAACGGTTAAGTTGTTCGAATTCTCGAACAATGACGCTAGTCTTCATCGCATGAGGGTGATAATACCATATGAAAGTTCTTTTGATCAGCTCTTCGACCGAGTTTGTCTCACAAAGCGTTTTTTACACAAATCCTTAGAAAAATTGTTTCGCACTGACAGACGATATAGGGTCATATTCCACGCAGCCGTAGAAATTTGCTTGTTTGGCAATACTTACATTTTGGTGAAAGGCAATCCTTCAGAATCAAAAATTAAGAATTTTATGCAACAAACATTCCAAAAACTAGGACTTATTTTGGTATATGTGATCAATCCAAACAAATCGATGGCATTGTAAGACAGTTGCATATTAGAGAAAGGTCATGCATGAAACTTGTTTTTCGGTGAAAAGTTAGTCAACCTTTTAGCCGCATTAACGAAATATCAATATTGGAATTTCGTTTTGTTTAATACCTTCGGAATAAAAAACAATAATTTAAGGTTTTTCTTTTGAATTTATTTATTGATTTGCATATGCGTCAATACGTTCACTGGCTACTTTTCATCGCGTTAATCTTAATGTCAGCTGGTATAGTTTAAGCTACTATTTCCAACATCCTCCTATACAGGAATCTCCACAACTACTTGATGAGCCGCATCCACCACTGCCAATGCCTGAACCGCTTCCACCTGAGCCACAACTGCTCTTACTACAACCGCCGCAGCTCACTCTTCTCCTTCTTACAACACGTCCCCTTCCAGCAGAGTTAGTACTACCGGAATTTGCACCTCGTCGAATTCTTACTCTTCTTGCATTATTTCCCGCAATTCCGCCAGTATTTCCACCCGCAACTCCACCTGCATTGATATTTCCCGCGGGATTTCCAGGTGCTGTGATCACAACTACATTTCCAGTTGGCACACCTTGCGAGTTTACTATCGCCACCAGTGCGACTAAAAAGACGGCTAATAAGAGAAGATATTTTGACATTTTGTTAATTTATTATTGCTGAATGTGAGCAACTGATATTGAGAATACAAAATTCGCGGCTTTATATATCAATCAAAGTAGGGCAATTGGCCTTCAACCTGAAATGGTTTCTTTAACAAATTTTCAATATTACTGCCTACAGTCAACGCTTTTGAAATATTTATACTTAGTAAATATAAATCTATCTGTTTAAATATTTAGTTGTGGTTCTTTATTTGATTTTATAAGATTTCCAAACATTTAAGTAAATTCTTATTTATTTATTAGAACAATTATTTTGTTATGGAATTTGCTACAGTTTTATATTTGGTGTGATTATTCATTTAAGTTCATAAAATTTACAAAAACCAAATATTTTACAATAATTTTTCCAGGTCCTAAAACATATTTAAACTTTTTGTTTTATGATTTCACAGAAATCAGAGTCTCTTCGAATTATATACATATCCCTACATATAATAAAATTGTAACAGGTTGATGTCTGTACATTAAAGATATTCAAGAAAAACTGAGAGAAGAGGTCGTTATTGGACCAGCGGAACCCAAATCTATAATTTTTAGAATTTTTGTCTGTCTGTCTGTATTATTGTCCGGGCATCACGTAAAAACTACTGGTTAGAATTGCATGAAACTTCACCATTCTATCACATGACATCTAACTTAAAACGTTGGATAACCTTTATTTGGATATCTCACCCAGTTCCCGAGTTATTACCCAAAATGTGGACCCAGGGTGACCAATAATGTTGTTTTTTACCATTATGCCCACCACACACAAAAACTGCTCCATTGAATTGAATGAAACCTTCACTATTATATTACTAGACGTCTATCCTAAAATTTAAGACACTTCACCAGGAGATCTTATCCGGTTCCAGAGTTATTGACCCAAATGTGACCCAAAATTAGTTTTTCCAACATGGGTGTCAAACGAAAGGTAGAAATGAGTACTACATTGTGATGTGAGATCTATTTCAATATCTCAAATTATTTCGGAGATTTCACACAAAATGTGAAGAGGGGCAATCGTAAAATTCGTTTATAAAATATGCCTATCAAATGCACCGTACTGGGACTAGAATTAGGATTAGGACTGGGACTGAGACTGAGATTGAGACTCGGAGTGGGACTGGGACTAAGACTCGGAATGGGACTGGAACAAAACACATACCACCCTCTGGAACTGGCAATAAGATATGAAGAAGAATGAGAAAAACTTGAGAGAGGAGAAAAGAGAAAAGGAGAAGGAGACTGAGAAAGAGATAGAATGAGAGGAAGATGGAGATAGATGAAGCGAAAAATACGGAGGGAGGTGTGAATACAAAGATTAGGAAAAAGTAGCAGATTTAGACGGAATAAGCTTATTAAAACGTATGCAGTTAGACCAAATTTAGAGCAGAACAACATCTGCCGGGTCTGCTAGTATATTATAAACGAATCGATGCTCACGAAAACTCACAATGTTTTTGCGCTTATTTGTGATTGCATTTAAATCATGTTAAAATCATAATTAGTGATAGCACGATGCGAGTACTGAGTGAGTAGTATATGTACCATTCCAAAAAATAGTCGAGTATTTCGTACTCGATGCTTATTCCCAAGTACTGAGTAAAATACCGATAATTTAGGTTAGGTTAGGTTGAACTGGCCGGTCCCTGAGGACCTCACATAGACTGATTGAGTCCGTAGTGTTACCAGAAATTTGTTTTAACGATCAAACTGAAAAACCCTATCAAAAACTAGGACCTATATTATAAAATAACTCCGTCCTCTTGGCAAATACTAGAAGCTTCCTAGGACTTAAGTCACTTGCGGCTTCTAGATCTGACAGCCGTATCACTACTAATAGCTGGAGTCTTAGCCTGGCAAGCGCAGTGCACGAGCACAGAACGTACTCGATCGTTTCCTCCTCCAACCTGCACTTCCTACATCTGCTATCACTGGCTAAGCCTAATTTAAAGGCAAATGACGCAGGAAGGCAGTGTCCACTCAGAATACACGTCATGAGCCGAAAGTCCTCTCTTTTTAATGATAGAAGCTACTTTGTTAATCTAAGGTTACAAGACCTACACGTAATCTTCGACACTTGACAGTCCCGCGTTTGAACCCCAGTTTTTCCCGCTTGGTCGATCATGTGCACCTCTAGCCTTCGCTTAATCTCGCGCAGTCGAATTGGGACGTCTACGGAGCAAGCTTCAAGGGATGCGCCCTTTTTAGCTAGTTCGTCCGCTTTTTCATTCCCATCTATTCCCATATGTCCTGGGACCCAATATAGATGTATGCTTCTCCTGTCACGATTCTCTCCAGAGATTGTTTACACTCTAACACGCATTTAGATGCTATGCTGTGCGAGATTATTGCCTTAATTGCTGCTTGACTGTCAATATTAAAGTTAGTACGGCTGCAGCTTAAGCTATTTTCTTCCAGGGTTTCTTCTGCTTTGGTTGCGGCTAATAATTCCGCTTGGAAAACGCTACAGTAATCCGGCAGCCTGTAGGATCTGCTATCGATACTTTACCTCGATACTTTTCCCCAATACTTTGCCAAGTATTGATCGTCTGCATATTTAAAATGAACAAAGTTCAGTCCATTAACACCACAACTTGAGCATCAATTGAGATCGTGGACAAAGCGGTAAAAGCTCCCCATTTAATTTGAATAAACTTTTCGATATTGGTGAAATGGAGAGGATTTCTGCATATGGTGTAAAAGAAAAGTATCTGTTTATTTTGCAGAAATACTTACTTCAACAAAATTATGAAAAGCTGCTAACTCCATGAAATTTGAATATATTTTAAATTGTCATGACATATAACTTTTTGTTCTACTGTGACATTTTGGTAGATGGAGTTAGCAGCTTTTACAGCATGGTGGACGAGATATTGGTATATCTACGCCTATTTTCAAAAATGGAAAAAGGGAACAATGCTTCAACAAATACTGATAAAGAGATGAAACTTGACGAGTCGAAAAAAAATTACGATGGACAATAAAAATTTACTAAAAAAATAAATGCTAGTCACAATAACCTCCGAAGAGGTTTTAGGTCGAGTTGCTCTTCCAATTTGCGTCAGGCTCCAATTATTATTTTTTGTTTTTTGTTTACAAATTGCAGGGACGGGACCTACATGTTTTACGCCGACTCTGAAAGGCATCTACAAGGCAGACGAGTTTTTACTGATAAGCTTTACATTGCAGATAGACACTAGGATGATCTGCCAAATCACTGCCGACTGACGACCCCGCTCGAAAAGTTTTTTTCAAATTGAATAAATTTGTTGCTAAATTTTCGATGTTGCTTTTTCTGGAGCTTGAACCCAGAATCTTCAGAATGGTAGGCGGAGTACGCTAACACCACACCACGGCGGCCGCCAATACAAATTTTTTACAACGGAACGTTATTGAAAGACTTGTAAGGGTCCCCTCTTCTTTCTGTCTCAAAAGGTGGACCGCAAACTATGCAATTCAGGAACATAATATTTAAACCCAGAAGAATTAAACAAGGTGGTGTTCCATACCCAATTTTGTTTAACTTGGACATATCAAAGCTCCTTTCGCCAGCAGAAGGAGTTACCATTGTTTCCTACGTCGATAGCTGCACGATAATGGCTACAGCTCCCGGCCCACCCGTCAATGAGCTATGTAATAAAATAAACAACTATCTACCTAATATCTTCAGCTGTTTCCCCTCGCGAAACCTGACATTGTCACGGAGCAAATCATAAGCATCCTTATTTACAACATACACAAAACAAATGTCATGTGAGGTTCGAGCATGGTGTAGAAATAACGAGATCCTCATTACCACTTACGTGTCCCCGATATGGTCGCCAAACTTAAAAGTTACTCACTAGAAGAAAATACAGGCCTGTCAAAACTCCGCTGCCAGAACCGATAACGGCTGTTTTCTTATGATCCCAGAACACCACCTATATTATGAGGCGAGAGTATTCCCCATTACAAACAGTTTCTGTTGAATACACAGAAACCTGGGCATCCCATCAGACATCTTTTCATTAAAGAGGCCCCACCACCCAGGATCTCAGCCGTTTGTAGAAGAAAAATATAAAAAGGTCTTCAATGATATCCACAAAGGCGGCGGACCCCTATGCCAGGAATTGTCCTATCCAGAATCAACCCCGACACACATAATGTATGTCCTGCTTATGAAGTATCCCCACATGACACCAACCAGCTTTTCAATTGTTATGTGGAACCAACGCCTCTAACACCCCTTTCTCTGTGGTCCACCACTGTTGAAACTGAAGGTTTCCTTGGACTGCCGTTAGAGGATGTTGATGATATTTTGGGATGGCCGCACCTATTGGATGGGGCGAAGCACTGTTATAACAACAAGAAACAGTAGAGATATGGCAGTGCAAAGTACGTAAGTTCTATTTAGTTAATCTCTCCACAGTTTTCGACGTGCTACATATTTAATGCTTATTCCGAACGGCATCTGCAAGGCAAATGAACTTTCACAGGGAAACTTTTCGTCGGAGGGACGACCCCGTTTAGGAAAACATTTTTCTAACTGAACAACTTTTTGTTTTTTTTTAATACCATAAGTCGATCAAAGTTCTCTTAAATAATTTTTTAATGTTCGTGACGTTTCTCTTTAAATGTATCCTTAAAATATATGTAAGAGCACACAAACGATATATAATATTCGATTTCGTCCAAACTTCAACTTTCTTACTTGTTTTCTAATAAATTCAAACCATACGATCTCATTGTAAAAAAAGTTTCTTCACTTTTGGTAAAAATTCGAAAGTACTCACCTGCATCTAGTATACTCGATACCTTTTATTGAGTATTAGTATCAGCATCGATACCTTGATCCGAGTATTTTATATGAGTACCGGTATCGATACTTATTCTAAAAGTTCTATCACTAGTCATAATTAATGCAAATGTCGCATACTTTTAAACGGTTTTATTTAGCTTGACTTGACTGGCTGCACGGCCATTGTGAACGAATTTTGTAATTAAAATTTAAGTAACTTCCCGATAAGCTACAAACTTGGAACTTGGAATATAGTGCAGAACCCGATGACAATGCAATAATAAGAAAAAAACTCCGATAGGTGGCACATGGGTCGAAATATTTCAAAAAATCGTGTTTGTGGTCCGATTTGGATCATATCTGCAAGACATATTACATACATGAATAGAAAGCGCCATGTGAAAATCGCCGCCAGGTGGCGCAAGGATCGAGATATTGAAAAAATCGTATTTGTAGTCCAATTAGGCTCATATTTGGAACACATATTACATACATGAATAGAAAGCGACATGTGAAAAAAACGACGCCGGGTGGCGCAGGGAACGAGATATTCAAAAACTCGTATTTGTGGTCCGATTAGGCTCATATCTGGAATACATATTACATACAGAAATAGAAATCACTTCATGAAAAAAATCCCGCTAGGTGTGGCAAGGATCGAGGTATTAAAAATACTCGTATTTGTGGTCCGATTAGGCTCATATTTGGAATACATATTACATACAGAAATAGAAATCACTTCATGAAAAAAATCCCGCTAGGTGTGGCAAGGATCGAGGTATTAAAAATACTCGTATTTGTGGTCCGTTTTGGCTCACATTTGGAACAAATATTCCATACAGTCCGGAAGAAGTGTCATCAAAATATTTTGGAGTTCGAGGAGGGACAAGCATACGTGGCGCCGAGTAGAGTAGAGTCTTTGGAAGGATTGTGTGACCTAGATTGTAACAAATTTTCAAGAAAGAGTCCTTGTAACAGTGAGTCATTAAATGAACTAAATAGAATGAGAAATAATAGGCAATTAAATAAAGGCTGAAAACTTGAAAATAAAAATATAAAGAAAAACTTTAAGTTAAACAGTTTTATTGAAAAGAATACTGACATTAAGTAATAATAATACTAAAAGCTATAAAATAATTAGGTAGGTCCTAGGTACTAGTCATCACACCCCTCATCAATCTAGGGCGCTGATCAGACTATTAAATAAAAGCGTTGGATGCGTCAAATTTCTATTGATAGTCATAAGTAA
Organism: Eurosta solidaginis; assembly: GCF_040869045.1. Classification (NCBI taxonomy): domain Eukaryota; kingdom Metazoa; phylum Arthropoda; class Insecta; order Diptera; family Tephritidae; genus Eurosta; species Eurosta solidaginis. The sequence continues at coordinate 229,643,742 of NC_090322.1, read as the reverse complement.
GAGCAACTGAACCTTAATCAGGTTATGCCAAGCCTCACTCTTTTAGAAAATTGACGCACCCAACACTTTTATTTAATAGTCTGATCAACGCCCCAGTTTGATGAGGAGTGTGATGACTAGTACCTAGGACCTACCAAATTATTTTCTAGCTTTTAGTATTATTATTATTTAATGTCAGTATTGTTTTCAATAAAACCGTTAAACTTAAAATTTTGTTTAACTATTTTATTTCTAATACAAATTCCTATTTTTCTACTATCAGCGGATGGGGGGCTTAGAGTATACTTGCGGCAAGTATGCTTGTCGTAATAGGCGACTAAAACACCCAATTGATTCCAGGGGTTGTGTAGCGCGACCCTTTCGAAGAGCTGCCAGCGCAGTTTATAGCTCCTCTCCAAGAGCGTGGGGGAGGGATGGCCTATAAGGTTCAATATGGTCATACCAAAACGTTCCCGAGACGGTCGGGCTTGTACTCTGATGGTGCTTGTTACCAGAACCTAATGGATCTATATCCACCAAAGGACCCTCAACGTTTATAATCCCCCTCACCAAACTTTCCTGGAGTGTTTTTAATGCTACATGAGCGAAAACAGAATTATGGCTCGCTTGGCTCAAACGTCAAGCTGTGTAGTTGATTTTTTTACCTGTGCTCTTGTGTTTTCAATAAATATAGTGTTTAATATTACTAAATATAGTTTTATTGTTCACATAGTTGGTGAAGTGCTATAATTTGTGTATGCTGAATCAAGAAATTAAATTTAAATTCAATTGCTTTTACTTAAAGTTTGAATATTAAAAATTAAAATTTTCATCAATTTTGCATATACACATATGTACATATTTATTTGCAGTTGAATTTCCGAGTATTTTTGCATTGTGTTGTTGCTGCTGATAGGCTTCAGTTTTCATACTCAGTTGAGCAGAGCTCACAGAGTATATTAAGTTTGATTGGATAACGGTTGGTTGTACAGGTATAAAGGAATCGAGATAGATATAGACTTCCATATATCAAAATCATCAGGATCGAAAAAAAATTTGATTGAGCCATGTCCGTCCGTCCGTCCGTTAACACGATAACTTGAGTAAATTTTGAGGTATCTTGATGAAATTTGGTATGTAAGTTCCTGAGCACTCATCTCAGATCGCTATTTAAAATGAACAATATCGGACTATAACCACGCCCACTTTTTCGATATCGAAAATTTCGAAAAATGGAAAAAGTGCGATAATTCATTACCAAATATGGATAAAGCGACGAAACTTGGTAGGTGAGTTGAACTTATGGCGCAGAATAGAAAACTAGAAAAATTTTGGACAATGGGCGTGGCACCGTCCACTTTTAAAAGAAGGTAATTTAGAAGTTTTGCAAGCTGTAATTTGGCAGTTTTTGAAGATATCATGATGAGGTTTGGCAGGAACGTTACTTTTATTACTATATGTATACTTAATAAAAATTAGCAAAAACGGAGGACTACCACGCCCACTTTTAAAAAAAAAAAATCTTTTTAAGTAAGTTATGTCAACATTGAACTCCAGTAATGACACTGACTTCAGTAAAGCATTTGACAAAGTTTCCCATTCATTGCTTATCCACAAGCTGGACCGACTTGGCTTCCAACCAGGTCTCACTCAGTGGATATCTTCTTATCTCTGCGATAGAACGCAACAAGTAATTTTTAAAAATACTCTTTCAGAGGTCATTAATGTTCCCTCTCGCGTCCCACAGGGCAGTCATCTCGGTCCAATTCTGTTCTTGCTATTTATTAATGATATCTGTACCATAATAAAATATTTCAAAATTT